>NC_143521.1:7034067-7354483 GCF_031878675.1 Megascapheus bottae
TGATGAGCCTTCCTTAATTGACCTTAATATTGCAGGATTCGACATGGCAGCAGTGGAAAACAGGAAGAGCTGGTCCCAGGGGGAAAGTGGTTCAGAGGAGTGGTTTGTAATCCTCAGGAAAATGGCATTCTAGGAGGAAAACTCCATTTCTTTATCTTCTCCAGCCTCTCTCCTCTACTTTCAGCATCCCCAAAATTTTGTGCATTGCTTCCTAGACAGTAACTGTAGGTGACTGATTATTGAGGTAGCAGTCACGGTGGCTATGAAAATGTGAAGCTTGTATAACCAAAAGCTTCTCTCTGAAGTCCTTTTAGCTTGGGGACAGGATGGATCTCTACATGGCCTGCAGCAAGAGAATAGGTGAGAAGTTCATACCTTTTGCTGCAGGCAATGCTGAGTCTCCCATGAAAGCATTCATTATAGACTATTGCCAGAGGTGTGTGTGGAAGTTCCATCAACTCACAACACATTCCAGATGGCTTGGCTTTGGTCCTTGAAGCATCAGCTCAGGAGCAAAAGAACTTGGTTTCCATTCATGGAGGAAGAAGCAGAGACCCAGGTGGGGACATGGAGACTGAAGAGTAAGAAAGATAAGGTCGAGCAATGACCAAAGAGGGGAACTGGAAGATTCTTTTTCTTTCCAGTACCAGAGTTTGAACTCTGTCCCCCACCCAAGTTGGCTTGGATAGTGTGCTTTCATGGGGGAAGGAAGCAGGGGTGACTCTTTACTCCTGCACTTTCCTTTGCCCTCCTGAGTCTCTTTCTGCTTCAAACTGAAGTAGTAGCATTGTTCTGAGTTCAAATCCACACTATGTCAAAAGCCTTTGGGACATGGAGAACAAGAACACACCCCTATATCTTTTGTTAAACCTTATTACATTCCAACTGCCATCCTAGCCACCTTCAGGAGCTACCTGGAAAGTTTATTTAGTATGTCTTCCCAAACAGACAAGATAATGAGGATGGTCTAGACCAAATATGGGAGAGGTGGGAAAAAATAAGTACAACAAAAACTACCAAAATAGTAGTTTTAGAATTTTGACACAAGGTGGCAGCATTAGTCAATTTATTCTCTTATCAGCTCTTCCTCCCCCACCCCCCAACCTCTCCTCTCCCACCCCTAGCCCTCCAGTAGACTAATGGTTGGTATCTCTTTTCTGTAAGGCAATATCATGATTATCCACATAAACTTAAGTCTTGAATTTGGAAGAAGGAGGAAAAGGCCTTGGAATATTAGCAATTATTTCTCCTTAAACCAACCATCCCTCTACAAATTGCTAAACAATGAGCTGAAGACTCTGAGATTCGCATTTACAATATTGTATAACCTAGGTTGGCATCAGTGGCTTGTGACTATATCCTATTTATTCAGGAAGCTGAGGTCTTAGGATCATGGTTCAAAGCCAACCAAGGCAGGCAAAGTCATGAGATTCTTACCTTGAAGCCAACAAAAAGCTGAAAATAGAATTGTGCTTGAGGGATAGAACACCAGCCTTGGGCAAAAATGCCAAGTGAAAACACCCAGGCCCTGAGTCCAAACCCCCACCCCAGGAACACGTACATACATACAGCAGAGCTTCCAGGCAAGTTAGGATTTGGTTTACCTGAATAATAAAACTACAAATAATTATGGTTCACAAAATACAAGTTTTTTTCCATCACATGTAAAATGACCAAAGGTAAGCCAAGCAGGATTTACTTGGAACACTAGCTCTGTGTGTGTGTGTGTGTGTGTGTGTGTGTGTGTGTGTGTGTACACAAGGTGTCAGTACCACTTGAGCCACACTTCCACTGCAAGCTTTTTGCTGGTTAAGTAGAGATAAGAATCTTAAGGAAATGTCTTCCTGGACTGGCTTGGAGGAGTGATTCTCAGATTTCAGCTTCCTGCGTAGGACATGATTTTTCGTGTTTGTTTTTAGGTTTGTGTGATTTTTGTTTGGAGACAAAGTTTTGCTGTGTAGCCAAAACTGGCATTGAACTTGAAATGCTCTTTCCTCCATCTCCTAAGTGCTGGGATGACAGAATGTGCCGCCACACTGGGCCCAAGCTCCATCATTTTTCAGGGATGGACAGCGTGGAAGGTCAGTGAGGTCGAGCATGAAATGGACAGGTTGTATCTATCTTTGCAGCAGACTATAGACATTTTCTCATATGTTTCTAATTGTTAAAATGATGGAACTAATACCATTAGAGAATTGCCTTAACAGCAGTAATATCTTCAAGACTATCAGAGGAGTTTGATAGATCTACCAGCACACATCTGAAATCATGTACAGGAATACATGAATCATGCTTAGCGTTTACAGGAACTCCACATATTTGCATCATCAAGTGCCTGGGAAGGTTCGAACTTTAGGAAAGTCTCAAAGAGAAGCTCATATGTAATACGGCAATGATAGAGTCAAGTGTTGGATCTGCCTAGAAACCCTTCTATCTTCCTCCTTCCACAAAAACCCACAAGCAGCTGTTTCTCTACTCTGTGCTTTTGCTTGATTTGGTTTGGTCTAGATTTAGAGACATGTAATCTTGCCCATTTTGGCCTTGAACTCCTGGATTCCAGGTGATCCTCCATCTCAGCCACCAGTGGACATGTGCCACTGTCCTCTACTTCACTCCTTTTTATTTTTTATTTTTGTGTTTCAGTACTGGGAATTAAATTCAGGGCCTGGGGGCCGGAAGTTTGGCCTAGTGGTTAAAGTGCTTGCCTAGCATGCATGAAGACCCGGGTTCGATTCCTGGTACCATATACATAAAAAAAAGCCAGAAGTGGTGCTGAGGCTCAAGTGGTAGAGCTCTAGCCTTGAGAAAGTCCAAGGACAGTGCTCAGGCCCTGAGCTCAAGCCCAGGACTGGCAAAAATAAAAAAATAAAATAAAATAAAATAAATTCAGGGCCTGGTGTGCTATGCTGTATCACTGAATTATATCCCAATTCAAACTGCCTTTATAAATATATACACTTCAGCTTTCAAAATGACATACAAGAGGCTGAGATCTGAGGAAGAATTAATGGAAGATACATGTGGTTCCAGGAAATGGAGACCCCTACTATTCTTTTTCATTATAGAAGACTTAATTTTATTTACTTATTTTGGTAGTCCTGGGATTTGAACTCAAGGCTTTGCTCACCTTCAGCCATGTGGAAGACTAAATACATATACAGACAAAAATACATCTGTTCTTTCTAGGATAGCCTTCCTCATTTTCAAAAAATTATTTGTGATTCTCATCACTTCAGAAGATGATGTTGCAATTCTTAGAGAAAAATAAAAATCAGTATCATATCATATTTTAAGGGATTAAACAAACAAGATGGGAAGTTTGGCCTAGTGGAAGAGTGCTTGCCTAGCATGCACGAAGCCCTAGGCTCAATTCCAGAAGCGGTGCTGTGTCTCCAGTGGTAGAGTGCTAGCCTTGTTAAAGCCCAAAGACAGTGCTCAGGCCCTGAGTTCAAGCTCCAGGATTGGCAAAACAAACAAACAAAAAAGAATTAAACAAACAAAATAATAGAAGTTGTAATTTGGAACTTCTTATTTAAGACTTAAATGCCAATTATGCTCAACAGTGATTTGCTGAGTGACAACACCAAGTATTGGTTTTGATACTCCAAAGCTACACATTTAAATATTTGTATGTGATTTGTTTCTTAGACTATGCAATAAAGCATCGCATGACTTAAAGTTAGTTATGGGTTGAAAATTGGCCTTTCAACCATGCAGGGATGACTCACTCCTATAAACTAGCTAAGTGAGTCAGGTGACTAATATCTGAGGTTTACAGTTCAAAGTCAGGAGACTTTTATCTCCACTTAATACCACAAAGCTAGAAGTGGAGTTGTGGCTCAAGGTGGTAGTGTACTATCTCGAGCACAAAAGCTCAGGAACAGTGCCCAGGCCTTGAGTTCAAAACCCAGGACTGGCACAAATGTAAGTAAAATAAAATAGCCAGCTGGGCACTGGTGGTTCACACCTGTAATCCTACATACTCATGAGGCTGAGATCTGATGATCCTGGTTCAAAACTGGCATTAAAGGCTAGAAAACCAGAAATGGTGCTGTGGTTCCGAATGGTAGAGCAAAAAAGCTCAGGGACAGCTCACAGGCCCTGAGTTCAAGCTCCACAACCAATAAAAAAAAAACCATAAAATAAAATAGTCAATTTAAAAAGAAATGTAGAAGTTGGATGTTGGTAGTGGAAGATATGTAGAGGGAGAAAACAATTCTGTAACAAGTACTGTTATGAAACTGAGTCATGAGGGTATCAGAATAATGAAAGAGATGAAAAAGATTTCAACAGACCAGATAATCTTCAGTGTCACTTTGAAGAGGGGGGCTATGGTGACCTGAGGAGAGTCACGAGACAGAAGGTGTACTGGGGTGAAGGAACTTAAGCAGTGTCCTCGATGAAGGTGGCTGGAGAGTTCAAAAAGTTTCAAGAAGGGCTCTGCAAGTTTGTGGTTTCAGCCTGAAGTAATGATCACAGGCCTGGCTCATGTTTCGTAAACCCACTGAGCTGGTTCTGGTTCTGGTTCTGTGGCCTGCTTTCGGAAATCCGGGCACCTGTTACCTGAAGCAGGCAGAGTGGACTTTCACAATTTGGGGATTTCAGATTTCCATCAAGTACTCAAGGCTGCTTTGGCTAAGGAGCACTGACCACTGACTAATGAGAAAAGTAGCCAGGAATAAAAAGTGACCAACGTGACCTGTACAGATAGGTATGGCCCATCGTGATATGTCTTGATCCCAGAGTACCTCAGGCTCCTGCTCAAATGCTTCTTCCTCGGTGCCCTGAGTGTCTACTCAAGCCAGGGGAAGAGACCAGGTGGCATCTTTGCAAGTCCCAGAGATCAACACAAAGCCCAAGAGAAGCTGCAAGAGGAATCCCCATCTATAAGAGCCATAACCGTCCTCCAGTTGGACCCCACTGGTCTCTGGTTCGGGTCCCCGTCCAGAGATTCTCATTACTTTCTTTCATGGCTTTCCTTCAAACAAACTTATTCTGTTTAACCTATACATGTTCCTGCCTTTTAATTCTTTAGTACACAGAGAAAAGGAATCCATTCCCCTAGATGTCATCACTGCCTCCCATCAGAAAACTCCCCCACAAGCAGCCACAGATACATGGAAGGCAAATATTAACAGAAGACTATATATATATATATACATATACATATATATATTATATATATATATATGGCCAGGAGTGTGGCCTAGTAGTAGAGTGCTTGCCTAGCATACACAAAGCCATGGGTTCGACTCCTCAGAACCACATACACAGAAAAAGCCAGAAGTGTTAGCTAGTCTTGAGAAGGCTCAAAGACAGTGCCCAGGCCCTGAGTTCAAGGCCAGGACTGGAAAGGAAGGAAGGAAGGAAAGGCAGCAGGAAAGAAGGAAGGAAGGAAGGAAGGAAGGAAGGAAGGAAGGAAGGAAGGAAGGAAGAAAGGAAGGGAAAGGAAGGAAGGAAGGGAAAGGAAGAAAGGAAGAAAGGAAGAAAGGAAGAAAGAAAGAAAGAAAGAAAGAAAGAAAGAAAGAAAGAAAGAAGGAAAATATGATCAGAACAGATACTTATAGTCACAATCTTAGTCAATTACTTTGCTAGCCAGTTTCTAGTTACTAATGAAACCAGAGAGAGATTCAACATGTCAGATAATTCCAACATGTTAGGCAGACATCTCACCTCATCTTCATAAAAGAGACATGAGCATTAGGTTGAAATGGAGAAAGAATTGGAGCAGGGAGTGGGGAGGGAAATGGGGACCATGTCATGAGAAAGTGTATCAATGTTTGTGAAGTAATGCACCTTCTATCTGGTGAATATAATGTAACCCTCCTATTAATTACAATAAAAAATATGGGAAAAAAAAGAATTGGAGCAGGGAGCCAGAGATGTGCAGAATAATACAGTCCTGCAGTGGATCTAGTCGTTTTCTCAGATCTGGTTTTCTGTGACATTCCAGGGGAGCTATGCTATTTACAGAATTGTTTTCTGTGTTAGCTTGAAGGTAGAACCCTGTCATAAAAAAAAGCATTTACTAGACATTCCTCAAATCCCAAATGACTACAAGAGCAACAGACTCTAAAGGAAAAGTCTTGTCTTTTTTCTTACTTGTACCATTCCTAGGCCTGAACTCAGGACCTTGGCCCTGTCCCTGAGCTGCTTTTATTTGGGAGGGCAGTCCTGGGCCTTGAACTCAGGATCTGAGCACCATCCTTGGGCTTTCTCAAAGCTAGAGCTCTACCACTGGAGCCACAGCATCATTTCTGGCTTTTTCTATGTATATGGTACTGAGGAATCAAACCTGGGATTCATGCATGCTAGGCAAGCACTCTATCACTAGGCCAAACTCCCAGGCCCCCTTGAGCTGCTTTTTGCTCAAGGCTAGAACTCTACCACATGAGCCACAGTTCCATTTCTGGCTTCTTTTGGTAATTTATTGGAAATAAGAGCCTCAGGACTTTCCTGCCTTGGCAGGAAACTATGACCTTAGATCTCAGCCTCTTGAATAGAATTACAGGCATGCGCCACAGGCATCTCCTAGGGAAAGTATTCATTTGTTTCCTTCTTTTGGTGCACTCTCTTCTCTCATTACCCTTTATTGGGGAATTGGAGATCAATGTTCCTACATCTACCCATGAGCCATTATCACCATGCTCCTTCTGTTAGACTCAATCTCAGATAGTGTCAACCCAAGGACCAGCACACACACAAAGCAGAAACAAATGGGAAATAAGCAGCTTGTTTGTGATTAACAAGGCTAAGCCTAAGAACCTGGGCTGGTTGGAAAGTGACACCTCCAAGAAATAGATGAGCTTGGAAGTTTCAGTGAGTTTTGTTTTCTCCCTTAAAAGCCCAACCTTTCTCTTTGGATCTGTAGTCTTCGAAACATTAAGACTCTGCATACCTTATCTTGCTAACAAATTAATAAAATCTTCATCCTACAATCACGTAATGAGACTCTGATCTGAGGATTCCAAGGTGTGAGGTTCCAAGGTGTGAGGTTTAGTTACTCACTCACAGGCTGGCAGGCCACGTGTTGAAAGAGGCAAGGTAAGTACTTCACCCCATCTTCAGGGTTGAGATACGCTAGGTTTAAGTCGAGGAAGAATTGGGGCAGGGAGCTAGAGGTGTATGTAATGAAGTAGCCTTGATCAATGTATGATCTGGTTGATCTTTATCTCAGATCTGGTTTTCTAAGAATTCTGGAGGAGCTATGCCTTTTATGGAGAAGTTAACTGTGTTTGCTTGAAGGCAATCTCAGGCTTTGACTGTTAAAATGTTCACTAGACATTCCTGTAATTGAAGATGACTGTAGGAGGAACAGATTCCAAGGATAAAGATAAGGATGAAACCAAGCCTAGTTGCTTACGCCTGTAATCCTAGCTACTCGGGAGGCTGAGATCTGAGGATCACAGTTCAAAGTCAGCCCAGCACTAAAGACCATGAGACTCTTTATCTCCAATTAACCACCAGAAAACCTGAAGTGGTGCTGTTGCTCAAGGGGTAGGGCAGAAGCCTTGAGCTGAAAAGCTCAGGGACAGAACATAGACCCAGAGTTCAAACCCCAGGACGACAAAAAAAAAAAAAAGATAAGGCAGCAATAATAAAGTCAAGGAGGGACAAAATGAATTAATTAGGCAGTTTCCAGTACCTTCCTTCACCTTCTTAATAAGGGAGACAGTGTACTATCATCTCATGAAAATGATGAGCTTCTCTGCCCAAAGAATATTCAGAAGGGAAATAAGAATGCCATCATAAGAAGTAAATATAGATCTCATGTAATACATTGCCAGCCTTGAGCAAAAAAGCCAAGGGAGGGTACAAGGTCTTAAGTTTAAGTTTCAAGAGAATGCGGAGAGGGGAGCTAAATAAAAATAATAAGCAGACACTACTGGCTCATACCTATAATCTTAGCTACTTGAGAGGCTGAGATCTGAGAATCAGGGTTCAAAGCCAGCTTGTGCAGGAAAGTCCAGAAGACTTTTATCTCCAATTAACCCCCCCCAAAAAAAAACAAGTTGGTGGGGGGGAGGGTAATGGGTACCAAGACATGTGAAAGGGTATCAATGTATGTGAATTAATGCACCTTCTATCTGGCAAATATCATGTAACCCTTTTACTAATTACAATAAAAAAAAAGTTGGAAATGGAATTGTAGCTCAAGTGATAAGGTACTGGCCTTGAGTACTAAAGCTCAGGGACAGTGCCCAGGCCTTGAGTTCAAGCTCTAAAAACAATGCACGTGCACGTGCGCGCACACACACACACGCGCACACACACACACACACACACACACATGCACACAATTTGAAATAAATATAAACTTGCCACCATGGGCTTAACTCCAGATGAGGAACTTTCACAATTTACAGAGAATAGATCGTCAGCCAGAACAGTAGAAAGAGAGACATACTAGAATTCAGAACTCCACAGTATCACTAGCAAGTGCAGAAGACATTAACAGAAAGAAGAGAATGGCATTGCTTTGTGCTGGATTTGGATAAGGGACAGTGTAACAAGATCAAAAGCAGGTAGCAGGGACTGGGAATTTGGCCTAGTGGTAGTGTGCTTGACTAGCATGCACAAAGACCCAGGTTCAATTCCTCAGTACCACATACATAGAAAAAAGCTGGAAGTGGTGCTGAGGCTCAAGTGGTAGAGCTCTAGCTTTGAGAAAGTACAAGGACAAGCCCAGGACTGGCAAAAAAAAAAAGCAGTTAGCAATCAATAAACCTGGTTTGCTGAACTTTCCACACAGACTGTAGACTAAGGAGAGCAAAGAGAAACAAGTTTTTAGAAAGCATGGTGCCAAAACAAAAAGACCTTGAAAAGTTTGCCCTGGAAGTGGGTCATATGAAAAGCCAAACAACTCTGGGAAACCAAAATATAATACCTTTTTCTTCTTAATTTTTTTTTTGCCAGTCCTGGGCCTTGAGCTCAGGGCCTGAGCACTGTCCTTGGGCTTTCTCAAGGCTAAAGCTCTGCCACTTGAGCCACAGCACCACTTCTAGCTTTTTTGGTACTGGCTTTATGTGGTACTGAGGAATCGAACCCGGATCTTCGTGCATGCAAGGCAAGCACTCTACCACCAGGCCAAACTCCCAGCCCCCAAAGTACTTTTGATAAATTGTAAAATAATGTTTCACCATGACATTTCCATAAGTGCGAATAATAGGCATTAATCATATTCATGCACACACTCTTACCTTCCAAGTTCCCTTCCTGAGTTTTTCTCTTCCCTAATAGTCCCCTTTCTGATTTCAACTTTTTTTTATTTTTTTTTCCTGAACTTGGTCTCCCGAATGCTAGGATTACAAGTGTATACTATCAAGTCCATCCCTCTTTTCTTTTTCTTTTTGGCAGCATGAGAAATGGAACTGAGGCCTTTTCAGTTTTCTAGTTAGATGAATTGAGCCATATTGCCAGTTCTTTTCCTTTTAGTTTTTATTTAAGGTAACAGTTCATGCTTTTGCCTGAACTGGCCTTGGACCATAATTCTCCTACCTCTGTCTTCTAAGAAGTTAGGATTACAAGTATTCATTTTTATGCCTGGCCCTTATTGTTTTGTTTCGTTTGCTTGTTTTCTTTTTTTCATATATTTTATTGTAATTAATAGAAGGGTTACATTATATTCACCAGATAGAAGGTGCATTACTTCACATACATTGATACCCTTTCTCAAGTCTTGGTCCCCATTTCCCTCCTGCCCAACCCCCCGCCGCTCATGTTGTTTTCCCCTCTTCCCTATCCAATTTCAAATAACCAATCAAGCATATATACAATATATCAGATAACAAGGTGAAATACTGTAACAATATGAAATAACCAAGGGACAGCAAAAGAGATGAGAGATAACATAGTACATTAAGTACAACAATTACTCATTATATGGCTTTTGCTTCTATATCCTGGAGGTCCTTTCATTTAGTACCATACTATATGGCCTCATGTATCTAGGTTTTGTTCAATTGTAAATCTCCGCTAGGAGAGCCCAAGGTTTCTACTGATTATGACAAATGAGGGGAAACTATTGAGCCTATGTTCCTTTGAGTCTGGCTGAATTCTGAAAGACTGAATTCTAAGAACACCACTGCCCTTGATCATTCAAAGCCAGGACAGTCATTATTAAAAACATTTCATAAGAAAATGATCTGGGATAGGGAGTTTGGCCTAGTGGTAGAGTGCTTGCCTAGTATGCACAAAGACCCAGGTTCGATTCCTTGGTACCACATACATAGAAAAAAGCTGGAAGTGGTGCTGAGGCTCAAGTGGTAGAGCTCTAGCCTTGCAAAAGTCCAAGGATAGTGCTCAGGCCCTGAGCTCAAGCCCAGGACTGGCAAAAAGAAAAACAGAAAAAGAAAAAGAAAAGAAAATTATCTGGGCTGGGTGCAGTGGTTTGCACCTAAAATCCTACCTACCTAGGAGGAAGGGTCAGAGGATCAAGGTTTAAGGCCAGCCTTAGCAGAAAGTTAGCAAGGTCTCATTTCAACAAACAAGTCAATTATGGTGGCATATTTCTGTCATCACAGCTATGTGAGAGTTACTTGAGGTTGTTGTGGGAATTAATATCAGAGAATGAATATTTATTTCAAATTATATATTTTATATTAAAATAAACATATTTCATTTATCATTAAGAATTAGTTCAGTGATGAAATGTTTGCATAGGATTCTCTAACTTGATCACCACATTCACACACAAAAATATATTTTTATGAGGCCGTGAGTTTGGCCTACTGGTAGAGTGTTTGCCTAGCATGCACAAAGACCAGAGTTTGATTCCTCAGTACCACATACATAGAAAAAAGCCAGAAGTGGTGCTGAGGCTCAAGTGTTCTAGCCTTGAGAAAATCCAAGGACAGTGCTCAGGCCCTGAGCTTAAGCCCAGGACTGCCAAAAAATATATGTGTGTGTGTGTGTGTGTGTGTGTGTGTGTGTGTGTGTGTGTGTATACATATGTGTTCCTATGTTTTTTATTTGATGCATAAAAACACAAATACTAGGGTTGTTGGTAGAACATTAACTTGGCATATGTGAGGCTCTGAGGTTATAGTCTTCGCAATCCATATATACATACAAAACATAAAACCCACCAAAATTGAATATATTAATGATATACCACATCCATCATATAATCAATTTAAATATACATATCTCCTCAAACATTTATCATTTCTTTATCTTTCTTAGCATTTTTGTTTGGAGGAAGTTCATTGTGTATTTATTTCTTTTTGGTGATAACATTCAAAGTCCTGTTTGCTACCTTTTTGAGATAAATATTATATAAATGTATCTAGTTGCCCAATTGAACAATAGAACAAGAGAACTTCTTGTTCCTATCTAACTACAACCCAGTTCTCACCAAGCAACTTTTCCTCTGCCTTTACCCCATTCTTACTCTTCTCAGACCTTTGGTAACCACTCTTCAACTCTCAGTTTCTCTGGGACCAAAATTTTATATTCCATATGTGAGTACATGTATGTGGTCCTTGTCTCTCTATGCCTGGCTTACTTTACTTTCCACAATGATTCATGTTGTTCTGCATTTTCTGTCTTGCTGTGGCTTCACAGTATTTCGTTGTATTCAGGTACATTTTCTTTATCTGTTCTTCAGTTGACAGACATGTAGGTGTTTCTATTGCTTAATTAAGTAAAATAGAACACTTCCAAACTGAGGAAAGATGCACTCAATAAGAATAATAAAACCAGACTTAGGTAACTGGAACCTCTTTGTATATCATCCTTGTCATAACAATTTTTTAAAAAGTTTAAAAAGTGAGGCCGGGAGTTTGGCCAAGTGGTAGAGTGCTTGCCTAGCATGCACGAAGACCCGGGTTCGATTCCCCCGCACCACGTACATAGAAAAAAAAAAAAGTTTAAAAAGTGAAAGAATAGTGCAATAGCAGAAGCCCTCATGAATGATTGTGATCTTTGAGAAGGAAAAGTAATGCTCAAAAGGGTATAGCTGAAGGAAACCTGAAATGAGCCTTGTAGTTTTACTGGCTTTTAGTTGGCTTTAAAATAAATAAACGATTACTTCCTTTAAACTGTTTTTCTCCAGCGAGGCTGAGATGCATCTCAAATCTGCAAGCACAGCTTGGCACATCATTTTCCTCCCCATTGGCTTCCTGCTCCTCCTTTCCCTTCCTGTAGCAGCCCTTCCACGTATCTGCATTCCCTAGAATGGGCCTTGTTTGCTACGATCTTCCTTCCTCTCAACTCTCAACTAAGAACTGGTTTGTGGGGCAAGAAGTTTGGCCTAGTGATAGAGAGCTTGCCTAGCATGCATGAAGGCCCGGGTTTGACTCCTCAGTACCACATACGTGGAAAAAGCTGGAAATGGTGCTGTGGCTCAAGTCGTAGAGTTCTAACCTGTCATAATTTAGAGAACTATTCATGTTTTCATTCATTTGTAAGTTAAATTGAGTTATTATACAGCACTTTATATATCCTGAATACAAGTCTTTTATTAGGGATATTATTTGTAAATACAGCCTCCCCTCTGGGGAATACCAAAACAATACTCCTCTTATCTCAACCTCCTAAGTAGCCAGGATTATAGATATGATCCACTGGTACCCAGTTTTCCTCTACTCTTTTATGCTTGTTTTTATGGCAGGAAAGATAGGCAAAGAAGACTTATGCATTTTTAAGATAAAATGAGACACTCAGAAGGTGGAATCAGGAAGCAACTAACAAAGCATTTAGGCTTCCCCCTGTTTGATCGCCATCTGTTTAAACACAAGGTCTAGCTGGGAGGCATAAATAGATTTAGCTCTCTCAAATAGCCCTCTGCTCTGAAATGCTACTGCCTGACACTTTTGGTGAATGGGAAGGGATATTTAAAGAAGCTTAACTCTTAAAAAGGACATCTCAGACACATCTGCATTATTTTGAAATAATAAGTAATACCCAGTGAGGTTAGTCAGAGCCATTTCCTAAGGATTGGGTGTTGCTTGATGCTGAGTATTCCTCTAGCTCAGAAAGAATGAAGATGGCAGATAACAGCTGTTGTTTTGAGTCTTTGACAACTCTGATTTCCTGCATGGAAGCCAAGAATTTTCTGTTTCTGCCATGTTAAACCTTGTAAAAAAAAATCAACATTCACCATGTGAGACTGGTCCTTTTTTTGTGAAACATCAAATGCTTTTCATACTTGGATCTTAAGGACCTGTGTTTCGTGTGGAAATTAGGAAGCTGAGAGAAGCCTTTATGCAATGATGGTGACATTTTGGATTTGAATTCATTTAGATGGGAATCTATAGCAATCAGGTAAAAACAAGAAAAAGTCTGCACGCATTCAGTATAGAAGTGATTTCTTTCTGAATAGTTGCAACTGATTGAATCCACAGATGGGCTATCCCTAACAAATATATAGAAGGCCAACTGTATTTTCTTGGGCAATCTCTTAATCTGGAGTTGTTATTAGGTCAATGTTGGACTTGTCTTTTATACCAGGTCCTAATAGAGCAGCTGATCAAACCCCTGTCACAGACCATCCTGCCATGGGTGACGTGTGCACCTGTAAACACAGCTCGTAGAGACTGAAGCAGGAAGATGATCCATCCCTGACCAGCCTGGATTACACAGTAAGACTCTGACAAGAAAAGAAAAAGGCTGGGCACTTATGGCTCATGCCTAACTATTCTGCAATCTGAGGGTCATGGTTTAAAGCCAGTCCAGGCAGGAAAGTCCATGAGACTCTTAACTCCAATTAACTTCCCCTAAAAATAGAAGTGGAGCTATGGGTAAAGTGGTAGAACAAAACTGTCCTCAGTTCAAGCCACCGAACCCCCCCTCCCTCTCTGACCACACAGACACATAAATAGTAATAGCCTATGCTAATGGTCCATATGATCAAAACTAAGGAGTGGTTAAAAAAACAATAAATTTCTCAAACAAGTCAGTTTTCATTGGCATGAAAATGAACTTTCCTCTGCCTTAATACTTCCATGAGGAAAGTAAGATGAAGTAACCTAATGTGTGCTAATTCATTATTGTTCTGTGCCTGTTTCCTTGTTTTACAGAAAAGTCCATTTGGAATTATCAATCACTCTTTGTTCTTTGTCTCTGCTTTCTTCAGTCCTTATCAGTCTATAAAACAAATATCTCATAGAATACTCATTGAGCAGTTGTTTTAACTTAATCTATTTTGTCGAATGCAGACCTGTCCAATAGTAAAATAAAAATTAAAGCCAAATACCAGGCATCAGTGTCTCATATCTGTAATCCTACTTCTGCTCAGGAGGCTGGGTTCAGAAGATCACAGTTTGAAGCCTGCCCAGTCAGGAAAGTCTTTGCAATTCCATCACCAATCAACCAGCAATCACTGGATTAGTGATGTGGCCTAACTGGCAGAGTGCTAGTCCCTGGTACATAAGACAAATAAAGCCAATTATTGTCTTTAATTGCTATAATTTTGTCCTTTCACTGTTTCAGTGTCAAAACTGAAACTCTTGCCTGCCAAACTCAGAGAATGGTCCTGGAGTAGACATAGACTAGATGGAAAAGAAGACACAGAAGAAAGAAAAGATTCCAGACTGCTCCCCAATCCATTTATTTACTGCCCAGAGGAATGAACATTGCCTGTGTGCAAACTTTTCAGAAGCTGCACAGAATTTGCAGTCACAACATAAATAGGTAAAGTATGATAACAAAGCAGAAGCAGACATTGTTTGAGTCATTTCAAGGTCGCCAAGGCTTAGCCCCTATTTTTTCAGCCCAGTTGATATTTGTGCACTATAACTAAACAGATAAGAAGGGTACTATGTGTGAGGAAACCAGAAGCAACACAGAAACACAAAGGTCCTGATATGCTCTCTGAACGATAGGAACAGAAGATACACACCCAGAGGCACATAAAGAAATAGAAGCCAGGTGCCAGTGGCTAATGACTATAATCCTAGCCACTCAGAACACTGATACTTGTGGATGGATATGACCCTGCCCATGATATTCTGCAAGACCCTTATTATTAACCAGCAAACACCGGAAGTAGAGTTGTGGCAGACGGCCACCTTTGAGAGAAAAAGCTAAGGGACAAGGCTAGGGGCTCTGACTTTGAGCCCCAGAAGTTCCAAAAGAGGGGAGAGAGGGAGGGAAGAAGCAAAGGCAGAGGCCGTGTGACTCATATCTGCAAATCTGTATGCTCAGGCGAAAGAAGACACTCTCCCAACCCCACGAAACAGGAATATGCAAAGATAAGACATAGACAACTTGCAAAGAAAATGACTCAAGGGATTGAGAATTTTTTTTTGCCAGTCCTGGGCTTGAACTCAGGGCCTGAGCACTATCCTTGGACTTTCTCAAGGCTAGAGCTCTACCACTTGAGCTTCAACATCACTTCCAGCTTTTTCTTTTTTTCTGTATATGTGGTACCGAGGAATTGAACCCCAGTCTTTTGTGCATACGAGTCAAGCACTCTACCACTAGGCCAGACTCCCGGCACAGAGAATTTTAACTTTAAAACCCCCTATAGAGGGGCCGGGAGTTTGGCCTAGTGGTTGAGTGCTTGCCTAGCATGCACGAAGACCCGGGTTCGAGTCCTCGGTACCACATACATAGGAAAAAGCCAGAAGTGGTGCTGAGGCTCAAGTGGCAGAGCTCTAGCCTTGAGAAATCCCAAGGACAGAGCTCAGGCCCTGAGCTCAGCCCAGGACTGGCAAAAAAAAAAAAAAATAACCTATAGAGATAAGGAGGGGGTTCTTCCTGACCCAATAGAGGAGGTTTCAGTGGGTCTGAGGTTTCTCATCAGCACCAGTGTTCTGGCTCACACAGAATTGGAAAGATAAAGATAAAGAACAGCAAAAATTGGCACAGGCCAGATTTCGCCCCCCCCCCCCAAAAAAAAGTCTTAAAGTGGAAAGGAACATTTTTCTCTCTTTCCTCTCCCAAACTGAGATCAGAAATACTTAAGGTTATATGCGTGTGTGTGTGTGTGTGTGTGTGTGTGTGTGTGTGTGTTGGTCCTGGAGCTCAAGAGTAGCACTCTACCACTTGAGCCATAGCTCCACTTCCACTTTACGGGTACTTTATTGTGGGTGAGTCTCATAAACTTTCCTGCCTAGGCTAACTACAAACTGATCTTCAGATCTTAGTCTCAAAGTAGCTGGGATTACAGACACGAGCCACTGTTTGCACCCAGCAGTTACTTCTGTTTTCATGACTCAGATGATCCCACTACTGGCCCTTAGAATTTTCTCTCTGTGGCAAACTACTTGGTTTTAGCTTGATGTAATTTCCCAAAGGTCAATTCTTCTGGCTAAACTGAGGACTCTTCATTCATTCATTATTCCACAATAAATGAACAAACATCTGAAGTGCTAAGCACCCTGGTGGTGAATGAGTGAGGGGACAGGCAGCTAAGGAACCCTATTTTAGCACATGGTCAGTGTTAACCCCTCTTGCACCTTGATACATGACTGGAAACCTGAATGAAGTGACAGAATTCTCTCCAAATGTCTTCCATAGAAGCCCCACAGAGCTATGTCACTGGTTGTGGAAGACAGGGTCAGGGTGAGAAACTGGAACGAGCACATCAGGTCATTTATGCTAACAGATCTTCTTTTCCTGGATTCTTTCAGCTTTATTTAATGCTTTATATGATAGATGACCTTTTACATCATGTAATACTGTGTTTGTAGTTTTTTCCAAGCCGTTGGATTTTTTTTCTTCTCTTTTTCTTTTCTTTCTTTTTTTTTTTTTTTTTTGCCAGTCCTTGGGCTTGAACTCAGGGCCTCAGCACTCTCTGAGCTTCTTTCACTGGAGGCTAACTCTCTATCACTGGAGGCTAACTCTCTATCACTGGAGCCACAGTACCACTTCTGGCCTTTCCTGTATATGTGGTTCTGAGGTATCAAACCCAGGGCCTTATGCAAGGTAGGTAAACACTCTACCACTAAGCCACATTCCAAGCCCACCTATTGGATCTTGAAGGATAATTGTGGTGTTCAAAGGAATTGAATCCCTACATTGTATATTTCAAATGCAATTGTGTGTGTGTGTGTAGTGTGTGTGTGTGTGTGTATGTGTGTGTGTGTGTGTACTGGGCTTTAACCAGGGCACAAGTGCTATCTCTTAGCTTTTTTGGATCAAGGCCAGCATTCTACCACTTTAGCCATACCTCTACTTCTGGCTTTTTGCTAGTGAATTGATAACTATCTCAGGGATTTTCCTGCTTGGGCTTGTTTTTCGCTGGAATACTCAGACCTCAGCTTCCTGAGTGATTAGGATCAAAAGCATAAGCCAATAGTGCCTGGCCTAAAGTTTTTTTTTAAATGATTCTTTTAGGCAAAGAGAATCAAAAGTATGTGGGAACTACTGTTACCCCAAGGACAACAGAACTAATCAACTCCTATCTTTATATTTGGCAAGAGATAAATTCAGAAAAACAAGAACATAGTGAGAGTGATAGTAATTTTCTCAGGAAAGAAATATGGCAGAGAGAGGAGATTATGTAATATAGGCATGCCGCAGGAAAAGGGGACATCTCAGTTGACCTGAGATAAATCCAGGTTCTGGATATTAGCACTGGGTTTAAGTAGAGGAAGAATTAGAGCCAGGAACAAAGCCCTTCATAGTTTGAGTCCTGGCACAGCTGTGGCCTTGGCTGATTTTCCTCTCACTTCTGGTGTTCCTTGGTCTGAGAGCTAAGATCACAGTCATCACTCAGGAGAGCAATCTGGTTTTCAAGAGAAGAATTCATTGGCTTTGGGGAGCAGCCAGACTATGACCAATAATTAGTCTTCTTTGGAGTCGATCTATTCTGCAAGTCTTTGCTGTGCGTCAAGTATAATTGTCCTTTGTTATAAAGATGTTATTGATCAAGCCTGTCTTTCCTGGAACCCAGGATGACTGCAAAGTGACCTTGGAGAGGACAGATAGACACAGAAGGACACACATAGAGGCAGAGATGCCAAGCTTTTCTGCTGCTTTTTGTTCATTTGTGGGAACAAAACAATCTTAAATGAATGTTACAAATGCACTTTCAATAGACTGAAAGTGGAGTGTGTCTAGGATTAGAACAACAACATTTGTGTCTGGGGTTTGAGTGCTTGCTGAGATTGCCTGTGAGAATTTTTTTTTTTGGTGGGTCATAAGGCTTGAACTTGGCCTGGGTACTGTCTCTGAGCTCTTCAGCTCAATGCTACATCCCCACCCTTTGAGCCAAGCCCCACTTCTTGTTTTAAGTTAATTGGAGAGGTTCCTTGGAGATAAGAGTCTCAGGTCCTTTTTGTTCCTGGACTGGCTTTGAACCTTGATCCTCAGATGTCAA
Source organism: Megascapheus bottae (assembly GCF_031878675.1). Lineage (NCBI taxonomy): Eukaryota > Metazoa > Chordata > Mammalia > Rodentia > Geomyidae > Megascapheus > Megascapheus bottae. The sequence goes on from NC_143521.1 coordinate 7,052,336, forward strand.
CCTCCTGTGTAACTAGAATTACAGGCGTGAGCCACCTTGCCCAGCTGGCTGTGAGAAATTCTAATCCCTAAGTCTCCAGGGCTGAGGTGACCTGGAAAACAAGAAGCTTTATTACAGTGTTTTCTCACACAGATCTGGTGTCTCATCCTCCACTTCAGCAGCTCCCTATCCCTCATGGCCCAACTGCCACCTATTAATAGAAGCTCTTATATTCGAAACCAGGAATGGAGATCAGCTAGTATGACAAAAATATGCTTCTATAGTTGGTCACCAGTAGCCCACACCTGTAATCCTAGCTACTCCAGAGCTGATATCTGAGATGGAGGTTTAAAGCCCATCCAGACAAGGAAGTCCATAAGACTTATCTCCAATGAAGCACCAAAGAAACTGGACATCGCATTCTGGCTTAAGCTTTAGAGCATTAGCTTTTGGTAAAAAAGCTCAGAGATAAGCCCAAGCCCCAAGTTCAAATCCAAGGATCTGCAGACACACACACACACACACACACACACACACACACACACACACACTATGCTACTATCATTTCAGAAATTTTAAGGGCTTTTTTGTTTGTTTGTTTTGTTTTGTTTTACGAGTCCTGGGTGTTGAACACTATCCTTGAGCTTAGCTTCTTTTTGCTGAAGGCTAGCATTCTGCCACTTGAGCCACAGCATCACTTCTGGCTTTTTCTAGGAATTGATCCCAGGGCTTCATGCATGCTAAGCAAGCACTCTACCACTAAGTCACATTCCCAGCCCAAATTGTAAGTTTTTTAAGGCAATGTATGTTAGAAATTGGGAGAAGAAGACCAAACATGTTTCTTACTTACATTTGTGTTCTTCAATTTTCCATTAGTATAAAAATTGTAATAATCAACTTATAAAGTGAGGGAAAAGGTGTATTTGGGCTTGGAGCTTTGAAGATCCAGTACAAGGATGCATGTAGCCATTGCTTTGGGCCTCTGGTTGGCAAACTATGTAGCAATGGCAGAGCAAATTTCTTACTTTGTGGGCAGAAGAAAGAAGAGGCTAGAGTCTTATAACCTCCTTTCAGGACATGTCCTTTGTGACCTAAAAATCTCACACTTGGCCTCACCCCTTAATGGTTCTGCAATCTCCCATTAGCATTCTCTGGGGACCAACCCTTTAATATATGCACATTATTTAGAAGACACATCCAAAACATAGTAACATCATTCATATGCCAATGTATATTTAAACAGTTTGTTATATGGCAATAACTGATTGACCTATATGACTTGTTTTTTTGCAAAACATTGCACAATTTTTTATTATCAAATGACAAAAGACAGAAAATGAAAACAATTACCTCTACCCGCCTCCCACCCCTGCTGTGTGTATCTAAATACATTTACGCTCACATTGAAGGTTGAGGAATAGTTCAGTGATAAAACATTTTCCAGGTAAGTGAGAGGTCTTGGGTTTGATCCAGCACTATAAATAAAAAGAGAATGAAAACAGTCACTTTCAGAGGCTCTCGTTTTAAGAAATATAACTCAAAGCTTGGTGCCAGTGGATCATATTGTAATCCTAGCCACTCAGAAAGCTGAACTCTCAGAGCACACAAATCTTTTAAACTATTTTTTTTTTTTTGCCAGGCCTGGGCTTGAGCTCAGGGCCTGAGCACTGTCCTTGGACTTTTTGCAAGGCTAGAGCTCTACCACTTGAGTCTCAGTACCACTTCCAGCTTTTTTCTATGTATGTGGTACCGAGGAATCGAACCCGGGTCTTCATGCACGCTAGGCAAGCACTTTAACCACTAGGCCAAACTCCCGACCTCTTTTAAACTCTTATCTCCAACTAACCAGAAAAAAAAATTTATGTAGATGCATAGATCAAGTTGCAGAGTGCCAGCCTTGAGCAGAAAAAGCCAAGTCAGAGTTTAAGGCCCTGATTTCAAGCATCAATTCCACACATGCACACATAATTATAAACAGATTTATTGACTTAAACTTGTTTGTACTTCTTAAAGATAATTAATAGAAAGAAATATCATTTAATTTTCTACTAAACGCAGTACTTCCAAAGCAACGATATCATCACAACTAGAGACTTAAATGAAGACCACGTTTCCCAAGTCTGTGGCCCTGTGGGGATAAATATTCACATTTGTTAGGTTTGGCTGTGGTATCCTTAAGTGTCTGGTTCCAAGGAGTCCAGAGAGGAGGAAACTCCATGCGTGTTCAGGACACATTGAGTGTAGTCCTGTATTGTGTGAAGACATTTTTCTTATAACCCCGCCCAACTGCCACGAAAGATGGGCATCTTGACTACAAATTAACTTGCTCATTATTTAATTTTACCCAGTTTTGGGGTTACTACTTACTTTTGGGGAGGCAACCTATACTTTTACCGAATTAAGAGCAGAGAAAAGTTCAGCAGATTATACAATGGTTTAAACCCAACTGACAAAAATTCTGGAATGGCTTAAGAGCTTCTCTACATGGACTGAAATGAAGAATGTAGTTACAGAAATTTCAAGTTTTTGTTTTTGAATTTTCACTGATTTATTTCTGATTATTTCCCCTTCAATCGTGTTTGATCAAAACGGTATGTCATAAATGTGAAAATAAAGCAGTGTTGTCCTGTGTTCTACGATGTCTCAGAAGAGTCAAGTGTGAGGTCACTGAACTGGAGCTTTCTCTACTTCATAACATCACCCAAGGCATCTCTCCAAGGCAGTCTTGTGCTTGCGAAGGGTTTGCAGAAGAAAATGCATGGATTTCTAGGAGTATATTTCCAAAAAAAAAAAAAGAAAGAAAGAAAATGCATGGGAAATTTCAAGCTTTTTCTACAAAAGTAGTATTTGCTTGTTAGACTCCCTAGTGAAAATGTATAGCCTACTTGCTTTTAGGACTGAGATCTGCTTAGCATGTAAAAAGATAAAAGTAGAATTGCCTGGATACTAGAAATGAGACCTGTAATTGTAATCTGCTCTGGAGTCTCAGGAAGATTTTTTTTTACCTCTCAGAAATTATATTAGGTATTTTTTATTTGTGAAGTAATGTACCTTCTATCTGGTGACTATAATGTAACCCTTCTATTAATTACAATAAAAATATATTTAAAAAGAAATTATATTAGGTATTTTTCAAGAAAAAAAAACAGTGGAAAAAGAAAAGGAGATTAAAGGTATCTATGAACCCTACAATTCTTGGCTGCGATTCATTTTTGGACAAAGAGACATCTGTGTCTTAACTCTCCTAAGCTATGAATTTTGTCACAGTTTAGGAGGAGGAAGAAGGGGAGGAGAAGGAGATGAAAGATCTCATAATGACAAACACTGTATTAGTGTAATCCTTATCAACAGTTAGCCAAGATTATGTTTTGCTTTCTCCTGTGCCCCACTGGAATAAAGATTTCTACAGAAGTTATTTAAAAACAGACAAATAAAATTTACCTAACTCCAGGGTAACATGTAAGTTGCAACAGGTTGATTCTGGTTTCATTCCCCACAAATGAACAACTTTTTCCAGTTTCAATTTAAATTCTACTCTTACTGAACCTAACTGCTTGTTGTTATTTTTTTTTCTACTTCAGTGCTTTAGGAAGAAAAATACTATCTCCCCTTATATCTCCTAAACACCTTAGTATTCAATGAACATTTCATTCTACTCTCCACCTAGTAAGATGGAATATGCTTTCATTCCTTCTTTGCTCTTTTCCTTTCTTCTTCCTTTTCTTCTCCCTCCTTCCCTATCTTCTTTCCTTCCTTCTTTCTTTTTTCCTCCCCCCTTCTTTTCTTCCTCCCTTTCCTCTTCTTCCTCCCACTTTGTTTTCTTTCATAGCTACACCCTGTTATTTCTTAGGAAACCATGTAATTAGAAACTACTAATTTGTACTATGTATGACACATCAAAACAGAAAGACAGTTTTTATTAAAGTAATTTAAGGTCTTCAAAACAAAGCAGTGTTTTAATACTGATAAGGCAGTGTAAAATATGTGTTGGAAACTGAGTGGTCAGAGTTCAAATCTCTGTTTCCACATTGGTCTGGGATAAGTGATAAGTCCTCTGTTTCATTACCACCTGATTGAAAAAAAAAATCAGAATAAAAGCCAGACTAACTGCTATTGTCTCTGGATTTGGAGTACTCATAGATAACATCTGCATGTTTTAGAAGTCATCAGGTACTTGGCCCATGTGTGTTCTCCAAACTCAGAATGAATGGAGACCCCCGGTAAGATATATTGTTTTGAGTCTTACTCGTCTTTTTTGCATGGGGAATGAAAAGTCTCTCCCATCATTTTTCTCTATTTTACACCAATATGCTTACTAAAATAAGTACTTGCTAAAATGTATGCCTTGGGAGATTCTCCTTTTTATCAACACCTTCAAATTCTTTTCATATCTGAAAGTCAACATCTTGCAATTTGGAGTGGAAAGGGGGAAGTAGAAGGCATTTCTCATCTGGATGACCAAGTGTTGCTTTGCTCTTAACGATGGCCACGTTTCAGTCACTCCAGTCCCCTTGTGTGAAAATCTCTTCCTTATTTCCGTACCTGTTGCTGCTTCTAGGTCCCAGCTTTCTGTCCTTTCCTATGGTCTATCAAAAGCAAGGTAGAAACAGCTACATATGGCTGCTTGTGAGCCATGGAGAGTTTTCTGGTTTTACCATGGGAGAAGAACTGGATTCTTCTCTTTCTATGAAAGAAAATAGATCTCCCCAAACCACTGTACTACTACTGTATGTTTGTAATCCAGCAGTCCAGAGGCTGAAGCAGGGTGATCTTGAGTTCAAGGCCAGTCTGGGACAAATAACAAGATCTTGTTGAAGACCTCTTAAGAAGAAAGAGGGAGCGGGGTGAGAAGATGGAGGAAGGAAAAGAAAAAGAAGAATAGAAGGAGGAGGGAAAGACAGGAGAGGAGAGAAGAGGAAAAACAAGTAACAGAGAACTGAAGGTAAGGAAAGAGAAGAAAGGAAAGGGAAGAAATGGAAAAAAAGAATAGAACAGAGAAAAATAAGATCTCTCCCATATTTCTCATGGCATAACCATTATGTGCTATTCATTTATTTAAACTTTAAAAATGTTTTCTAGACTATTCTGTATATAGAAATTTAGATTGCTCAAAGCCAAACTCAAGTCATCCTGGTTTTTCTATCTATATTTAGCATTCTTTATTCCCTACTTCAGTAGGGAAAGAAAAACAGTTGGTTAGTTTCCCAGAGTATGCTAATTACTGGAAAAATAATACTTTCTCCTCTGCCATTGGAAGAGAAAGTAACCAATAGAAAAGCAGTTTGGCACTTACACCCACTCTATGTACAAAATAATGTTGGTGCATGCCAATAGCTCGTGCCTTTGGTTGCTTAACAACCAGCTACAATGTCCTTTCATCATCTCCTACAATGTTACCTTGAGATCTGCATGAGACTCAGAATACAGCCATGAGTTTAGAAAACTAGTTCTCATTTCCAACAGATCAGAAGCCTTCTTCCCTTATGGATTTCAGTGAAAATAGCAATTTTTTTCTCAATAATTCATTCATTTCCCTATTGGTCTACACTTGCATAAAACTAAGTTTCAGCATTCACTTTATCACATTGACCAGAAAAAATGTTTGACCATTCTTCATGAGAAGTAAAAAGGATTTGTGGCCTATTTTAGCCTTTATTGTCAATCCTTTAGGGATTGATAATAAATACTGGGTTTCAGATCCTTAAAGATATAATTTTCATTGTGTAAGTCTATACATTTTCCCACAGCTAGAAGAGTATCATATTGGTTTAAATCTGTTTGCATGTTGCTTTATTGGTCTTCTAAGAGTTTTTATTATGTTATAAACTACCTATTTATAGGTTCCTCTAGTATACTGTAAAATCTTCAAAGAATAATAACACTGATTATTTTTTATGGGGCATTTATATTCTCTGCCTAATTGAATGCCTGTAGCGATTATAGAAGCTAGCCATGGCAGGATATATTTAACACTACAGATAAAAGACAAAGTTAGTTACTTGCCTAAAGTATCACATTATTTAAACATAAAATTGGATCCCTCTGTACACTCAAATAGGTGGTCTATCATCTGTTTCTAAAACATTCGAGTTGGAACTTGTTTCCTCTTTCTGCATTTTTGCTTGGTAGTCTTATATACATTTCAATGATAGTGCTAAATTTCATCCTCCATAAAATGCTGTCATTTCTCTCTGCCTCCTCTCAATTTTCACAAGTAGAGATCATACCTATATTGTTCATTCATTGCTACAACCCCAAAGCTCGCAGAGAACTTCATGGGTAATATTTGAATAAAAATTATTCTTCACACTATGCATGAGACCTTGAGTTTAGTGTTCAATGTGAGAAATATTTTCTGTGTATATTTGTGATGGTACCGGAGTTTGAACCCAAAGCCTTATAATCTCACCTGGCTTCTTTTTTCAAGGCTGGTGTTCTACTACTTGAGCTAAATCTCTACTTCAGCTTTTGGCTGATTAAGTAGAATCTTACAGACTTTTCTGCCCAAGTTGGTTTTGAATATTCATCTTCAGATCTCAACCTCCCAAGTAGCCAGGATTACAGGTGTGAGACTTTATCCACTAAAGTTACTTTTTCTTAGATTAAAACTGCCACAAGAAAAAAAATATCAGTTAGATGGTTTAAAGTTGGATCTAATGTCAACATCAGTTGAGACAGGTATGTAAAATTAGTGCGAGCTACATCAAAAAACTTTAAAGAAAAAAATCTTAAAAAAAAAAAAAGAAGTCATTGGTGGCTTATGTCTGCCTACCCTGGGCAGGAAAGTCCATGACACTCTCATATTTCCAATGAACTGAAAAGTTAGAAGTAGAGCTGTGAATCTAATGGTAGAGCATTAGTCTTGAGCACAAAAGCTCAAGTTTAAGCCCCAGAATGGTACACACACACAAGGATTTATTTCTTGCTCCTGCTGTATGACTATCTACGAGCTTGTGAAGTAGGGTACTGTCTCCGCCATGTGGTAGATGGCAGGGTGTTGGGTTTAACTGGAGTCATCTTGTCTTCATGGTGGAGTCAGGGAAGTCCCAAGGAGCAGGGACTTGGACAACAGGTTACTGGACCTGCCAGTCTTCAGTCATGACCTCTAAAGCTTCCTGTGATCCTTCCCCCTGACCTGACCCTATTTAGGCCGGGACCAGCTCAGGTGCATGCCATGCCATGTGTCTGCTGTCTGCTCAAGTCCTGGCTCCTGGCTCTCCTCAGGTCAACGTGGCATCTCACCTCAGCTCTCCACTGGAGCTGATCTAGTTTGTTGGTATTGTTTTTCTTTCCTCTCCTGCCCTCATGGATCAGTTTTCTAACAGTGTTAAGTATATGTGCTGGGCTTCAGGTCTTTGTGATAGGAATCCATCTGTAGACCACTGGCTCTCCAATAAAGACTCCAAATTCCACCTCCTAATATGTGACTTCTCTGTTTTCTCACTGTACAAAACCAGCAGTGGGATGTTTCTTCATAGTCAGTGACCCCCATTGGAAGGCCAGCCATTATCAGAAAGTGTTACAATGACAGCGGAGAGAAAGCCTTGGAAGGTCTTGAGTGGGAACATTAAAGGTTCCAGTCAGTAATAAGCTTGTTACTTCCAGTGATAGCTCTCTGAGCAGGAGCAGTCTTAGATACCCTACACTCCCCTGGCATCAACCACAAAAAGACTGGAAGGTGCCTCTTTTTGCAAAACCTTTGCCACACAGTGATACATGGTCATTGTATGTCATTTTTTTCTGATTTTTAGTTTTTGTAATTTAGCTGTCAAATGGAATTTCTGTTTATCATCTTTCTTACAAAATGCAATGTACAGTTATAAAAAGCGATAATTCTCACAGTGGCGCTGATGGGAAACTGATGTTTAGCAAAATTAAATAATTAAGTCAAATCAGATCACTGTCAAATGCTTAGCAAAGGAGAGATATCTGAGGCTCATGCCAATAATCCTAGTTTCTCAGGAGGCAGAGATCTGAGGATTTGATTCAAAGCCAGCCCTGGCAGAAAAATCCCAGACCCTTATTTCCAGTTAATCAACAGAAAGCCAGGAGAGGTGGGGCTCATGTGGAAGAGTCTCACATAACAAAAGATCAGAGATGGAAATGGGAAGGTCACTTATTTGAGCCCCAAAACAGATTATATAATTCTATGTGTCATTGTTGGCAGCAATTTTCCTAGTGTCACTAATCTCTAGTCACTGGACTAGAAATTCAGGAAAGATTAGGACCCATAGAAAAGTACATGTCTAATTAGACTTCTGATATAGGCATGAGAAAAAAAGTAGCATACAGGCACATTGTTGATTCTACGTGTACAATAATATCCATATCTAATTAAGAAATATAAAATTGACTGACTATTATTGAATATTCACAGAAATATGAGTTCATTATCCCACTGTTTGGTTCCCAGTTCTGGTAACTGTTCAGGGAGATGGATATTCAGAAATGTACCAATCTAAACTTCAATGTCTAACTCACAGCCCATGTCCTAAAGTTATTATTCTACAAGCCCCTACATATTCAAATCTCTATCAACTGTTTTCAGTATAATCAATAATCATTTTCAGCAAATGGTTCCATTCCTTAAAATATAAACAGATGTATGTATTTGTGTATTCACCTCATTCTTTAGGACTTTATCCAGTCACCTGTCATGCCACATTAACTTTTACAGCACATTCTTTTTGCAGAATATTTAACTATGTTCAAAGGTATTTGAAATCACAAACAGGTTGTTCAAAAGATGTAAACCACTGGTTTTCTTTCTTTCTTTCTTTCTTTCTTCCTTTCTCTCTTTCTTTCTTTCTTTCTTTCTTTCTTTTTTTCTTTCTTTCTTTCTCTTTTTATTATGTGCTGTGTTGTGTGGGAGATGGAAACCAAGGTTTATATCCCCAGGCCTAAGCAACTACATTATCCCTCAGCTATACCCGCAGTCCAGGTGCCCGACTTCCATTCTTTCTTTGTGTTTTAAAAACAGTCTCAAATACTACATCATTTGCAGGGAAATTGATAGACCTAGAACAAAGTGTGTTAAGTGAAGAAAGCCAAGCTCAGAGAGACAATTGGCATATATTTTCTCTCATATGCGGAAGCTAGATCTAAAATATCATGATATAATAGATTATACAGCTCTATAGGCACAGATACACAATGAAACCAAAGGAGGATAGTCTTGGGAGAAGAATAGAAAGGCATAATGCCCAAATGAACTCCAGGAAAGGAAAACAAGAGAAGTTTTCCTTTTCTGCTGTTTTTCCTTTCTTTCCTTTTTTTTTTGTTCTGTTTGTAACTTATATCTTTGGGAATGTATGGGGAGGTACAGAAATGGAGGGACAATAAGTGAACAAAGCAGCAGTAGTACTCTCTGGACACTGTTGAAAGTGAACTATGTAACTTGTGAGTGGAGATGGGCGGGGAAAACTGTTAGAGAACCAAGGAAAAGGTGACATTGTCCCAAAAGAAATGCCTTGTTTACTTGATTTATGTTACTGTAAGCCCTTTGCACATCACCTTTATAATAACAATAAAAATATTTTAAAGAAAAAATGGCGTCTCACTTATATAACCCAGATTAGCCTAAAACTTGCAATCTTCCAAAGTGCTAGAATTATAGGGCTCCATCCTATATGAGCATTTCCCATCCTCTCTATAGCTGGTTTTCTTTGTTTTGTTTTTTGTATTTTTTTGCCACTCTTGGGACTTGAAGGCAGGGCCTGGGCACTGTGTTTGGGCTTTCTCAAGGCTGGCACTCTACCACTTCTGGCTTTTTCTGTACATGCAGTGCCAAAGAAGTGAATCCAGTGCATGCTAGGCAGACACTCTACCACTAGGCCATGCTTCCAGCCCCCCATCTGTATTTTTTAATCAGCTGGTAGAGAGTACTATAGTTTTCAAACACAATTCCAATGACTACATTAGTGGTAAAGACTATTTATTTCCTGGTAATGAGGATTGAACCCAGGGTCTCACTGTGGTAAGCAAGTACTCTATCAGGCAAGTACTTTCTGTCTGAAAGATATTGTTTAAGACATTCTAACTTATTTTGTTTATCCCATGCCCAGAGGTTATAGTATATTCTATGGTGATGTGGTAAAATCATGTTATTCTCTAATACTGAACATGCAGTTAGCAAGTGCTGTAAATGAAGGTTTCAGCTCCAAGGTAATTCAGAATATTTTATACCTCTAAGCTGAAATTCTCTCAAAGCCATAGTTTCTTATTGGTGTTTAGAATTTTCATCTTCATTGTTGTCTTTGGTCCAAAGGCTTGGAATTCTATAATTCATGGCACAATGTTATCATTGAGCAGACTGAACACTAACTGAATTGTCACTCTGTTACCAAAATGATCAATTAATAGATATGTCCCTTCAATGCTATTTACAAAAATATTCATGGGAGTATGACTTGTAATTTCTCTAAACCAGAACCTACCCTATGATCCATCAAGAATTTATCATTTATGAATTCATTAAATACATAATATAATTGCTGAATGGAAAAAAATGAATGCAATGTAACTACATATAACAATATAAAAGGATACCGCAAACAGAAGGCTGAAGCAAAGAAACCAAACACAAAAGGATATACCCTTCATGTTTGTATACATTCCAAGTGCACAGATGAGTAAATTGAATCCACATTATCTTAGTCCACTAGGGACTTGCTATGGGAGGAAACCGCAACTGGATGACAGCATGATGGGATTCCACTTATTAGTAATGTTCAGTCTCCTGATCTGGGGCTTGGTCTAAAGATGTGTTCTGATCAGAAAAATTCCTAGAAGTACAGTCAACATGCACATGTTTCTGCATTCATTCTACATCAAAATAAGAAGTTAAAGAAAATCCCAAGAAGTCCATGAAAATTGATAATCAACCTAACATATTCTTCTAAGTCATTGCTAGAATTTGAGTCATCAATATGAGTTATCATCCCTTAAACAATTGCACTGTGTCTGGAACAGTTGTCCCAGACAACCTACCTAAAATATCAAAACAAATTAGTCATTTCCCTTTGAACTCGAATCTTCCACTTTTTTCCTAAGGCCAGTGATTTCACCGCAGTTTGATCTCTGTCATCTCCTACTTTATTTTCATTTTCTCTTTTTGCAAGTAACTGAGCATCTCAAAAATCTCTCTGAGCTTTTGCGCTCATGGCTGACACTCTACCACTTGAGCCCTGCTTTTTATAGGTAAAGTGAAGATGGATTCTCCATTTTTTTCTGCCTGGACTGGCTTTGAACTGTGACCTGCCAAGTCTCAACCTTCTGAGTAGATAGGATTACAAGGCATGAGCCATTGGTGCCTGGCTCATTATCTTTAAATACCATTTGCCATGATCTCTTTATCAGTCTCTTAAGAGTCTGCTCTACCTGATCACAACATATTAACCAAAGTGACTTAAAAATCCAAGCCACATCTTTTCACTGCTTTGCTTCAAGTGTCCACTTAATTTTAAATGTCACCCAGGCACTAGTGACACACCTCTGTGATCTTGGCTACTCAGGAGGATGAGATCTGAGGGTTGCAATTGGAAGCCAACGCTGTAGGCAGGAAAGTGCTGAGACTCCAGTTATCCACCAAGAAAGACTGAAGTGATAAAGTGCCAGTCTTGAGCAAAAAAGCTAAGGAACAGTGACCGGGGCTTGAGTTTGAGTTTCAGTACTAGTGTGGTGGTACACACGCATGCCCACACACAGTCATCATTAAAATGGATCGTGGCCTCTCAGGTCCCTATCTCCCTCACCTACCTCACACTTCGTCCTGGTCTTCCCCTCCTTTCACTGCTCTTCTTGTAGATCTACCTCAGAACCTTTGCTGTGAGATTTCCCCTGCCTAGAGCAATCGACATTTGCCTAATTCGATGGCTTTCCCTTCCTACTCAGAAATTTCTGTTAAAAGCTTCATCTAACTTCCATCCCTTACTGTTTTTCTTCTCACTCCTTAGCTGTTTTCCCTCTTGAACTGATTTGTTATCTTTTGCATAGTTGTTTTTGTCGTTGCTGTTTTGTATTAGACGGTAGAATCTACTAGCAGCTGGCATGAGTATCCTGGTTAGATTTGCAACTCCAGTGCCTAGCAAGTGCCTGTCATCCACGTCGTCCTTTATAAACGTGGAAACACTCGTGGAATGAATGAATCCACTGTCCCCCAGCGATCACAAGACTCCTGTTCATTCAACCAGAAGAACCCCGCACGGAGAATCTGTCAAGCAAAGAAACCAGATGCCTCCCAAGCTCCGTGCGTAGGCAAACTACTGGCAATCCATTTTTGGTGTCTTGGCTGTCACAACCACCACCACCCTCTGGCTGGGAGGAATCCGCCCCCGCCTCCAGCGGTGAGGGGGTGGGAGGGGCGTGCAAGCCTCTAGCCCACCCTCCGCCCAGGCCCGCCCCCTCCATGGCTGCAGCACCAATCCCGGGAGCGCGGGGCGCCAAGGCCAGCCGCTACTGGCCCACACTGACGTCGGTCTGCCATGAGCAACTGGAAGTAGACAGACCCAAATTGCGAAACGAGAGGCTCGTTCGCTTCGGCACCTGTGATTGGTTCCGGTGGAAGATGGGCGCGCCGCCCTGCCGAGCACCGATTGGGCGGAACTACTGTCAATCAACGGGGACTGACTTCCCCCTTCTCCACCCGGCCAACTACGGGTGGGAAATTCCCCGATAATTTCCTAGAGGCGAGGTTGTGGCTGCTGTGATTGCTTTTTCCAGAGAGCGAAGTCTACGGAGAAAGCGACCTCATTCCCCAGCCTAGAGCCCTTCCTCTCCTTCCGTTAGCTAACTCAAACACTTCCAGGAACAGCTTTCCCGAGGTAAGAGTCTGGACGCCTCGGTTAATTTGATCGTGGCCTTTCTAATGAGTGCTATTTCTTGGAGGGCCCTGGAATGGAGACGGAAAGGAGGAGCACTCCGAGAACGGAGAGAGTCCATGGATGTCCGCAGCTTCCGGGGAAGCCCCTGCACGGCCGCCCGCTCTCCGCACGACCTGTGCCGTGCCTTCTTTCCACGCCCAGATCTAGAGCGGTTTCTCGCGGCCGCCCCACCCAGGCTGCTTCCACCCTGGCGTAGCTTGGCCTTGAACTTGACCCCGGCTGCTTGTCTGCGTGGCGCGGCGCGGGCAGGCGGGGCGGCGGGGGGCTCGGAGGGAGGGAAGAGGGGGAAGCCGGGTGGAGTGTGGAGCCCCAGTATACCCTTAGTGGGCGCCCTCTCCAAAGTCCCGGGGAAACCAGGATGCTGCCGGCATCCGTGCCTCGCCGCCCTGGAGTGCGGGAGACGGGAGGACGATCTGTGCGCCCGGCGGGAAGGGGTAGGGGACTGGGGACGGAGACTCGGAGACCTGCGAGTGAGGCCAGCGCCCACCCGAGGGTGTTTGTCCTGCCCCGTGGCCACTGGACCGGGCGCAGGCGTCGTGAATGGCGAGCTTTCCGGGAGAGATCGGTGGACCCGAGATGGACACTCACACGGTTGCTGGGGGCGGGGGGAGGCGGCGGGCAGGCCTGGCGGTCTTTGCTTCGATGAGCCTCGAGAGCACTGTGTCTGAAGGCTTTTCTTCGCTGCTGCTTTTTGTAGATTAGAGAATTTCACAAATGACAAAGATGAGGTCCCCAGGTGGAAACAGCCTGGGAATTCATTTGAGGGTTCCCGAAAGCCCTACTAGCCATTCTGAGCTTCCAACTGGACATGGTAAGCTAGGGCCTGGTGGATTCTTTACATTCTTCTCCTGGGCAGGCAGAAGAAAAGAGATTTTTATGTTTTGATAATGAGCCATCCAAGGGTCAGATCGTAATATTGAAAAATAGGAACGAGACAGGTGACAGCATGCCTGTAATCCTAATCAGGAGGCTGAGATCTGAGGTTTGTGATTTGAAGCCAGCCTAGCCAGAAAAGACCTGAGATGCAAAAAACAAAAACAACGGAGGTGACTCAGGTGGTAGAGCACCAGCTTTTAGTGCTCAGGCCCTGAGTTTTAGTCTCAGCGCACACACACACACACACACACACACACACACACACACACATAGCAAAGGCTGGAAGTGTTCTGGTTGCACTCTCATAGCGGGAAGAAGAGCACTGCAGTATCTTTTGAAGTGTGGAGACACTGGGAACAAATACTCTACTGTGTCATAAATGTAAGAAAATGTCTCAGGAAGTAAGAATAGTTCTTGCCAATATTTTTTTTCTTAGAAACTTAGATCACCTGGCATCTTTTTTTCCTCTTAGATTCACATATTTCTTTCTTTTAGCTGGGAACTGATAAGAGGCATGAGGGTCCAAATTGGCTGAAATATATTTTAAAGGTTTCTATATTATTTTAGGCTATTTTTTCTTTAAGGTTGACAAAAATATTTGATTAAAGCCCATTAAATATTTGGTTAAGGCATATTTCGTTTAAGCATATTGCAAGTAACCTTGGGCTTCTATTATGGAAAGATATCTCAGTGCCACTTAATACTATAAAAAAGAGTGCCAACCTTGAACAAAAAGCTGAGGAACGGCATCTAAGCCTGAATTCAACCCCCAAGCCTGGCTCATACACAAAAGAAGTTTATTTTTTACTTGTAACCTGTGTTTGTGTGTTTGTACTTTTCATTCATTCAACTTTTTTTTTTTTGCGTTATGGAGTTTGAACTCAAGGCTTCATGCTTGCTAAGCAAGCATTCTATTGTTTGATCCATGCCCTCGGCCTTTTTTGCTTTTGTTATTTTTGTTATTTTTGAGCTAGGGTCTCACATTTATGTCTGGGTTAGCCTGAATCACAATCCTTCTAATCTCAAGTAGCTAAGATGACAAGTGTGAATCATCACACCCACCTTTTATTGGTTGAGATAGACTCTCTGGAACTTTCTGCCTTGGTTCCTTCCCCATCTCTACCTTTTAAGTAGCTAGGATTATAGGCATGAGCTACCATACTTGGCTCATACACTTAGCTTTTACTGACATATTTTTGTGTATTCAGAGGGCTGAAGGATTACTTGACTTCCCAACTTTGAATATAATTTTTACAACAGCTTATAAAAATAAACTAGCCTCAATTTCTGGTTGAAAGAATGACATAATTCTCCCCTGCCTACTCAAAAAGCTTATGGTGTAGCTGCTGCTAAGGTGGCAGAATGATATATGAGTCTCAGCACATCTTTGCTGAGCTGGCAATAGAAGAGAATTCTGGCATTGACTAATTTGTTCTCCGCCTATTTCTGTTATAGAGATCATTAACTGCTCTTATAATGCCTTAAAGGTTTGTGTTGGCTTCACATGTCAAAATTGATTGGCCTAGTCTGCTATTCAGTGCTTCATGTTTGCATGCTATGTTGCCTTTTAATATTAGAAGCTAGAGTGGGAATTCTTAATGTACAGGAAAATTGTTTTTGGTTTTGGATACTGTTGTTGGTTTTTGTGCTATCGTTATATTCAATTGCTTTTGGTATGTGTGTATGTGTTAGCTGAATATTGAACTCGGGCCCTTCTCTATCTCTAATACAGGTCCTCTACTTCTGAGCTTCCTAGCCTGTGTGCATATTAATTTAAAGTTGTTACATAGCTTAGAAACACAAGCTGCTTTGGAATGATTCCCTCAGGAATCTGGAAGGGATTCTTATGATTTAGTCAATTTACTTCACCTTTATTTATTTTCTATACTAGGGATTGAATTCAGGGTCTATCATTTAGTTGCTAGGCAGGCTCTCAGCCCTTTGGCTTCTTAGTTTGTTTTAGATAAGATTTATGATTGAGATCATGAGCCTCAGATTACCATCTGCTACTTTTGCCTTCCAGGTTGTGGTGTCCATTGCAGGCATACACTAGTCCCCAGCTTGGTGGGTTTTTGTTGTTGCTTGCTGGCTTTTTTTGTGGTTGTTTATTTTGTTTTGTTTTGTTTTTGATGCCAATTCTGGGCCTTAAACTCAGGGCCTGCGAGCTATAACTAAGCATTTTTGCTTAAGTCTAGTACTCTACCACTTGAGCCACAGCACCACTTCCAGCTTTTTCTGTTTATAAGCATTCTAACCCAGGGCTTCATTCATGCTAGGCAAACATTCTACCACTAAGCCACATTCCCAGCCCCCCTAGGTTTTTTGTTTGTTTGCTTATTTGTTTTTTTGAGGTAGGATCTCACTAACTTTTTCTTAGGCTTCCCTTGCACTGACGGTATTCTCCCTCTCTGCCTCCTGGATATATAGGATTACAATAGTTCATTTTCATACCTGATCTAGTATGGTTTAGTTTTACAATAAACTTACCTTAGTTATAAATTTATTTATTTATTTATTTGGTTGGTTGTGGGGCCTGAACTCAGGGCCTGGGCACCGTTCCTAAGCTTTTTCTTTTGCTATAGTGCCAGTTCCAGTTTTCTGGTGGTTAATTAGAGATAAGAGACTTTCTTGCCTGTGCTGGCTTTGAACTGTGATCCTCAGATCTCAACCTTTTAAGTAGCTAGGCTTACAGTGAGCCGTCATCACTCAGCTAGTCATGAATTTATCACATGCTGTTTTGATCAAGTCTAGAAAAACAAATCAAGTAAGTTTTTTTTAATCAAAAGAAAATTTGGGGCCGGGAGTTTGGCCAAGTGGTAAGAGTGCTTGCCTAGCATGCCATGAAGACCTGGGTTCAATTGCTTGGTATGACATTCACAGAAAAAGCCAGAGGTGATGCTGTGATGGCTCAAGGGGTAGAGCTCTAGCCTTGAGAAAACCTAAGGACAGTGCTCAGGCCCTGAGCTCAAGCCCCAGGACTGGCCAAAAAAAAAAAAAAAAAGGAAAACAGAAAAATGTAAAATTCCTGAATATTACATTACATTCCACAATTGAGGAGCTGCCAGCCCCACATCATCAACAGTTGTGCATAAATAGCTATGTGATCTGCCAAGTGTATCCCTGCCCCTAACATTGCAGAAATGCAGTTTGTCTGCCAATAAGCAAATTATGCCCCAAGCTAGCCCCGAGAACTTGATAAAGTGAACATTTGAGATTTGTGGAATGTTAACACATCTTTAGCAGAAGATGGGTAGTGTTGCAAGGAAAATGACTCAGACATCTTCAATATACCACTGAGCTCTCCATGCCCTGAGCATGTATGAACAAGTGAACCAGACTCACACTGAAACAGTCTACTATATTGCTGATGGAAATGGACATAGACTCACTTCTTAACATTTGCTGTTGTCTTCTGTGATGCTGGCCAAGTGTGTAGTATTTTAACTGTGTATCTGGTTCATAATTAATCTCTGTTCAATAACATGTTCAAGTAAATGTGTTCCTAGAGCAATTCTACTAACTCTCTGAGATGCTTGTGCAGATAATATATAAGGCAAGAAACTAGTTGCTTTGTGTTAGTCTATATAGGCTCAAAGAGACTGCCCACATTTATTTTATTTTTAAATAATATTTGAACTAAAGTTTTTTTTGCTGAGAAGCCTTTGCATTTTATCATTTAATTTTTTTGAAGGATGGAGAGGGGAGAGGGAGAAAAAGAGCAAGAATATTTTAGAAGAGGTACAGAAAAATAATATTTGCTTGTAATTTCTATAACTATTCTTTTATTCTTTCTTTATTAAAGTGCTATAACTACCCTTTAAAGTAGGCTCATAACTGTCAAGTAGTCCACAGCTAATTTGGACACTGATCTTTTGAGACTGAAGTGAAAAGAATAGTATTTTGTTAATTCCTGTGTTTTCTAACAAACACATTCTTTTTTTCCATATGGCAGAAAGCCTTGGGAATTATCTCTACCAATAGTCACTAATTGTATTGTAGTTTGAAATTTCTTCAGTCATCACTTCTATTTGGCACACTGTTGTCCTTGCTGAATAAAGCATGACTTTGTATTAGTCTGTTTTCTGTCAGTGTAACAAAGTATGTTAGTCTGCATAGCTTTATAAAGAAAAGTCCTATTTATCCCCTACCAGTTCATTTAACTCTGGAGGTTCAAAGTTAATGGCATCAGCTTTGGTGAGGACCCAATACTAGATGACACAAGTACATGTGCCACTTGAGCCACAGCTTACCTCTAGCTTTTAAACTGGAGATTAGAGTCTCAAGGGCTTCTCTTCCCAGGCTAGATTCAAACTCAGATCTTAGCCACCTGAGTAATTAGGATTATACATGTGAGACACTGGCATCTGCCTTCCCCCAGGAACCCTGGAGCAGGCTCCTTGCTCCCCCAGAAACCCTGGCATATTGGAGTGCCATTCACATTTTGTTGATTTCCTTCCACCCCCGTTCATGCCACTTGTCTCAGAACCTTCTCCCCCTCCCCCCCCCACACAGATAAACCCAGAAGTGTGCTGTCCCAATTTCTTTGGTGCCTTCCAATCCAATCAAGTTAATGATCAAGATGAGCTATTACAATTGCCAAGGAAATTCTTGAGTATCTCATTCTTTCTTCTGACTATTTTACCATTGAAAGTAGTAATGATATTTCCTACTCATAGCTAGACAGAATTTCCAAAACTTCACTTGAAAGTGATTGCTTGAAATTGGTGATAAAGGTCTTGTAACAGGGGCCGGGAGTTTGGCCTAGTGGTTAAAGTGCTTGCCTAGCATGCATGAAGATCCGGGTTCGATTCCTCGGTACCACATACATAGAAAAAAGTCAGAAGTGGTGCTGAGGCTCAAGTGGTAGAGCTCTAGCCTTGAGAAAGTCCAAGGACAGTTCTCAGGCCCTGAGCTCAAGCCCAGGACTGGCAAAAAAAAAAAAGAAAAAAAAAAAAAAAAGGTCTTGTAACATACACCAGAGTGCAGAGTGTGCTGGGGAGTCAGACTTTACTCAAACTCTTCTAGTTTGGGGCGGGAGGAGGGGAGGCAGGAGGAGGGGAGCACACGCGCCCATTGCATGCATGCATTCTTGCTAGGCCTTGGGCATGAGCACAGGATATGGGCACTGTTCCTGAACTTTTGTTGCTCAGGGTTGGTGCTCTACCACTAAAGCCACAGCTCCTCTTCTATAAAAGCTTCCCCAGTACTGAGTACATTTCTTTTTTTGGACAGTCACCCCTTCCTTTAAATTCTCCCAGTTTCTGACCATGCTCATTTTTTTATTTTGAAAAAAACAAGCAAGCAAACAAAAAACCTTTGAGATAATGTTTTGAGATTTTGCCCATCAAAATCTGAGCTACTGAGTTCCAGTCATCTTCCTGGACTCAAGTGATCTTCCTGCTTCTGCATCCTGAAGAGCTGGGACTACAGCTCCCACCTTCAACTGATTGAGACTAATTTAAGCCTTCAACTGAGAATAATGTAACAACAGTATCCTCTCACCCAATAGTATCAAATCTTAATCTTTCATTATCTTCTAAGTTCTTCTTCTTCTTCTTCTTCTTATTCTTATTCTTATTATTGTTGTTGTTGTTGTTGTTATTATTGTTAAAGGTGGTAGTGGTGGTCATGGGACTTGAACTCAGGTCCTGGGCATTGTCCTTGAGCTTTGTTCCTCAAGACTAGTGCTGTACCACTTTGAACCACAACTCCACTTCCAGTTTTCTTTTGCTTAATTGGAGATAAGAGTTTCACAGACTTTCATAACCCCAGGATGGCTTTGAACCCTAATCCTCAGATCTCAGCCTCCTGAGTGGCTCGGATTATAGGCATAAGCCACCAGCACCTGGCTTTCAAGTTTTGAATTTATAAAATAACAGAACCAAGTGCTACAGAGATGCTTAGGTTTAGAACCTAAATGAATGGAAAACAGATCCATAGCCCTAATGTTGGGCTTTTGGAATTCTGTCTGCTAATGCTCTATAATTCTGAGAGAGGCTTTAGGGTTGAGTTTAAGGAGGGAGCTGAGGATGGAGAGCTGCAGGTGTTAGTGCAAGTGTGTACACAATATGCTCATAAATTCTGACTGTTCTGAGCATAGTACAGGACACCAGTTCCTGAAATAACACACATACTTTTCATGTGTCTACCACAATGATTGCAACAGAACTGGCTTTTGCCAGGGTGTGAGGGAGAGGGTTCCTTGGGACAATATACATCTGTCAGAGGAAAATGACAAAGTTTAATAGTGAAGAGAGCTTAAAATGATCCAGATTTTACATTGCTAAAATTTAGCTAGTCTTTGGTGACAGAATTGTTATATTTTCTTTAGTCAATTACTTTTTCCACTTTTTTCTACCTCTCTTAAAGGAGACTTTATTGTTGGTATTGCCATTTCTTCAGAGCAACGGAGTTACTCAGGGGAAATTTTTTTATATCTCAATTCTATTTCTTTTTTGCGGTCTGGCCTATGCACTGCCTCCAGGAAGCTGGTTAGCAAGACTAGAAACAGGAGACCTTTTCCATATCACTTGAATCAAAGTCTGAGTATCTACAGGATTCCCAAGTGCCTGCAGTCTAAAATTTGAGAGGCATGGGTGTAGGTACATGCATATAGTCAAGTTTTTATAGAATTTCAATACTGTAAATGAGATAAGTAAATCAACTTATTTTTGATTCGCTACTATAAACTGTGAAATGCCTACTAGGAGAAACATATTTGTCCAAACTTGAAGGATAGACCCTCAGGCAAGAAGTACAGCAAAAGCAAGATGCCAGTGTGGTTCTGGCAAGGTCAGATGTCTGTGTGATGGCAGGAACCCTTTCTGAGATTACAACAAGTAATTGTAAAACTGCTGCATGGGGATCTCTCCCCTAGATCCACATTAGTCTGATAGCTAGGGTTTTGCATTCTCTCCCAAAACATTGCCTAAGTTACATTACTTTTTATTGGGTAATTTGAATCCATGTACCTTTTGTGGTGGGAGTTCTTCTGGATATGTGCTTTCTAGTATGTACAGTTCTATCTCTGTCTCTCTGTCTCTGTCTCTGTCTCTCTGTCTCTGTCTCTCTGTCTCTGTCTCTCTGTCTCTGTCTCTCTCTCTGTCTCTCTCTGTCTCTCTCTGTCTCTCTCTCTCTCTCTCTCTCTCTCTCTCTCTCTCTGTCTCTCCCTCTCTGTCTCTCTCTCTGTCTCTCTCTCTGTCTCTCTCTCTCTCTCTCTCTCTCTCTCTCTCTCTCTCTCTCTCTCTCTCTCTCTCTCTCTCTCTCTCTCTCTCTCTCTCTCCCTCTCTGTCTCTCCCTCTCCCTCTCCCTCTCCCTCTCCCTCTCCAATCTTCCCCTTGTTAACTGGCCCCCTTCTATTCTATTGTTTTGTCAGTGTGTCAACTTTGTCACGTCTGTAAATCAGTGTGGGCTAGTTACTGATCATTTTCTACTCTGAATCAAATTCCTTAAATTCTTTGCATGAACCACTGCTGATTTTTTTTCTTTTTTTTTGTCGACCGTGGGGCTTGAACTTTGGATCTGGCTGCTATCCCTGAGCTCCTCAGCTCAAGGTTAGTGCTCTACCACTTTGAACCACAGAGCGACTTCTGATTTTCTGGTGGTTAATTGGATATAAGGGTCTCACAGACTTTTTGGGCTGAGCTGGCTTTGAACTACGATCCTCAGATCTCAGCCTCCTGAGTAGCTAGGAATACAGGCATGAACCCCCGCGCCCGGCTGATAATAATGAGCGCCTTAGACCAGGTCTCTGGTTCCCTGTCTTTCCCAGGTGCGCTCACTCCCTGGAAGCCATTCGCTCCGCCGCTGCTCCACCGGCCTTGGACTTGAGGTATGTCCACAGCCGCCTTGATCACTTTGGTCAGAAGAGGCGGAGACGCGGTGAGGAGGCGAGTGCTGCTGGGCCCGCGCCGGCTCCCCGGGGACCCGCGGGCCGCCACCCAGGCGCGCCCCAGCTCCACCTCCCAGCCCCTGCGCTCCCGCTTCGACCCGGACGGCAGCGGGCGGCCCGCCACCTGGGACAGTTTCGGCATCTGGGACAACCGCATCGATGAGCCCATTCTGCTGCCCCCCAGCATCAAGTACGGCCAGCCGATCCCCAAGGTCAGCCTGGAAAACGTGGGCTGCGCCTCGCACATCGGCAAAAGGCGAGAGAACGAGGACCGCTTCGGCCGCGCCCAGCTCACCGACGAGGTCCTGTACTTCGCCGTGTACGACGGGCACGGGGGCCCCGCGGCCGCAGACTTCTGTCACACGCACATGCAGGCCTGTGTGAGGTAGGCGGGGCTCCCCCCTGCTCCTCCCGAGACCACCCAGTGTCCACACTCAGGTCCTGAGTTCAAGCCCCAGGACCGACAGAAATAAAATGAAATCAAAACGGTGTATCCGATAGGTAGCATCTTAGCTGCTTTGGCAAACACCCCTTAACCTAGTGAGTGCTGAGCATAAGATACCTGAAAGGAAAATCAAGAGGTACATTATATGGGGGTGACTGTTGCCATAGTGACCAAGGACTCGACTGTGACAAGTAACTGGGCCCCCCTTTTCTTTCCACAAAGGGATTTGCTTTCTAAGGAGAAGAACTTGGAAGCTGTGCTGACCTTGGCTTTTCTAGAAATAGATAAAGCCTTTGCCAGTCAAGCCCACCTCTCTGCAGATGGTATGTAAAACAAGCATATTCCTTATTGCGTTGGCTGGGGGCAGGGGTGGTGGTCAAGAAGAAATAATGTTGGTTTCTGGGGTGGGAGTTTTGATGCTAGTTATTTGTAAGGAAGCTTCTGTATAAATAACCTTACGTTAAGAAAAAAATCATTTCAAATGTTGTTTGGAATCCATGCTAATGGCCGAAAGTAATTTTTATATGAGATAAGAATTTTTCAGAAAGGGAAGATCCAAAATGGTTCTGTTACTAGATTGCAGTTTTAAGATGATTTTTTAAATGTTATTATTTGTTTGTCTTTTATTTTTTTTTTGTAAGAATTCCCCATTTAGCTGGAATGGTAATTCTTCAGATAAGGAGAAACTCACCAAGAAATCCTAAGTAGGAAAAAAAAATAGCAAATGTAAGCTAATTTCAAAGGTATTCTCCCATTTCTTAAAAAAGCTGGGTCTTTCAGCTTTCTTGTACTACGATATTTTTGTGTTTGTTAAATGTGAAGGCATGTTAGCTGAATCTAAACATTTGTGTAGTGTGTCCTTAATTTTCAAAGTAAAATGTTTCCAATTTTGACTAAATTTATCAAAAAAGTTTCTGGTACATGTAGCCAATGTTTTCTAGTTAGCTTGTCCATAACTTCTGCTCATAAAGTTAACTTGAAAACTTCTACAACAGACTTTTACCATGTGCCTCACAACTGTTTTAGAAGTAACTTCACAGAAACATTCACCTTCACTTATTTTACACTTTTTTTTTTTTTTTTTTTTTGCCAGTCCTGGGCTTGAGCTAAGGGTCTGAGCATTGTCCTTGGACTTTCTCAAGGCTAGAGCTCTATAACTTGAGACACAGCACCACCTCAGGCTTTTTCTATGTATGTGGTACGAAGGAGTCCAGCCTGGGTCTTTCACGCATGCTACTAGGCAAGCACTCTACCAGTAGGCCAAACTCCCGGCCCCTCATTTTACACTTCTTAACAAGAGATATGCACCAGGGATGTGTATTTCAGCTGCAATGAAAGTCTCTCCATTTCACAGATTCACAGATAAGTTCAGAGTAGGACTGGAGTTTTCCTGCCATACCAGCAGCCTCTCTCACTTGCATATATATAATAAAGAGGAAGGGAAAAAGGTGACTCTGGAATGGATCTATTGGATCTCTTTGAAGGTATTTTCTGCTCGCCCCACCCCAACCTTGAGCTTACAATATGAGCCAGCTCTCTTACCTCTGAGCTACACCTCAAGAAAAGCTGTATGAGCTATTCTCACTTTGCTCAGAGATATTTAGTTTGCTCAGAGTTTTATTGATATTTTTAGATTCCTTTTTTTTTTTCGTCTTTGCATTTTTAGGACCTTCCTTCCTCCCAGACAAGTGGCTATCTTTTCCTCAACTTTCAGATGGGAGTGGAAGGAAAAGTAAAATTGATTATAAGATTTAGCTTTTGTTCCTAATGAGTAAAACACATGAAAGGGAGGAAATTAAACACTTTCTTTTTTTCTTTTCTTTTTTTTGGGGGGGGAGGGGCGACTTGAATTCTGGACCTGGGTGCTGTCTTTGAGCTCTTCAGCTCAAGGCCAGTAGTGTTCTGTCACTTGAGCCGCAGCTCCACTTCTGATTTTCTGGTGGTTAATTGGAGATAAGAGTCTCAGGGACTTCTGTGCCTGGACTGGCTTTGAACCTTGATCCTCAGATCTCAGTCTCCTGAGTAACTAGGATTACAGGTGGACACTGCCGGTGCCCAGCTTGAAACACTTTCTTAAGTCTTTTGAGTTCTGAACTATGATTTTCATCTAATTATTACTAGGTTTGTTATGAGTTTGGCTGCATCACACACAGTATTATGGGCCAGTGTTATGCCCGAATGTTCTATAAACAGCAGCTGCCTAGTGAACAGAATGTTGAAGAGTACTAGCCTTTGGCCAACAGCCCTTCATAAATACAGTCAGCCCTTTTGAAAATAATCTAATCAGTCTAGAGGCTTTAAAACCATTGGTGGACCTAGTGTGAAATTTCTGAGGACTCCTCTTGTTTGTTAGATAATTATAATTGAGGAAATTTGAATTTAGAGCACTTAATGGTGAACCAGACTTTTTACAGATGACTTTGTCATGAAATCAAATTAATAATAAAATGTAATTCATTACTAAGAATTAAATTAAAACATATTTTTTAGTTTTAGTTTCTGTTTCATGATCTGAGGTAATGAATGATTCCAGAACTTTCATAAGGATATCATAAAATTTATTTTTCATTGATTGGCCATTGATTGCAAAACATAAGGTAGCAAAGTAGAATGCTGATCGTTGTATGCTACTTAAAAATGTCATTATCATCATTAATTATTCTTATATTTTGTGCTGCTGTAAATCATTATTTTGAAAACAGCTAGATATTTTGTTCTAAACAAGTTGCCAAATCTTTCAAAGTCGGCACTAAGTGCCAACCAATATTGAGGACTTATTTATTCAGATACACTAAAGACAGAATTCTGTATGTTAACTATGTAATTTGTAGATTAAAAAAATAAAACCTATGTCATTTCAGATTTAAAACTCATTTAATTTTTTTTAATTTGTAGTAAGACCTGAAGCAATATCAGCATTGTATGAGTGCATCTAACTCTTTTTTTTTTTGCCAGTGCTGAGACTTGAACTCAGGGCCTGGGCACTGTCCTTGGACACTTTTTGCTCAAGGCTAGTGCTCTGCCATTTGAGCCACAGCATCACTTCCAGCATTTTCTGTGTATGTGGTACCGAGGAATCAAACCCAAGGCTTTGTGCATGATAGGCAGGCACTCTACCACTAGACCACACTCCCCGCCCCAGATCTAATTTTGGAGGTGCTATGAGTATACATGTACAGCACTAGTGAGGGGAAATTTTGAGTATCAGGGTTTGCCCTCTCCACCAGCTTTGATGTCCTCTCTCTCTCTCTCTCTCTCTCTCTCTCTCTTTCTCTCTCTCTCTCTCTCTCTCTCTCTCCCCCTCCCTCGGTATCAGTCCTACTTCATCCCCTTTTTGTGAAAGTCAGGATTAGGGCTTATATTTCTTTTCCTTCTGTAGTCCTGCGAGGTGAATCCAGGGCTCACACACGCTAGACCAGTGCTCTGCCACTCAGCTACACCCATAATCCTTTTAGTCACCGATTTCTTTATATTCAGTTTATACCAAGAATGTGAGCTTTTACATTTTATAGGAAACCAACTGGCAAATTAAAAGTATATTCCATCACTGTGCTGTTTACAAAGTCACTGAAAACAAATTAGCAACACAAAACTTCTGTTTTCCTGTATAGCCTTTGATCCCTATGGTCCCCAACGTATTTCTTTAAAAGCAGCAAAGGTCTTCAAGGGCGTGTGTCTCACAAATAGAAGACTGCCCTGAAGAACAGATGTTGTTGGACAGAGCTGTGAGCCTACAATTTCTTCCTTCCTTCCTTTTCCTTTCCCTCCTTTTTTTCTCTCCCTTTCTTCTCTTCATTGCTTTCTTCTTCCTTCACTTCTTCTCCATTCTCCCCTCCCTTTCTTCCCCCTTGTCCTTCCCTACCTTCCCCCTTCTCTCCTTCTTTCTTCTTTCCTTTCTTTCTCTCCCTCTCTTGTTCCTTTTTCCCCCCTGTGTCATGAGATCAAACTCCAAGCAAGTGCTCTGTTAATGAGCTATATGTCCAGCCTATGTAATTTTTTTTGGTAGTATCAAGGTTGGAACTCAGGACCTCAGTCTCTACCACTTGAGTTATGCCTCCTGCCCCTAAGCAACATTTTTTTATTCCTTTCTTTCTTTTGTTGCCAGTTCTGGGGCTAGAACTCAGGACCCTGGGCACTGTCCTTGAGCTTTTTCAATGCAAGCACTCTACCACTTGAGTCATAGTACCACTTTCGGCTTTTTCTGTGAATGTAGTACCAAGGAATGGAACCCAGGGCTTCCTGCATACTTGGCAAGCACTCTACCATTAAGCCACAATCCCAGCATTTTTTTTCTTTTTTTACAGTCCCTGGGCTTATACTCAGGGCCTTAGCACTGTCCTTAGCTTTCTCAAGGCTAGAGCTTTACACTTGAGCCATAGCACCACTTCCAGCTTTTTTTCTAGGTATGTGGTACAGAAGAATCGAACCTGGGTTTTCGTGCATGCTAGGCAAGCACCCTACCACTATGCCAACTTCTCAGCCTTCCCAACCCTTTTTATTCCTTTTTTTTTAATGCTAGAGACCACTGAGTTGGGGCTGGGGAACCAGGATAAAGGGGTGTGCTGCTACTGCTTCAGCTTATTACTTCTGTTTTGGTGTTCACACATCATACATGTCTAGAACACCCATTTTAAATAAGTACCAAAATGATATAGGTTTTTATGTACTATGATTTCCATGGTTGAATAAATTCCTGGGGTTTGTTAGAATCTGAAAAGTTCAGCTCATATTCATTATGGTACTGTTCAAGACTGTGATGATTTTTCTTCTGTTCTGTTGACCTGCAACACCAGGGAGAGAAGAGAGCTGCAGAAATACCCTTTTAATGAATTATATTACAATATAAACATGCTAGAGCACAAGAGCCTTGCCAGCTTTTATTTAAGCAATGAACTTAATCATTCTACTAAAAGCAATGCTTCTGGATGCTAAATCCAGAACACAGCTGTTGAATACTGTTTCTGGCATAGAAGTTGTTTTGCCTCCTTCCCAAATATATTTAAGTCCCAGTATTTTGGTGGTATCGTGTAGTTCACATCTTATGAATTGCGATCAGATGCAAATCATTCCGTGCTTTAAGCCATGGAATTACCCTTTTGTTTGATATTATTACAATCCAGATTTATAGTGTGGTTTTCCTAACACAGACACAGTAATTATTTACTGTGTTCAAGATCATATGCTGTGTATTTAAGGGGTGTGTATGTATGTATGTGTGTGTGTCTGTGTGTTGTGATTCAGACACCTTTGTACATAGTCTTTTTCCTACCTTGGAAACTGCAAAACTCAGAGAAATGTGAGTCTGGGATGAAAGCACTAGATTAACTACAAGATACCATCAACTTCAGCAAATTGAATTTTGGATACTTGGATTTGGCATCTCCTGGAATATTAGGTAATTTGCTAGTAAAACTTTCACCAAAATAAAAACCCTTCCCCCTTATTTTGCAGCTCTTTCTCTACCCTCCCCTGTGTTGCAGGTTTGTTATGTTTGAGCACAATTCCTGGGTGAATTTCCTATTTGCCTCTGTGCGTGTTATTTGTGGCAGAGAACTGTGCCTGCTCAGCAGCTCTAGACCTGGAGCCCGTGGACACTATTTGCTGGGCTTCAGTGGCAAGAGAGATCTGCTTAATTTTGTCTCAGGTGAAGGAGTCCCGCGGTTCCTAGCCTGGACTACGGGAAGGTTCCCACATCCTCTTTGTCCCATTAGTTGAGATGACTTGGCAGTAGAAAATTGTCCAGTGAGTGTTAAGAACTTATTGAAAGATATCTTCGTTTTAGAGCTTTGTTGTTAGGGAAAAAAAAAAGTGAGGCTTTTTACTTCCACATTAAATGTTAAATGAAAAGAAATGCTGATTTACTATTTATATTTTTAGATGTCTAGCAACACAAAGTCAACAGTTAGTTTTGAGATTTTTCTCCATAAACTCTGGGATTTTGGAACTGTTAGGGTGATTTAAAAAAAAAAAAAGAAAATGAAGGTCGATTACATTTCTATATGACAGAGCCATGGAATACAATCAAAACAGTAAAACTTGTTTTGAAAAAAAAAATGTTAACTTTTGTCTTAGTCAATTGAAATGCCACTTTAAAAAACAATGCTTAAGCAAAAGAAATGAGTGCCAAATTTCCTGGACAGGTCAGAAGTCCCAAGTTCAGTAACTGCAGTCTTTAAATCATTTGGCAATTAAATGGTTGGATGGTTAATCTGAAAATCTTCCAATCTTATATTTGGCTCTGGCTAATCATAAGTAGAAGTTTATATTTTATATGTTCTACAATGTCAAATGTTTCTTTTTAGCTAGCCGTGACAATATTGGACTGACATGGCAGTTCCAAAATCAAGAGAAGTAAATGGGGAGCCAGAGCCACTAGCAATGCTATTTGTCAATAAAGTAAATTCAGCATGACTATGAGATTAGCATTTATTCATGCTTTCTTTTGTTTACTTTTCTGATTAAAACAGGCATTTTGATATACTGACTGAAAAAAACAATTTCTATATCTCATTCCAAAATGTAGTACTGATGAAATTTTTAAAAAATTTTTCAATAATCTTTCATTTTAAATTATTTTTTAAGAAAACTTGTTGGAAAGATTGCATCTCAATCAATTAAATAAAGCAATCTCTGACTTGAAGGTCAAAATCCATTGACAGTTTTAGAAATTTACCTGAACCATAATCCATTTTGGAAGGTTACCTAAATATTGGATTTAAATGTTTTGGGTTTTTTTTTCCTTTGGTTTTTTGTTTTTTGGAATTCACAATGTTGCATATGGTGGTGTGTGCCTATAATCCCAACACTTGGGAGACCAGGAAATCACTGGTTCAAGGCTAGCCTAGATATATAGGTAGAACCTGTGTTTAATTTAAAAATAAAAAGACCCCCCCCCAAAAAATGATCAACTATGTTACTAAAGATAATGCCTGCTTTAAGTTATCTTTTCCATATCTTCCACTCTGCTTTATTTTTTCTAACTCATAATTTCACAACATTCTCAGTTTGGCAAGGCTCAATGCACCTTAAATTTTTTTTTAGTAAGTGGTAAAGACTAGGCAGAGAAGTCCAAAGAACATGCAAAATTTCAGTTTTACTGGGAGAGAAAAAATGTTGGTGATCTGTGTCTATTATCATTGACTTTTACTTGATGATCATCACAGAATATGCATATTTTTGCAATGTGTTGGGTCAAGACACTCGGCAATACTGACCCACATTTATTTGGCTACAGACCTGGTATTAACTATTATCAGGTTTATGAGAAACTAGAATGGATTTCATTTCCTGTCTCCCAAATTTTCTAGCTTTGCTTCATGGCTAGGAAGAAAAAGAAAATTAGAAAAAACTGTGGGCCTGCTTTTTAGGATTCTCTGCTGACAATTGTAGAGCAAAAGAATACAGCCCAGAGCACTTGAAAAGCAAATAGTCTACCCTTGGCATGTCTCCCTCAGCCTGTAACTGGTATGACTTTGGATGGAAGTAAGAAATGGAAGAAAACCAAAATCCCACAAATGGAGAAAAGCAAGTTTTCATGAGTGGTCTCCACTGACCGAGCCAAAATAGCCAAATGCTATAAAATTTTAGTACCTTCATTTTGTTACTTGATAGATACACACGGTGTCATAATTATAAATTTAATTTGGCTCTGCATTATGGGAATAGAGACTTTTTGGCGATAGCAGTGCATTGTTCACATTTGGTTAGCAACCGTTGCATGGAGCCTTGTTACTGAGTTAAAAAGTTGTTGTTTTTGGTTTATTGTTTTTTTTTCTGCATGCTCTTATTTGAACAGTCCATTTGCATTTTATTTGCATACCACTAGTTACAGTAGATTGGTTCAGCCCAGCATTAGTTTATTGTGCTTGTTTTTTGTTTTGTAATAAAAATTCCATATCCAACCACCTGTCACTAACTGGCATTCTGTTTTTATGATGTTTATAGCTACCCTTCTGACCTCTGGGACTACTGCCACAGTAGCCCTGTTGCAAGATGGTATTGATCTGGTTGTAGCCAGTGTTGGGGACAGCCGGGCTCTTTTGTGTAGAAAAGGAAAGCCTATGAAGCTGACTATTGACCATACTCCAGAAAGAAAAGATGAAAAAGAAAGGTACTGTCAGTCTGACTCAGTCATTCTGTGGGGTGATGTTGATAGCTCAAGACAGAAATGGAAAAAAAAAAGATAGAAATGAAATTTTGCACTGTTCCTCATCATGTTAAAGATCAAACCTGTGGTGGTAGTTAAAACTGGGTCTAGGGTGGCCTAGAACTTTTAATTCTCCTGCCTTAGTTCACTGAAATTATGGGAGTATTCTACCATGTCCAGTTTAAATTTGAAGTTTAACAGTGACTTGGTTTTCTGCATATTGTATCTTTAGCTTTGACCTTTTTCTTCCTAGGATTAAGAAGTGTGGTGGCTTTGTGGCATGGAATAGTTTGGGACAGCCTCATGTGAATGGCAGGCTTGCAATGACAAGGAGTATTGGAGACTTGGATCTTAAAGCCAGTGGTGTGATCGCAGAACCTGAAACAAAGAGAATCAAGGTAAAAAAAAAAAACAAAAAACTGGAAAACTCAACACATTTACAGAGTAGAGTAAAGTTAGGGTTATCTCCAGTACAAGATTTCTTAAGAGAAATCTTGGGGCAGTGGCCAGAGCTGGTGGCTCACGCCTGTAATCCTAGCTACTCAGGAGCGTGAAATCTGAGGGCTGCAGTATGGCAGTTCAAACCCAGCCTAGGCACAAAAGTCAGTGAGACTCTTGTCTCCAATTAACCATGAGAAAACTGGAAGTGGTGCTTGGCTAAGGAGTAGAGCACTATCCTTGAGCTGAAGAGCTCAGGGACAGCACCCAGGCCCAAAGTTCAAGTCCCAAGATGACCAAAAAAAAAAAGGACTTGGCAGTGTCTCATTCCTTGTTCTGTAGCCCGGCCTGGCCCCAACTCACAATCCTTCTGCCTTACCCTCCTAAGTGTTAGGATTACAGATGTGTACTACCCTGTCCTCTCTTAAAAGGTTTAATTGCAGTGATTTAAGGAAGAATAGATATGCCTTTTTTTCTCATTGTTTTTATTTTTGTACTGGTAGACCTCACATTCTTACTTGGCTTTTTTTCTCAAGGCTGGCACTCTGCCAGTGGAGCCATACTTGCACTTCTGGCTTTTTGGCCATTAATAGGCAATAAGACTCACATGGGCTTTTGTGTTTAAGCTGGCTTCAAACTGTGGTCCTCTGATCTCAGCCTCATGAGTAGCAAGGATTATAGGCATAAGCCACCACTTCCTGACTGTAAGCATAAACATTCAAGGTGAAATAGGATTCTGTGTTCCTGGTTGGTTTAGTTCCTGGTTTTGTTTCGCTGCCACTCACGGCATGGCTCTGTTGTCCTGGATCCTTCCATGTTCTCCCCGGAGTTGTCCTCCCTCACCAGGCCAAATGGTTGCTCCCCTCTTTCTGCTGCCCAGTGCTCCTGTTACTCTAACCTGACCCTAAGTATCACGCCTGATCCATGATAAGGTACTTCCTTTTCTGGATAGCACCCACCATCTCAGTGCAGCCTTCCACAAACTTCAGGAAATGTTGTCATTAACTGCATGATGCTTTCATGTCTTCATCTCATTGTGAGAACCTTAAGGTGGGTTTTGCTACATGGAGGATTCTGTTCAAAGGATTTTTTCTTTTAAGACTTCTAATTCTGTATCACAAGGAAAACAAATCTGAAGTGTTACAGAGAGCTTGAAGCATAAAAAAGCCCATGTTTCTAAGCACTAAATGTTGTGCCAGGCACCAACACCAACTGAATAACAGAGGCAGGAATCAAACTCAAATGATCTCTGCCAATAGCATGTAGCCTCTCCCCTTTATATTCTAATATATATATATATATAATTATATATTCCATATTAATACTATATTATATATATATATTAGAATATGTATTCAATATATAAAGGGAGAGGCTAGATTTATCCTGGCTTATCTGTCCTGGGAGGTGATTTTCATTGTTTACCTGTGCACTCTTGCACAAAAGACCACTCAGCTCAACAAAGAACATCTTGGAATGATCAAGAGCACTCTAAGATGAGTCTAGTTTTTAATCTTATGATTTGGACTGATTGCAGCTCCATCATGCCGAGGACAGCTTCCTGGTCCTTACCACTGATGGAATTAACTTCATGGTGAATAGTCAAGAGATTTGTGACTTCGTTAATCAGTGCCATGATCCCCATGAAGCAGCCCACGTGGTGACAGAGCAGGTGAGGAGCAGGTGACATGGCAGAATCCCTGCTGGGAAACTCCAGAGCGAGGGGGGTAAAGGATGCCTTGGGTATGTATAGGTTCCATTGTGCCTGAAAAAACTGTCACATTCCATGTTCCCTTTGAATCTTACGTGTTCGTTTGAATGTTCCAGCGAGACTTGATATATAAAATTCCCTCAACATTTTTTATAATTCAGCCAAGTCATTAAGTAAAATTAATATTGCAAGGAAATTTGGTATCTTTATAGATTGCCTGTAAATATTCCTTGAAATAGCAGTAATAATAAGCAAATGATGGTAATTTTAAAGTCATGGATTTATCACAAAGATCCATAACATTGGCTTTCCATAGAGGAAGAAACCTTATATACTATGGAGACCATATTGCAAAACTAAGTTTCAACCCCAGTCACTCACTGATATATCCACATTAACTCCCAGCTGGAGGAATACCCTACCATAATCAACTTCTATGTATTCAAGGTGAATGTGGGGAGGTTAGGGACTTAGCTTAGTGGAAGAGCCATTGCCTGGCAAATGCAAGGCCCTGAGTTTGGTCCTCCTCTCTGAAAGAAAAGGAAAAAGAAAAGAAAGAGAGAATGTGGTCAGATGCTAGAGACTCATGCCTGCAATCCTTGCTACTCAGGAGGGAGAGAGCTGATGATCCGATTGGAAGCTAGCCTGGGCCGACTAGTCTATGAGACTTTTATCTTCAATTAATCGGCAAAATGGGATAAGTCAAGGCTGGGAATGTGGCTTAGTGGTAGAGTGCTTGCCTAACATGCAGGAAGCATTTGGTTTGATTCCTCAGTATCACATACACAAAAAAAGCCAAAAGTGGTGCTGTGGCTCAAGCAAAGGAACTCAGAGACAGCACCCAGGCCCTGAGTTCAAGCCCCAGGACTGGCAAATAATAATAATAATAAAACAATGATGAGATAAGGTGGGGGTCAAGTGATAGAGCGCCAACCTTCAGCATAAAACCAAGTGAGAATGCCAGTACTGGCACAAAAATCAATAAACAAGCAAATAAGTAAGTGTATGAAAAATGATCGACAAAAACATAGCATGAATAGATGCAGTTTAGTGTGGTAGAGCTAAAGTCTGAAGGGTAGGGGATAGCTAGTAAAATGTATGTTAAGTCAGGACCTAGTGGCTCATCCTGTAATCCTAGCTACTCAGGAGGCTGAAATCTAAAAATCACAGTTTGAAGCTAGCCTAGGCTGGAAAGTTTGTGAGATTATTTCTCACCAAAAAGCCGGAAGTGAAAGCCTGGCTCTAGAGGTAGAAGCGTTAGCCTTGTGCAAAAGTGCTCAGCTCCTAGACCGTGAGTTCAAACCTCAAGACCAGCATCAAAAAAAAAGTAAAATGTATGTCTTTGGTTTTTTGGGTTTTCTTCTTTTCTTTTTGAGTGGGGAAGCCTTTGAACTTCAACCCTCAGATCTCAGCCTCCACAGAAGCCAAGATTACAGGCATGTGCCATTGGCACCTGGACTGCTCTGTGGGTTTGTTGTTGTTGTTTTTGCCAGTCTTGTGGCTTGAACTCAAAACCTGGGCACCGTCTCTGAGCTTCTTCACCCAAGACTAGAGTTCTACCACTTTGAGCCCCAGCACCACTTCCACTTCTCTGTTTCTGGTGGTTAACTGGAGATAAAAGTCTTATGGCCTTTCCTGCTTACGCCAGCGTTGAGCCCTCATCCTCAGATCTCAGCCTTCTAGTTAGCAAGGATTATAGACTTGAACCACTGGATTCCAGACTGCTTTGTGTTTTGATAGTGGTTTTCAGTGGTAACCACTCCTGGTCATCCTTTAGTTCCACAGCAATATTTTGTATTTCCAATATTTACCTCTTCAATTAAGCCAAAGTTAGCCAAAGCCTGTGTGTGTGTGTGTGTGTGTGTGTGTGTGTGTGTGTGTGTGTGTGTGTGTGTGTGTGTGTGTGTCAGTGCCAGGGCCTCACACTTGTTAGATAGGTATTCTACCACTTGAACGACATCCTCGGCTGTTTTTTGCCTTAGTTGTTTTTCATATAATGTCTTGGGCTTTTGCCCAGGCCACCCTCAGACCACTATCCTCCTATCTCGATCTCTATCTCTGTTTTCTAACTAGCGGGGATTACAGTATAGACAAAAGTAGCTCAGGAACAGTGCCCAGGCCTGGAGTTCAAGCCCCAGGACTGGCAAGAGCCTGAGACCCTGAGTTCAAACCCCAGAGCTCACACTTCTTCCTCCCTCCCCCAACACACACACACACACACACACACACACACACACACACACCATCAGTGAACTACCATGTATGGACAATGATATGCTATATGAGGCTCCTAAGAACGCATATGGAATGACCTTAGAGCCCAATAAATTCAAAGACTTGTATGTGCTAGCTCTTGGACTGGCTTTGAACTGTGTTTCTCCTAGTTCAGCCTCCTGTGTAGCTAGGATTATAGACACGAGTCACTGATGGCTTTCCCCACTGCTGTTTTCATCACCAACACTCCGTAGTGGAATGGGATCATTGTTGTTATTTGGGTCATCTCTTCTATCTTTAATTTAATAATGTTCTGAGAATTGGCATAGTAAAACCTTAATGCAATGTTTGCATTTGGTAACAGAGTAAAGTCAGTTTGGTTTTCTCACAAATGCAAAATTCCCATTGAAACAAAACTCTGAATTCCAATGTTTTTCTATTTCTTCCTGCCAAATCTTTCAGGCCATCCAGTACGGTACTGAGGATAACAGTACTGCAGTAGTTGTACCTTTTGGTGCCTGGGGAAAATACAAGAACTCGGAAGTGAATTTCTCCTTCAGCAGAAGCTTTGCCTCTAGTGGACGTTGGGCCTGATGGCTGCCAGGCATGGGCCTGTGTGACAATGTCGCTGGCTGTGTCAAGAAACAGATCAAAACAGTCATCCAGGAGCCCCTAGGACTCAATGGATCATTATGCAGTCATTGCGAAGTTAACCATTTACATTTTTGTGTGTTTGTAAATATCCATTATAGTTATATATAAACCTTAGCATAAACACCATGGCATGAAACTATGCAGAGATTGAGCGGGCAAATGAAGAAATGCGTTTATACATTTGAGTGTAAAGTGTGTGTGTCTGTTGCTAATGATTGACACCAGAGCTCTGTGCAATTTTTTTCTGATTTTTATGACTGATGTGCAGCTGTAGTGTTTGTGATCATTTTTTATTCTTTATTCAGTTGAACAGGTTCTTCAAGTTTTTCTGAAGTTTGACAGTCAGTATACTATTTGCAAATATAATATTTGCAAGGTTTTTGTTTTGTTTGTATCTTCTTTTGTGTGCCAGTACTGGTGCTTCAATTCAAGGCTAGGGCACTCTCTCTTAGCTTTTTCCTCTCAAAAATTTGCACTTTACCATTTTAGCCACATTTCCCCTTTATATTTTTGCTCATTAATTACAGATAAAAGTTTCCAGGTCTTTTCTGCCCCAGGGGAGGGCTAGTTTCTTCAGAGCCTAGCTTTTGAGTAGTTAGAATTACAGGTGTGAACTACATGCACCTGACTGCAAGTGTTTATTTGAAATAACTGTACCAAGGAGTAAATGTGAAAACTAGGTTCTCTATGACCATAACTCTAGAACAGTTATATAAATGTAACAATGCAAAAGAAATGTATTCAGAAAATTTGACATAACTAAATTCTGCACATATTTATAAACAGAACCCTTCTGTATTTCAAAGGTTACAGTCCCTTCCCAGTTCATTCCTATTTTTCTGTAGTTAAGCGTGCTATGTACATGTGACTCTTTTTTTCTTTTCTTTCTTTCTTCCTTCTTTCCTTCCTTCATCTTTTTTTTTTTTTTTTGTGCTGTCCCTGGCTTTGAACTCAGGGTCTGGGCACAGTCCCTGAGCTTTTGTGTTTAAGGCTAATGCTCTACCCCTGAGTCATAGCTCCATTTCTAGTTTTTGGTGGTTAATTGGAGATAAAGGTCTCATAGACTTTCCTGCCCCTGCTGGCACCAAACTGTTATCTTCAGATCTCAGTCTCTTGAGTAGCTAGGATGAGAGGCGTGAGCCACCAGCTATGACTATTAATAGCAGAAACAAAGTGTGCAGGCTTTTGGTCA
This sequence comes from Megascapheus bottae, assembly GCF_031878675.1. Lineage (NCBI taxonomy): Eukaryota > Metazoa > Chordata > Mammalia > Rodentia > Geomyidae > Megascapheus > Megascapheus bottae. The sequence goes on from NC_143521.1 coordinate 7,088,763, forward strand.
AAACAATGCAAAGTTAAAAACCAACAATGTCAAACTATTGGTATAAAGATTCTGTTTTTCATCTTGTGTTTTGTGTATAGGATGTTTGTCACTTTTTGTATAGAGTGAATAAGCAAATTGGAATATTTGTAAAAAAAAATACCACATAGCTTGAGGGACATGTCTCCATTTTTTTTCACTCAGTTCTAAGACAAGAAAGGATAAATCTAAAACAAACATAAAATGTTCTATATTTCAGCTTGCTATACAAGTTAGGAATGTAAAACTTTTTAACTGCATGTAAGTTTGCTGTTAAACTGTGAACTTTAAACCTGTGTTTAGAATTCCACCTGGGGTTTATTTTTGTTAACTGTGAATTTGTTGTATGTGTAGTGTGCATATATGACTATCTTAGAGTAATATAAAATATAAGGGAACAATCTCACAGCTATCTCACAGCTCCATCATGAGTTAGTTTTATGCTATTGATCTATCTCCCATGATGGTAGATAGAGCTAGGGAAGTTTTTCCCTGGTGAAAAATCAGTAATTATCAGCAGAGGAGGTAAAAGACTGAAATGAGCTGTGGGAGACTGGGTGGATAAGTTACCTGGAGACCAGAAACAGCTAGCCTGTCGAGGCTGCATTGTCATGTGTCATTTGAATATTGAATCATGGCTATAGAATTGAATATTAAGATTGAGATTGAGTGTAGACTCCTCCAACAGTTGGTTTTTTTTTCTTCAGAATTGACTTTTTCTGTTCCTTTTTTAAGCTTTAAAGCTTTAAGAGAAGGAAGAGCCCCCCCCCCAATTTCATATTTGTTCACATTTGGGGAATGAAAGTAAAGAATGCCTTGAATTTTCCTATCCATATTGATGAGAAATTCCCTTTTTACAAAAGTGCTAAATAAATATTTCACTTAGGGGGAAATATTAGACAGAGTGGCACATGTTTATAATCATATCTCATGAGAGGCTGAGGCAGGAGGATTGAGAACATGAGGCCAGCCTGGTCTCTTTTGTAAAGAAAAGTATTGCAGGAAAAAAAAATGGAGTCTGTTGCTTTTTGTTGTCTGTGACAAGAGAAAACAAGGAAAGACTTGGAAAAGCTGGGAAACTTCCTTTTTCTCTTCTTCTTCTTCTTCTTCTTCTTCTTCTTCTTCTTCTTCTTCTTCTTCTTCTTCTTCTGCTTCTTCTTCTAATTCTTCTTCTAATTCTTCTTCTTCTTCTTCTTCTTCTTCTTCTTCTTCTTCTTCTTCTTCTTCTTCTTCTTCTTCTTCTTCTTTTCCTCCTCCTCCTCCTCCTCCTTCTTTTTTCTTTTTTGTGCCAGACCTGTGGCTTGAACTCAGGATCTGGGCACTGTCCCTGAGCTTATCTCTAATGTTCTACCACTTGAGCTACAGCTCCACTTTTGGCTCTTTGGGTATTTAATGCAAGTCTCATGGAGTTTCTTACCTGGCCTGGCTTCGAATCATCTCCTCAGATCTGTCTCCTGAGTAGCTAGTATTGTAGGCATGAGCCACCAGCACCTTGGCTTCCTATTCTTTCTGAGACAAGTCTTGGAGCAAATATATGGAAAGTGTAGTAAGGAGCATGGTTATTTCCAAACCAATAAACAAATGAAAACTATGAAGTATAAACCCAACATTCTGAAGATGCAGACTTCATTGCACTACTGCTCCTTTTCTTATTGAGGTTAGGAGTGATGCCAAGTTCAAAGGCCTGGGGCCATTGATGGGGTGCGGTGAGCTACCAGCTTTGACAAAGAGGGATTTGTAGGTGATGTTTTGGGGTGCACTTGACTGTATTATGCCTAGAAAAGCTTTGGGATTATTGGTTGGTTTCTCCTTTTTTCTTTTTCTTTTTTTCTTTATTTTATTAGTTTTTCTTTTTTTGGAAACCAGGCATTGCCATGTGGTCCAGCGTGGCCTTGAACTCATGAGCTTGCATGTTCATCTTGAACTGCCTCTGACTCTCAGATGCTGAGATTACATGTATGTACCATCACACTGGTTAGCCTGGAAGGGACAATATTAAACACATCAGCTGCTCACCTTGATTAAACATAAAAATACTGCTATTTTCATGCCACAATATTAAAGTATGTTGTAAATTGCAGAATATTTTAACATAAAAATAAACATACAAGTTTTAGATCTCTAAGTCTGTTACTGGAAACTGGAAAAAATTAAGTAAAAATAAAACAACGACAAAAGAACTAGTTTCAATACACGTTTTTAGTTTGAACTGTGAATTTGCCATGTAATTATAGGCATGATGTGAATTATATAGTGCAATAAAACATATCAATGCATTTATGTAAACATGTAGCATATGAAATACCTTTCCATGTATTCACCAACAATTACTTGCTGAAATATTCTTAAAATCATTATATTTTACTAGTACGAGTTCCAAAGTGCTTTGTAAAATATTAAGTAGTTGTAAAAAGGGTTTCTATTCAACACATCAGATTATGAGTATCTTATCCTTATATGTTCAAAAGTAAATGTAAGCCAGGCCTCTACCAACTGCTTCTTTGTTAGAAATCTTGTGTTTCTTGGTTGCTTAAAACTGTTTTCTATTTTTCTGAAGAAAAATTCCATTTGTGATGGGGTTGGAGGGAATCAGTTTTAATTCTTTTGCACTCTGTGATATGAACTTATTTTCCCCAAGTTTCTACATTGAAAAAAAAATGAATTAGTGAAACATCGGCTGGGAGTTTGGCCGAGTAGTAGAGTGCTTACCTAGCATGCATGAATACCCAGGTTTGATCCTCAGTACCACATACATAGAAAAAAGCCAGAAGTGGTACTTGGCTCAAGTGGTGGAGTTCTATCCTTAAGAAAGCCCAAGGATAGTGCCCAGGCCCTGAGTTCAAGTCCCAGGACTAGCCAAAAAAGAATTAGTGAAACATAATGCTATAGAAACTAGAAGTTACTTTTAAGTACATGTGTGTGTGTGTATATATATATATATACATATATATTTATATTTAATGTGTACAGGATTGGGCTTGTTGGCTTTTTCAATTAAAGCTGGTCCTCTAACACTTGAGCCACACTCCACTTTCAGATTTTGCTGGTTAATTGGCAATAAGTCTCACAGCCTTTTCTGCCAGGACTAGCTTTGAACTGTGATTTTTGGGTCCTAGCCTCATGAGTACCTTACACCAGTGTGTGCCACCAGAACTCTGCTTATTTTTTTTTTCTTGTTAGTATCTTAACAGAGAGTGAATAAACTTTTGCTAATTCCTGAATATCAGAACATTTAGTTTCCTTTTTCAGAATGATGTGGACTTAATTTCATGGTATTTTCACAGTAAATAGAGTAATAGAGTAGAGTTTGGAGAAACTCTACTTAACATAAAAAGTTTATGTTTTCCTTTAGCTCCAAGTTTCTCACCCACCTGTGTCTGCAAGACAAAGAGACATTGAGTTGGGCTGGGTGGTATTTTGTTCCTCAGATTCCCTTTTATGGATTTCAGGCACAAAGAAAAAAAGTCATGTCTTTACAAGGGGAATAAACCAAACTGTGTTGGCCTACCTGTTGCTTTTGGCCTCTGGCCTGTGACCAATTGACTCTCTGGCAGTTTCTATCTGTTGTTAGATGGTTGGAATGGTCCATGAGCATCAGACTTCATATTTCAGGCTGTGAGGTCCTGGAAGCATCCCAGCTCTAAGTACAATTCATCTACCACTGGATTATAGCACAGAATCAATCAGTGTGGTACCATCCTAAGTTAATTTCTACTGAAGTGCTCTTGTGTACATTTGTTTTTGTAATTTGCCAAAGTTACATGCTATGTAGTAAGGGGATGTGATGCTTTGGTGTTTTAAATGTATGTGTTTAACTGTGAACAAACTAAAGTCATGCATCTTGAGATTGAAAGAATCATTCTAATAAAATACATGCATTTAGCACTTTTTAAAATTTGTCTGTGTTTGTTTGACATCCAGACTGTCCAACATGTATTATATATGATATGTAGTTATATAAATATTGAAAAAACTGAGATCCAGTGAATACATAGATGGGGGGGGTCTTGAACTCAAGGCCTCATGTTCTTGCTTAACTTTTTCATTCAAGATTGATACTCTACCACTTGAGCCATACCTCCGTTTTCTCCACTGTTTTACTGGTTAATTGGACATAAAGGTCTCTTCTATTTGTCTGTCTGTGCTGGTATTGAACTGTGATCCTCAGAGCTCAGCTTCCTGAGTAGTTAAGATTACAGGTGTACATTGCTGCCTGGTTAAAGATGTGTGTGTGTGTGTGTGTGTGTGTGTGTGTGTGTGTGTGTGTGTGTGTGTGTCTATGCTGGTCCTGGTGTTGAATTCAAGGTCTGGGTACTATCCCTGAGCTTTTTGCTCAAAACTAGCATTCTACTTCTTGAGCCACAGCTTCTGGCTTTTTGTTTGTTTGTTTGTTTGTTTGTTTTTGTGTGTGGGAAGGTGATTAATTAGAGATAAGGGTCTGATGGTTTTTCGTGACTAGGGTGCTTGGAACCTTGATTCTCCAATTTCAGCTTCCCCAGTAGTAAGATTATAGGTGTGGACCACTGGTGCCCTGCTTAAAGATTTCTTCTAGTAAAATTGTGGCTGCTTGCCTGCCCATAAAGGGAACAAAAAACAAAACTGTGATGGGATAAATATAATCTCATTTGCTCAAATCTGTTGCTTCTATCTAAAACATAATTTATCATTTTCGTTTCATCTTCCAAAATATTTCACAGTGCTTCAGTGGGAAAATGTTGAGATGGTTTCTATAATGATTCACCTGTACTCTATTTTTTTCCTGATGCATTTCATGGAACCATCTTATTTATAGAAGAAAGTTATAAACAGATGTTTAGCGATGATGCTACAAAATCCAGCAATGTTGTATTTATCTTAAGCAGACCCCCACCACACCCACTCTTCTCCATCATTGGAGACTTATTTATTTTTTATATGTTGGTTGCCGCAGACCGACTCAGCGGGAGTGCGGGGAGACCAAGTCTGGATTCACAGATCAGGAATGGATTCGGCGATGACAGACAGACACAAACGCAAGGGAGGTTTGAAGTCTGCTGCGAAGTTTTACTTGTTGAGTGTGAGATTATATACAGTCAAAGTAGGAGTAGTTTCTTTCAGTTGGCATAAGGTCAAAAGATTACAATCACATTTAAGAATGGTTACAGGGTACATTTTTCTGAGTAGAAAAGAAACTTCTCCCTTCATTCTAAGAAGCCATGGTTAATAAGTCAGACATTATGGTTAGGCGTCATCTGCCTTGGCATTAATCACTATTAGCTTTGTTTACCATCTGTTTCCTAGTTCTCCCTATGATTCTGTTTCTAAGTTAGTAATTATTACCCTGTGCCAGGAATTGTAAAACCTTAAACCTAAGAGTCCATTGTTGCTGTTCAGTTAGAGCACACCACGGTGCTCTAGCCCTTCTAATCCTTTCCCATGTGATTCATTAGGTACTTGTAACATTTACACAAGTAATGCAGACGCATTAAAGGCATATTCAGGTAAACTAACATTTATTACTAATTCAAAGATCATGTTTTCCGTTTTAGTTTCTAATTCTGTCTTATTATTAATAGAATGCATTGAGGTCATCAAGGCTGCTGTGGGTGTGTCTTGCGCCAGAGTAGCCAGGCATGAACTTTTAGTTCCTGGAGCATCTAGTCGCTCAATCAATTGTTTAGGCCAGTAGCTGGCACAGAATATTACTGCCATACCATCAACTATCAGAAATGAAAAGAGTGATAAAAGAATCCCAGCACCCAGCATTATGAGCATTCCACACATATGTCCCGGTCTCTGCCAGGGACCTCCAGGAGGCCTGATCACCGTTGGTGCGAACCTCAGGACTGGCAGCCATTCAAGCTCTTTCTGCTCCATGCTGCACAGACTCCACTGGAGTGGGTGTGGCAGTTGGTACTGGGGTTTGAACTCAGGGCCTCTAATTCTTGGTTGGCTTTTTTGCTCAAGCCTGACACTCTACCACTTGAGCCACGCTTCACTTCCATGAAGCAATTTTTAATGTTATTATGAATTCAATAAAAATGTAACTATTTGCACTTCTTAAGTACAAGTCCAATATGGCCCTGGAAGTAGTATGGTAAACATACCAAGTGGGATGTTTGATGTGTTTAGCAATGAGTCCAATCATTAATATTTATTCAATGAATTCTACTTTAATGTCTCGTCCCCTAAAGGAGAAACAGGCATTAGGCATTAAAAATCATTCAACACAAGGTAATATTTAATATGAAGGGATGATATTTGATATTTACTAGATAATGATTAGTCCCACCTATGTAAAGCATTAATGTAAATACAGTTCAGCTCTTTGTTCTGAAGTTTATTTATAAACAAGCATGCTGGGGGCATAGCTTAGCCTAGGGCAAGGCCCTGAGTTCAGACTTACAATACTATCAAAAAATAATTTTTTTGTTTAATTTGTATGTGTTTGTGAGGGGAGGCGGTGTGCTGGTTCTACCACTCGAGCCATGTCTCCACTTCTAGCTTATGTGCACACGCACGTGAATATGTGTATGTGTGTGTGGTAGTTTATTGGAAATGAGTCTTATGGACTTATTCTTGCCCTGTCTGTCTTTGAACTGTAGTCCTCAGGTCTCGGCCTCCTAAGTAGCTAAGATTACAGGCATGAGCCACTAGTGTCTAGCTCAATAATTTTTTTTTTTAAATCAGACTCGTAAACATGACTTGAGATTTGTGTCTGTGTGTATGTGTGTTACTGGGGATTTAATCTAACACGTAGCACATGCACAGTGATTAGGCTAGTATAGTAGAAACAAAGAGCAAGGAGAGAACATAATACAAGCAGTCCAAGATCAAAACAAGCTACACTGCCAGCTGCATTTCTGGCTACCAGTTCCACTAACTCATTTACTGCTCAAGTCACTTCACTTAGCTGAGAATAGATAATTAGGTGACAAGAAAATCAGGAAATGAAAAATCAGAAACTAACCCAGAAACAGGAACTACTGAAGTTGCTAGAGCAGCAAGATTGAGCTAACACTTCAAGAAAAACACCCATTGCTTTTCTTCCACATTTGCCAGAAGTAAAACTATGGCTCAAGTGATAGGGTGCTACTTTGAGCAAAAGAAGCTCAGCAACAGCTCCTGGGCCCTGAGTTCAAGCACTAGGACCACACACACACACACAACACCACCACCACCACCACCAACAACAACAACAACAAAATTATGTTCAAATGGATTGCAATTTCTAGAGAAAAATAACAGAATCTAACATTAAAGATGCCCCATTTGTAAATTCCTTGACCAAGAAAGATTCCTGCTGGCCGGCATTGTTATTCATTTGCTGATAGCTCCTGACTATAGTCCCAGCTAAGAATTTCCTGAGCTCCTATACCAAGGATGCAGACATGTAAGCAATGTAAAACAGAGTTCACACTCAAACCTGTTGTTCTTAATTTGATTATCTTAATGATTAACAATGACTCCTACTCAGATCCTTAGCCCAAACTCCATGGAAGCAACCTTCTCTCCTTACAGTCTATAATTTGTCTCCTTTGCTCCATCCTCATGACCACAAAGTAGTTGCCCAAGTGATGTGCCTGTCTCTGAGCCAACTCCCAATTCCTTTGCCCATGCTAAGCACAGCATCCTTCCTTGGAATTTCTTTGCATTTCATCTTCCAGGTATAATGAGAACTCTAGTATGTTATACAAGAACTTTCCATGAAGATCTGTCACTTGCTACTGCTCCAGTGTAAATCCTTTTACTTCCTACATCCTTTCATTTGTGTGTGTATGTAGTTAGGGTACTAGAGCTTAAACTCTCAAGGCTGGTTCTCCTGAACCACAGCTCTAATTCTGGGGGTTTGGGGTGGCTAATTGGAGAAACAATTCTCACAGATTTGTTTACCCATGCTAGCTTTGAACTTTGATTCTCAGATTTCAATCTCTTAAGTAACTAGGGATATACCACTAGTCTTTAATCTAAATAAATATATATATACATATATCAATAAATCATGAGTAGATTTTTGTAAAAATTTGTGACTAAACACTTATCATCTCAAGTACTGATTGGGAATGCTTGACACAGAATTGGGAACTTAGAGTATATCAACGAGTAAGTCAAAATCCATACTGTTGGTGAGATACGCTCCTGTGAAAAAACCTTAAGCATAAAAACTAAACATATATAACCTATCTGAAGGCTACTAAAGCTAATCAACAAAAGTGAGATGGGGTGGGTTAGGGGTGGCAGGAATCTTAACTTCAGTGTCCAGTTACACTTAGCCATTTGGCAAATACTGGTGGCTCATATTTGCAGTCCTAGCTACTCAGCAGCCCTAATTCCGAGGGTCACATTTCAAAGCCAGCCCAGGAATAAAAATCCATAAGGCTCTTTTCTTCTTCCTCTCGCTCTCTCTCTTCTTTCCTTCCTTCCTTCCTTTGTGTGTGTGTGCTGGTCCTGTGGCTTAAATTCAGGGCCTGGGCACTCTTCTTGAGTTTTTGTGTTCCAGGTAAGTGATCTACCATTTGAACCACAGCTCTACTTCTTGCTTTTTTCTTTTTCTTTTTTTTTTTTTTGGTGGTTAATTAAAGATAAAAGTCTCATAGACTTTCTACACTGGCTGGCTTTAAATGTCAGCTCTCCTGAGTCGCTAGGATCATAGGTGCCTCAGGCACCAAGCCCATGAGACTCTTATGAGAAATTAGCCAGCAGTAGCCTTGAGTGAAAAAGTCAAGTGAAAAAGGCCCTGATTTCAAGACCCAGGATGGACACACACACACACACACACACACACACACACACACACACACGAAGTTACGATTGAAGTAAACTGAAATAACCAAAGTGATGAAGAGATAAATGAATACAAATGTCTGTGTATCTATTTATGGCACACATCTTCTGGCTGGTCTTCGGAATCAAAATGACATGAAACAGCCGGGAGTTTGGCTTAGTGGTAGAGTGCTTGCCTAGCATGCATGAAGACCCAGGTTTGATTCATCAATATCACATGCATAGAAAAAATCTAGAAGTGTGGTGCTGAGGCTCAAGTGGTAGAGCTCTAGCCTTGAGAAAGTCCAAGGACAGAGTTCAGGCCCTGAGCTCAAGCCCAGGACCAGCAAAAAAAAAAAAAAAAAGGCATGAGACAGATGAACTGGGAAGAAGGCACACATACATTACTAACCCATGAAAAGTGCAAAATAATAAAGACATTGAGGAGGGACCAGAACAGGAAGCTTCTTAACCTTTTTGGGAAAAAAAGAAATGACAAGTCAAAGGGATGTGAATGGAGGAGAGTAAATTATAGGGAAGCAATAGGAGACGCAGGGAGGGGTAGGATAGAGTGATGAGAAGATGAGTTGTTTACTGTCTGTATAGGTGTATTTTTTTCCAGTCCTGAGGCTTGAACTCAGGACCTGAGCACTATCCCTGAACTTCTTTTGTTCAAGGATAGTACTCTACCACTTAAACCACAGCACCACTCCTGGCCTTTTCAGTTTACATGGTACTGAGGAATCAAACCCATGGCTTCAGGAATGCTAGGTAAGTACTCTACCACTAAACCACATTCCCAACCCCTTGGTGAATTTCTTTAATGATTGTCATCACTGTTGATAAGGATATTATCATCTTGGTGCTTGCAGGGTGCTTTTCTCGTGGGAAAGCCCATGAACTTCGTTGTTAGGTAGGAAAGGGGAGGGAAGAAAACCTTCAAGTACCTACAGCTTCTCAAGCAGCTTTGGCTCAATGATCAACTTGCCAACACAAAATATATTGGAATGGGAATGTCCTTCCTTCCTTCCTGAATTACATGAAATGAAGATATTTGTAAATTAAACTTGATACCTTCTTTCAGAAAGAAGGAATTTCCTGCTGGAATTATTTAGATTTGCCCTGTTACCTGTGTATTTGGAGTTTTGTCCATAGTTGCTAACTCATAATTGTCTCTGTAAGGAGGGTCCTAGAAATTAGAATTTCCCTTCCTTAAGGCAGGTCATACAAACTCATCTTCCCCAGCCTTTCTATTGAGCTGGCCATAACGCAATTCTGTGACCTGGCTCTTCCCAAAGGAGCTGGATCACAAAACCTCTTAGGGGTCTCCTGCCCCAGGAGAGTGGGAAAGGAGTGTTACCCAGAGCGGCCAAAACAATGAGCAGATAGGTGCTGCTGCTTCTCCACTCAGTCTGGTAGAAGTGGACCAGAACCTCCTGTCCACTGAATTTCTTCATAGTAGTTTATGCTGCAGACATGATTTGGAAGTCATTTCCATAGACACCAACAGATACAGGGTTCCTGGAGATTCTGAATAGCCAAGCATGTGGAGATTTACATGGTGATTAAGAACTCACCCATGTGCCAGGAGGCAATGCACCATACACACACGAACACACAGACACAGACATACAAACACACACACACACACACACACAGAGCCCAGACTCCTTTTGGATCTTGGGCTGCCCCTGTGATGTCTTCTTTGTGTCCTATCATGAACCCATTGGAATAATGCTTTAAAGTTGTTTCCTGCACACGAAGCATGCTTTAACAAGTTAACTCAGCCTAAAGATTTAATTCCAAATGGATCAAAGACCTTGAGATAAAAGCAGATACCCTCAAAACTTTACAGGAAGAAATAGGAACAGAACAAAACTTTCTTAATAAAGGTCCAGAAACACAACAAATTAAAGTTTGGACAAATGGGACTGCATTAAACTGCAGAGTGTCTGTATGGCAAAGGACATAGCTAGCAAGTTAAATAAAAAGGCACAGAGTGGGAGAAAATCTTCACTAGCCATACAACAGACATGGGCTTCATATCTAAAATACATCTACAGCTCAAAAAAATTGAATCTTTCAAAAACAAATTCTCTAAGAAACAACCATCTCATTAAGAGGTGGGCTAAAGACTTAAAGAGAGACTTTTCTGAAGAGGAAATAAAAATGGCCTATAGACACATGAAGAAATCCTCCATATCTCTGGCCATAAAAGAAATGCAAATCAAAACAACTCTGAGATTCCACCTCACTCCAATTAGAATGGCCAGGATCAAGAAATCTAATAACAACAGATGCTGGAGGGGATGTGGCCAGGAGGGATCACTACTACACTGTTGGTGGGAGTGTAAACTGGTTCAGCCACTATGGAAAGCAGTATAGTGGTTCCTCAAAAGATTAAACATAGATCTCCCCTATGACCTGGCAATTCCACTACTTGGCATTTACCCAAATGTCCACTAACAAGGACATACTAGAACAACGAAGTTCATTGCAGCACTATTTACCATAGCAAAGATATGGAACCAACCCAGATGCCCCTCAGTAAATGATTGGATCAAGAAGATGTGGAATTTATACACAATGGAATTCTATGCTGCTGTCAGAAAGAATGACATTGCCCCAATCATAGGGAAATGGAAAGACTTAGAAAAAATCGCATTAAGTGAAGTAAGCCATACCCAAAGGAACATAGGCTCCATGGTTTCCCTCATTTGTAATAATTAGTACATATCTAGAATTTTCCTAGCAGAGGATCATAAAAGCTCAAAAGCTATGTGCATATGGTCATACAGAATGAGATTAACGAATTGAACTCCAGGTTATTGAAGCAAGAGGTTTACCTTTGTGATTATTGTTCTTAATATACTATGTGAAGTTATTTCTTTTCTCTTTTTTTTTCCACTTATGGTTAATCTGTATCTGACTTGTTACCTGATGTACTGTATATACACTTATCTGTCTATTTGAAACAGTGAATGGAAGGGGAAAATAAGATGACTGGGATGGGGACGGGGGGAAGGGGACAAAAACATGAGAAGGGGAATCAAGGTTCTAGAAGTAATGTACCTGACGAATATAACTGTAACCCCTCTATACATTATCCCAACAATAAAATACAATTTTTAAACAAGAAAGGTCATAGAAACCAGGTGGTCAGTAGTGCTAGATAATGGCGTTGGTAACTGGCATCAGAAGCAGGTGGTGGTCTTGGAAACTGAGCTGACATTTCCTACAGAACTGCTTGGCAGCATCCTGGTAGAGAAAAATCTTCCCGTTTTTGTTTCCCAGAAATGAGTGGGAGAAACAATCTGTTAATGCTATTTAACCCCAATGGAAAAGAAGCCTTGGTCATTTCTTTCTTTTCCTTTGTTGGTATCAAGGAGTGAACTCATGATTTCATGGGTGGTGGCTCAGTTGGCGTTCCATCACCTGAACCACACTTTCATGCCAGCTCTCCTTTGCTGGTTATTTTGCAGATGGAATCTGATTTGCAGATGGAGCTGATTTCAAACCACAATCCTTCCAATCTCAATCTTCTGAGATTCATCTGGCATCATCTACAGGTGGCCAGAACCTCCATTTTTTTTCCCCATCCATCTCTCTGCAATTTTGGGGACTGGATTCAAGGCCTCTCACTTGCTAGTCAAGTGCTCTACAGTTTGTTCCATGCTTGCAGTCCTTTTCTTTTTCAGGGTTGCTTTTTGGATTCTCGTCTTGCACTTACTTTTGCCTAAGGCTAGCCACAGACCATGATGATCTATTTTTTTGAGGGTGTGTGTTACCACTTCAGTTCTCCACTTCGGTTGCTTCACAAGTCAGACTTTATCGCACATGTTTTATTTTCTGGAATAAGTTTGACTTAGAACAGCTTAGTTCCTCTGAGCTTTGCTAAAAGGATAAAGGTGGACATAAGGTTTCCATCGGTGGAAAGCGATTGTCCCGTGCCACTACCTACTCCTTCGGAAGCCACACTGTTCTCACTTCTCCAGTCACATGCCACCACAGCCATGTGGGAGTCAGAGGTTTGTTTTAAGTTCTGTGTGTCAGTATTCTCTTCAATCCATTTACTTGCCAGCAGTTTCTACCTATCTTTAAGTCACGGCTTTAAAAAAAAAAAAAATCAGATGGAGTCTTACAGTGTTGCCCCAGCTGGTCACAAACCCCTAGACTCACATGATTCTGCTGTCTCAGCCTCCTAAGTCTTGAGAGTACAAGGACAAATGTATTCTCATACTCAGTCAATAAAAATAATCATTTTATTATTTCATGTGTGGGTCATGAGCCCTGAACACAGGCCTGGACACTGTCCCTGAGCTTTTGTGGTTGAGGCTGGAACTCTATCACTTGAGTCACACCTCTGCTTCCGGCTTTTTGGTGATTCATTGGAGATAAGAATCCTACAGACTTTCCTGCCAGGACTGGTTTCAGGCAATAATCCTCAGATCTCATCTTCCTGAGTAGCTAGAATTATAGGCATGAGCCACCTGTTCCTGGCAATAATTGCTTTTCTTAATATAAGTTGTAATTTATTCCTAAAACTATTTTTGTAGTTTGGTTATCTGGTTTAGAATAAACTGTGAAATAAATTTTTTGCTATCTGTATGTTTCATTCAAAACTCCTTTCAAAGGCAGGTACCAGTAGTTCACATATCTTTGTTCCAAGCTAGCTTTGGCAGCTGAAACTTCTTTCAAATATGTTAGTGATTATGGCCAGGAGTTTGGCCTAGTGGTAGAGTGCTTGCCTAGCATGCACGAAGACCCGGGTTCGATTCCTCGGTACCCCACATGCATAGCAAAAAGCCAGAAGTGGTGCAGAGGCTCAAGTGGTAGAGTACTAGCCTTGAGAAAATTCAAGGACAGTGCTCAAGCCCTGAGCTCAAGCCCAGGATTGGCAAAAAAAAAAAAAAAAATATGTTAGTGATTAGAAGAGTTGCAGATGTGGATTGGGGGTTAGCAAACTGCCTAATGAGTTCAAGGTCTTGGTTCTATCTCCATTATCGCAAGAAAGAAACCATTAATCTGTTCGTTAGAAAGTTCATGATCTGCTCCTATTCCTCCCTCTTCTCCTTATTGCTTATTTATAAGCAACTGCAGTACCATGCATTACGTGCTTACATATCTGTGGATTCTACATCTTCACATTTATCCCACAATGTTGACAATATCAGGGGAAACACCTGCATCTGTACTGACTTGTACATACTTTTTGTTGTTGCCATTATTCTCCTAAATAGTCAATTTGGAGATATTGTGTGTACATTCTAAACAAATACTGTATCTTTTCCTATAAATCGGGCTGAGGCAGCCTCTGGTTGGGTATTCTTGAGCAGTCCTCTAAACTCCTAGCAGGGGGTTCAACACCAGCCAAGAGATTCAGACAGCTCTAAACCTCCACAAGCATTCCTCCTCAACAAATGTCAGTCCTTCCCATTACTTTAGAACTTAGAGCACTTGCTTAGATTTACATGTAAAACTGATTCCTGGTGGAGCAGGGATAGTTTGGTGACTGACACCACCATATAAGGGAGACAGCAGGCAGGGGGCTCTAGAGGCTTTTCTTCATTATGAGCCAATTACAGCATTTAAGCTGACCCCAGGACCTGAATGGTGCTTATTAATTGCACTGACAGTTTTCCTTTTTGCTTTTGACCCCATGTATAGTTATGATACCAGATTAGAGGCACACAGCTTCAAGTTATATTAAATGATAGCTTGCTTTACTGTAATGAAATGACATCTGTTTATTATTTATTATTGCTGTTGATATTATTGCTGCCAACACTGGCACTTGAACTCAGGACCAAAGCACCCTCCTTTAGCTTTACTTTCACAGAAGTCATTTGACCACTTGAGTGACAGCTTCTGGATTCTTCTGGAAATAAGAATATCATTGGGCTTTTCTACCCTCTCTGGCTTTGAACTGTGATCCCTATATGTCGGTCTCCTGAATAGCTAGAATTATCACCATCAGCACCTGGCCGTTTATTCTTTTATTTATTTTTTTTTACTTTTTTTTATATTTTTGTGCCATTCCTGGGGCTTGAGCACTGTCCTTGATCTTTTTCCTCAAGGCTAGTACTCTGCCACTTGAGTCACAGCACCACTCCTGGCTTTTCTATGTATGTGATACCAAGGAATAGATCTCAGGCCTTCGTGCATGCTAGGCAGACACTCTATCACTAAGCCAAACCCCAGGCCCTGTTTATTCTTTAAAAGCAAAATAAACTCATGCCTTTCTTCCCTGGATCCTTTGGCATGTAACTTAATTGTTTCTCTTATCAGCTTCTCACGTTACTAGATTTCTCATTTAGGAAAGGATAGCATTAGAAAGCAGAATGATCCAAGAACAAGATTTTTTTCTCTTAAATCTCTGATCTTTGATGGGCCTTTGAGGTGAAACCTAACCCTGCTTTGCATTCACTTGCTGCTTGTTTCCTTTTCAGCCCCAGGGTGTGTTCTCTCTCTCTCTCTCTCTCTCTCTCTCTCTCTCTCTCTCTCTCTCTCTCTCTCTCTCTCTCTCTCTCTCTCTCTCTCTCTCTCTCTCTCTCTCTCTCTCTCTCTCTCTCCCTCCCTCCCTCCCTCCCTCCCTCCCCCCCTCTCTCTCTCTGTCTGTCTGTCCGTCTCTCTCTCTCTGTTTCTCTCTCTCCCTCCCTCCCTCCTCCCCCCTCCTTAGAAAGCAGACTGAAAGGAAGGCAGACCCTGCTTACTTCAGGGCTAGCCAATGACAGGAAGTTTACATCAAGCAAGAGACCATTTGCTAGAATCGGGTTTTGATCCTGCCGTTTCCAAAATAAAGTTGTTGTTAGCGCTGGAGACACTGTCCTCGGGATATCATTGCTCGAAGAGCCAGATATAAAAAGATTTCTATGACGTGAATTTCCTCCTTTTCCAGCCCCCTTGCCAAGAGCGTCTGCAAACCATCCCCAAGCTGACTGGAGGCGTCAGGGTGTCAGTTTGAATCCCAGTGGGCGAGAAAGACATGTAGGGGGAGATAGCCAGCTAATGGTGGAGGAGAAAGAAGCCCACGGAGACGAATTAGGCCAAGTCCTTAATTCCTGGACCTTTCCTCCAGGCCACCTTATCTGGAAACTCTCCCCTCCACCCCCGAGATCCACTTTGGGGCTGATCTCCCTGTGGGCCCCTCCAAACTGCCAGCCACCCCCTACTGACATTTATTTGTCTGTGTGGGAGACATGGGTCCCAGCTGAAATCCTGCTTGGAAAAGCTCCAGGGGTGCTGTGGGATCTCACCCCTGCCACAGCACTGAGGTCTGGGCTGCCTTCCCTTGCAACAGCATAATTCACGTCATAATGAGGTGAGTTGGCGGGGATTGCTTTCTTCTTTCTTCATTTTTTTTTTTTTGGTGGTGCTGGGAGAGAAGCCAAGGCTTTATGCCTGCTAGGCAAGGCTCTACCACCGAGCCATACCTCCAGATCGGTTCTTGTTGTTTCTAAGCCTCATGGTAAATGGAAAGTCCTGATTACTTACTGACCTAAGCTTTAACAAATGTATTCATTTTTGTGTGTGTGCACAGGCTCATATACACATGCTTTGTACTCAAGGTTGATGCTCTATCACTTGAGCTACACTGCCACTCCTAGCTTTTAGGTGGTTAATTGGAAATAATATCTAATGGATTTTCCTTCCCCAGCTGGCCTTGAACCATTATCCTTAGATCTCAGCCTCTTGAGTTGCTAGGCATGAGCCACCAGCATCAGGCAACAAATACATTCATTATAAACACTTTGGGTTCGATTCCCAGTACTACAAATGTATTATTCAAAACGATATTTTTAAATACTTGAATAAATCACCGGGTGAGAATTAAAAGCAGGATCTGGAGGTGGTAGAGGTTGGCAAGTGGTTTTCACTCCCTGAGTTTGAGCCTGGCACTGCTGAGCAAGGCACAGGGTGTGTTGGAGTAGATTTATATTTCTAACAACTTCCTGGGTGACTTCAACACACGTGGTTTGCATCCCATTGTCGAAGTATCAAGACCTTAACCCACTGTGTAATTATTATTGTTGAAGAGGTTGGAGAATACATGCAGGAGACAGTTGCATTGGACTGAGAGCCTAATTTATTCAGAGCACCTAAGAATACATCCTGGTGGTACCTGCTTTGATTGCTTGTCTGGGTGATCTGCTAAAGAGGTGTCTGCCTGGGACAGTTTATTGGACTTCTCTTTTAATCATAAGAGACATACTGAGCAGATCCAGAAATCTATTTGTAATTTTGGAATCAGTTGTCTAGGTTATGCTTCAACTTGATTCTTCATGGATCTGTGCTTTTACCATTTCAGCTTCCATTACAGATAATACATGCTGGGAAAATAGCTGGTTTCTTTCTCCTACCATTTGGAATTAAGGATAGCAAGGCCCAGGAATCTATTCCATTGCTGTAAATGAAGTAGAATAAAGAGCATATGTATTGTGTTTTGGTAGAAGGCTGAAGACTGCTCCTTTTTGGCCCTGGTACTTCCTGTCCTGAACAACAGTTATCTGAAAGCTGCCTCTCACCCAAAGAGATAGGCCAAATAGTCTGTCTCTAGTTGAGGAGACAGACATGGGAGCATAAAAGAAAGCATTGGCAAGGAGAGGAAAGAATAATCAGATTCCTAGAACGAATAAAAACAACCCTTATCTGAAACAGGTCCTTTGCCATATGTGCATAGGAGTCCTTGTAGAGCCATGGCTTGTGTCTTTCTTCACTGGAGAGATGTACTGGCCAGATAAGTTGTAAATTGTGTTTCTCCAGTGAACACGCTAAAGCTCCATCACTAAATCACAGGTCAAAGAGTGACCAGGCCTAGTGATAGCCACTAGAAGCCACTCATGCATCCCAGACAGAAGAATTGCTTCTCTTTGAATGAAACTTCAAAATAACATCCCTTTCTATTCTGAGATGTAACTAGAGAAATTTTTGTGTTTCTTCCCCCACCCCCTTAAACCTAGGGTTGTGCTGGGTGCCTGTGGCTGATACCTGCATACCTAACTGGTCAGGGTTCTGGGATCTGAGGACTGCAGTACAAAACCAACACAGAGAGGAAAGTCCATGCCATTCTAATCTCTACTTAGTCACAAAGAGCAGGAAGCGGAGCTGTGGCTCAAGTAGTAGAGCTCCAACCTTGAATGAAAAAGCTATAGGACAGTGCCCTGAATCTGAGTTCAAATTTTAATACCAGCGTACACACACACACACACACACACACACACACACACACACACACACACACACACACCACAATCTAGGATTGGGGAATCCCAGTAGCAGAATATATGCTTACTATGCTAAAGACTCTGAGTGCTATCTCCAGCATCAAATCATCTTACAAACCTATAACATGACCACAGAGCAGGCCAAACAAACTCAAACTAGCTGTGATAGTTCATCCAACAGGAAACAGCTGAGGGGAAGAAAGCAGGTTAGCACTAAGTATCAGCCTAAGCTATCCTAAGTTTAAACTTCGGGGGAATTTACAAAGTTACAAATGATTTCAGAGACATATTACTCAGTTGCCAGTACCATCTGTCACCCTGTAACCCAGTCTCTCAGGCAAGGCCACCATCCCTTTTTTCTAGCCCAGAGCAACCATCCTTCCAGCTGTCCGTCCCTTTTTGCCTATTCTATACAGTTGACCTAAGTCACTAAAAGAGTCAAAATCCTGTCTGCCTCTGTGTAGGCATATATCTCTTATGCGGCTTATGTTCTTTGGAAAGGAGTTGTGAAATGAAATGAAGCTTAGTTGCCCATGACTCTACCTCCAGAAGGAAGCTCAGGCCCATCCAGGATGGCTTAAGGACACTGCTATTTTCACCTTTGAATGAAGAAATGCTGTCTCTAGTCAAGCAATGTGGGCTTCTCTTTCAATCATAATAGACATACTGAGCAGACCCAGAAATCTTGTTGTAATTTTGCAATCAGTTGTCAAGTTGCTTCAACTTGATTCTTTATCCGTCTGTGCTCTGACCATTTCATTTTCCCTTCTGAAGAAAGCATGCTAGGAAAATAGCTGGTTTCTTTCTCTGACCAATTGGGACTAAGGGTAGCAAGGCCCAGGAATCTATTCCATTTAACAGGCACACACTGGTGAGCATGAGTGCTGGATGTCACTTCATCCTGTCTGCTCCAAGTTTATGTACATCCCGTGCTTTTTTGCTTTGGCCTTTTTCCAAGACCTGATGACCTAGATTCTCTACTAAAGTTTGTTTACTCTGAATATCAAAGTTTGAAATCTACATTAATAAAAACCCTGTATTTTTCCTCCCCTTCTTATTTCTGCTAATAGGAGGGTACAAGGAGATGCTCTATTACTTGAATAACACCCTTATCCCCTTTTGCTTGTTATGTCAGATAAAATCTAAAACTTTTGTCCAGGACAACCATGGTATTACTATCTATGCTTCCCACGTAGATAGAACGACAAGTTTGTTTGTTACTACCTAGTTTGTTGATATTGATTAAGAAAAACTGTTTTTGTCAGTCATCGGGCTTGAACTCTGGGCCTGGGTGCTACCCCTGAGCTCTTCAAGTAAAGAGAGCACTCTAACACTTGAGCCACAGTGCCACTTCTGGTTTTTATTGGAGATAAGAGTCTCACAGACTTTTTGTGCTTCTGCTAGTTTTGAACTGTGATCTTCAGACCTTAGCCTCCTGATTAGCTAGGATTACAGGCATGAGCTATCTGTGTCCTACAAGAAATATTTTAATGGAGATAAAACTTGAGACAAACATAATTTGTGTGTGTGTGTGTGTGTGTGTGTGTGTGTGTGTGTGTGTGTGTGTGTGTGTAGATAAACATTTGTCAGGCTTTCCTGCTCAGGTTGGCTTTGAATTATGATCCTCAGATCTCAGCCTCCTGAGTAGTTAGGATTATAGAAGTGAGCCACTGTGCCAAGTCCAAAGATATAATTTTGATGAAAGAAGTAGAAATAGAGTCCCAGGTGTGGTGGTGTATTTCTATATTCCCAGCTACTCAGGATATAGAGACAAGTTTGCAGTTTGAGGCCAGCCTGGACTATAAGCAAAATCTTATCTCAGAGCACAGCTAGTTTTGGTAGTAAATATCTGTAATTCTGTTCAGGAGATAGAAAAGGAAGATTATGGTCCAAGCCTTCTTGGTAAAATCACAAAACCTTAATTGTCTGGAAGGCAATTAAAAGCTAAAAGGCCTGGGAACATGTCAAATCTCAGGACCTGTGTTCAGTCTCTAGTCCTGAAAAAAATGATCTTTGCTCCACAGGAAAAGTTCATGTCAGAGTAGTGTTTCTCAAAGTCATCATGCTTCTACCTTTCCTAAGAAGCTGGCTGACCTCCAAAGTCAGATCTCTGGGCCTGGCTCAAACTCTGATTCCCAGGCATAAGAAGATATAGTTGTTACTATCAGGGAAGTTTCAGTCGGCATATTACAAGAACACATTCACTCAGGGACTAGGGAGCCTACATCCCTGAGTTTGGATATTGTAGCCATCTCAGAGAAAGTTGTACATTGGCCTTCTCATCAGCAGATTGAGAACGATGGCTGCTACAGTTTAGAATGTGTGAGGACCAGAGACCTAGCAGTGTCATTACTGTGGTTGAAAAACCAACAAGAATATCCACCCCGGTCTCAAATGCTCTTCTTGGATGTAGGTTGTCATCTCAAGTTTAATCCTCATCCAACAAATTTATGAGACTTGGGTCACTGCCTAGCACTTCCCATGAAGATGGTAACAGATAATGCTGACGTTGACAAGGGCTTGGCATGCAGGGCCTCACAAGTCATCCTAGTATTTTGAACTTGATTCTCAGTGATGAAAAGTATTTCACACAGTTACAAACTGGCCATGTGATCAGAATTGCATCTGCTGCCATGTGGAGGCTAGGTGGAGCACAGAGTGATATCAGAGCTGAAACTCGTTCAGGCTATTGGAACTGTTCTTGAGAAAAGGATCAGAGAACCGAATGAAAACCACACAGTTCAGGTGTAGGAAGTAACAGACATCACTACGCACAAAGGAAATATGCAGCTGTGTACCTTATTGTTTTCACGGTGGTGTTATAGGATTCCAGGGCCTTATACATAGGGTAGAAAAGTGATAATGCCAGCCCCAAACTTCTTAAGCTTCTTTTCTACATGGAACTTTGTGAGGTCTACAGTGAGCTGACTATTATGTAGTACAATCCCAGTTCTTAGCAGGTAGTGGATAGATGGTTGATGAGTGACCGATAATGCAAGAGAGTAAATCCTCCAGTGGTCCACAGAGGCCCATGAGATCTGGCTCCTGCTTTTCTTTTCAACTTCCTCCATCATTTTCTACTCCCTTCACTGTTCCTAAAGCACTGGCCTTCCTTCAAGCTTTCAAACATGCCAAGTTTTATTTATTTATTTAAATGTTTTAAGTTGTATTATTTGGGTGCTAGCTCTGGGATTGAATTAAGGGCCTAGGCACCGTCCCTGAGCTTCTTTTGCCCAAGGATACCACTTGAGCCACAGCTCCACTTGTTTTTTTGTTTCGTTTTGGTTTTGTTTTGTTTTTTAGCAGTTAGAGATAAGATTCTTATGGACTTTCCTGCAAAGGCTGGAACTGTGATTCTCAGATCTCAGCCTCCTGAGTAGCTAGGCTTAAAGGCATGCACTTGGCTCCTGCTACTGTTTTTATGAAGGGAGTTTTTATAAGGGCCACATACGTGGATGCCATGTCTCTGGCTGCTGGAAAACCACAAGTGGCACTGTGGCTCAAAGTGGTAGATCACTAGCTCTGAGAGGAAACGCTTAAGGACAGTACCCAGGCCCTGAGTTCAAAGGCTCATAACCGGCAAAATACATACATACATACATACATACATACATACACATACATACATACATACATTTGTGGAATAAACTAATAAAATATTTACTGAGAAAAATTAAAAGGCTCCACCTGAAGGGCACATTGGTAAATACACTGTGAAAGTTTCCTTGTATAGTATTTCATGAAAGTCAAACTGATCTCCCTTAGACATACCTCCACACACGCATTTTACTAGCATAAATTAGTTGTATCTATAACATAAATAAAGATCCTATTTCATTTTGTCCAAGAACTTCCATGATATTCCAGCCAGCCAAGAAATACTGAGCTCTTGCTATGGCTCCAGCAGTTCCAGGCATCAAGGAAAAAAAAAAAAACAAGTGGATGAAATACTTGGCTCATATGATGCTTACTTTCTAGATAATATACAAGGAAATATGTAACTGTTCCATCCTATAGTGTACAAACCTTACAGGGAAATGTCTGGAATAGCCAAGAAAGCAAAAGAAGGTTTGCAATTCACAGTTAAGGGATCTGGTCAGCAAGTGACATTTGAAGAAATACAGGAGGAAATTGTGGCATACAAGGAAGCAAGAGGACGTCTGGGCCAAAGCCATATTGGGCAGAAGAAATGGAGGCAGAAGAAAGCCTACTTTGTTGGGAAAACATCCAGGAAATGAGTGATGATACAGGAACTAACTGTTCCTCTGCATGTCCCCACACCCCTGTAACTGATTTGAGCAGTGTTTGCTGGTTTAAAGCTTGTCCCTCGTCTTTTAGGACAGCATCAAAACCTTGTAAGATTCCCCACCTGCAGGGAAATCCAGCCATCAGCAGCAGACCATTCACCATGACAGGAGGAAGCCAGCCATTTCTTAATGGAGGAGATAGTCAATTCTGACTACCTACATTTCTTTCACCACTGTACATGCCCTTGACGGACCATTGATTAGACACTTTGTAACTTGATGAAAAGGGCATTGACAGAAGCTTGGCAGGTTCGGGTTGCATGTTTATATCCAGAACTCATACTGGGAGAGTAAAGAACTGCTCACTTGATCCTTAGAAGAGCACAGAGGGGCAACAGTTGCTTGGTGACCACCCGGTTACCTGGGATCATTGTGACATTCATTGTGACATGGCAGCAACTTTGTACTGGCTTTGGTTCTTGGAAGATAATAGTAATTATAGCCAGACAGCCTTGGTGAGGTGGAAACCATATTAGTGCATACATCCCAACTCATCGAGCTCCATTGAACAAGGCCTGGAATGCTTGGGAAAGAGGTCTAATGACATTCCCACAGTCACACATCAATGTCATCTCATGGTAGTCATCACATTTCGAGATTGTACAGCATCATGGAAATCCATTCCCAGATCTATCTCCACAGCACAAAACATGTCCATACTCTGTTTGCATCCCACAATCCCACACTCATCTACTTGTCTCCAGTGTCTCCATTAGGAAATATTTAAAGGAACAATGGCTGCCTGCTAGGTGCTAGGCGCTGTGTTGTCTTTTCTAACAATATCATTCACTGGACCTACTTTGGAGATTGGCATCGCTGAGTGATGGCGACTGTGGTCCTCTAGCACCGTTCTGTTCCCATCTGTCTGGCTGTCATTGCGGTTCAACAGGTGAGCTGGATAGGATGTTGCCCCTGATCTCTGTGGGTGGTAGTGATCATGATGATTCTCCCAGGGCTACAGTAAAGCAAGGCTGAGTAGCTCTTATCCAAAGTCCCGGGGACCAGAACGCGTTTGGATATTTGAAATATACACATTGAGATATAATGGAAAGAGGATCCAAATGTAAACTTGGATTCACTTTCATAGTTCACTGAATCTACATAGTGAAGGGTCGTCTTATACCATATGTATTTTAAAATGTGTACACATAGTGGTAATGTGTACTTACATGTTAATATATTCATATATATATTGATACATATATATGTTATATATATGTATATATTTAACACACCTATGTTTCAATTGTGGCCCATCAAGGTGAGAGTCAGGTTTGGCATTCTCCACCGTGGTGTCGTGTGGATGCACAAAAGGTTTTGGATGCTGGAGTATTTCCCATTGTGGATGTTGAGTTAGGGTTCTCGGTAGACAGAATGCAGGAGGACAAGGACAGGATCAGGTTTCCTATAATCACCGCTGTCGAGTCACGTGGGGATCCACTGTTGGAGGAATGTAGGCCAACACCCCAGCTTTCCATCCATCTCTGTGATTTGCTACTCTGAATCTTTAACTGGTTTGTAAATGGGAGGGGGGGGGGTTGCCTGTTTCTGGAAGAGTTGCTATTTCCTTTTCCCTAGGATGTAGTTATCCAGCAAATCCCTGCAGGCACCAGCATCCAAAGTCTCAGCCTCCATTCCTCGGTACCACAAAGCCAGGAGCGCTGTGGTGGCTCAAGTGATTGGGTTCTAGCCTTGAAAAAGCCCAAGGTCAGTGCTCAGGCCCTGAGCTAAACCCAGGACTGGCAAAATTCATTCATTCATTTATCCATTCATTAAGGCTCATGCCTGTTATCTTAGCTGTTCAGGAGGCTACTATCTAAGGATTATGATTCGAAGCCAGCCCTGTGGCTCAAGTGGTAGAGCACTACTAGCCTTGAGCAAAAGAGCTCAGGGACAGTGCCCAGGCCCTGAGTTCAAGCTCCAGGCCTGGGATGAAAAATAAAAATAAAACTTAAGGTGAATGTGATGGCCTATACGTGTAATCCTCATATCCTGGGAGGCAGAATTAGATGGATCACTGCTTGATTCAGAACCCCAACCAAGTTCCAGACAGAAAAACTGTATCTGAAAAACAAACCCACCAATTAACCACCAGGAAACCAGAAGTGGCACCCTTGAGCTGAAAAGCTCAGGAACAGAGCCCAGGCTCAGAGTGCAAGCCCCACAACTGACACACACACATACACACACACACACACACACACACACACACACGAAGTATGAGTTCAAACTTCATACTAAGAAAGAAAAAAGAAAAGCAAATTAAAAATGTAAATTCACAAGCATGAGCCTAGTTCTACCAAATCACATTCTTTGGCCAGAAGAGGAGTGGAGGGAGGATTAGGAGAGGTCCTGAGAATCCTAAGAATCGTTTTTGTTGGTGGTGTGTTATAATGGTGCTGGGCTTATACTCAGGGCCTTGGGTATACTACGCAAGTGCTCTGCTATTAAGTTGACCTAAGTCCCCAGAATGGTTCTAAGGATCAATGTGAGTTTTCTTTGTTATTTGTTTGTTTGTTTTTTACTTGTTTATGGAAGTGCTGAGGTTGAACTCAGTGAGGGCTCAGACTTGGAGTAAAGTGCTGTCAGTAAGCAGGGCGTTGTAGTACAAAGCAGATATTGCCTTAGGTGTTAGACACATTGAAGTTTAGAGCAATAGAAGGAAAGGCAGTTATAATAGTCATGATCTGGAAGTTTCCTTTTATTTCTTTTGGTTTTTCAAGAAGGTAGAAAATAAATAATACAATATGAATATATAAATGCAAATAAATATTTTATAATTATAAAATAAATTATATATATAAACATGGCAATATTTCTAAAGGATCATAGAACAGTAAAAGGAAGCTGAGTGCTGGTGGCTCATGTCTGTAATCCTAGTTTCTCAGGAAGCTGGAGCCTGGATGATCTTAAAGTTTGCCAAGGGCAAAACATCTGAAATTCCGTCCAGGAGCTGGAATAGAGTTATAACTCAAGTGTTAGAACACCAAGCCAAGCAAGCTTATCATGTGTGAAGTTCTGATTTCAAACCCTGGAGTGCACACACATACCCCAAAACTGAAGGACTAGAAGCTAATGAGGGATTTAGCATTGAGATTCTGGAACTTGATTTTAAAATCAGATGAATTCCTCTGTGTTTTTCTCTGTCCACATTCAGCGTCAGGATGCAAAAGGTGCAGGCAGACATACATTAACTAGAGTGTATAATTTCTCAAAGGAGTGAGTACCTAAACCTGAGAGGAGCCAGGAGTTAAAAGGGACTTGGTAGAGATGGGATTACAATGAATCAACAGAGAATTGTTGACATAATGGGTGGACCACTGTCCTTGTGTGAGTCAAAGCTTTGCTGGAGTTGGGTTACTGAGGGGAGGTTACTGAGGGGAGATCTATACAAGTATACGGGTGATGACAAAGTATGTGACATCACCTGGGAAGGCACAGATGTAGCATGACAGAGAATAGAATGGTTGGGGATAAATGTTTAAGGTCATGTAAGAAGAAGGTACATTGAATCACTGAGCCAATGAGACTTAAGGCAGTAGTGCTAAGGAGATGGACCGCACCCCTGATTTGAAATTTCTGGGAAATGAGCAGAGGGTCCTGAAATCTTTTTTTTTTTATTTTATTTTTTTTTATTTTTTTGCCAGTCCTGGGCTTGAGCTCAGGGCCTGAGCACTGTCCTTGGACTTTCTCAAGGCTAGAGCTCTACCACTTGAGCCTCAGCACCACTTCCGGCTTTTTTTCTATGTATGTGGTACCGAGGAATCGAACCCGGGTCTTCATGCATGCTAGGCAAGCACTTTAACCACTAGGCCAAACTCCTAGCCCCCAAGAGTCCTGAAATCTTAAGAGAGTAAGGATCATACAGGGAAGTCAGTAATGAAGTTTAATGACATGATGGTGTGAAATTTAAAGCTGAGATTATTCTGAAGAGTTGCTTTAGGCTAGTCAAACTCTACAGCCAGTTTTTCTCTAAGAATAAGCAGCATCAGAAGGTGGAACGACTCCAGTAAACAACCTCAAGCAAAATGCTTGAGGAACTTTGGAGATTAATTTTGGAGTGATTCCATTTTTTGAGCTGTTGATATATTTTAGATATGAGGCCTTTGTCTGTTGTACGGTTGGTGAAGATCTTCTCCCATTCTGTAGGCTTCCTAATTAATTTACTAGCTATGTCCTTTGCCATACAGAAGCTCTGCAGTTTAATGCAGTCTCACTTATCCAGCCTTTCTCTGATTTGCTGTGTTTCTTGGTCCTTCTTGAGAAAGTTTCAACCTGTGCCAAGGAGACCTAGTGTATCACCTATTCCTTCTTGTAAAGTTTTCAGTGTAAGATGGGCCAAAGACGTAGAGAGTCTTCGCTGAAGAAGAAACAAAAATGGCCTATAGACACATGAAGAAATGCTCAACATCTCTGGTCATAAAAGAAATGCAAATCAAAACAACTCTAAGACTCCACCTCACTCCAGTTAGAATGGCCAGGATCAAGAAAACTAATAACAACAGATGCTGGAGGGGATGTGGCCAGGAGGGATCACTACTACACTGTTGGTGGGAGTGCAAACTCGTTCAACCACTATGGAAAGCAGTGTGGCAGTTCCTCAAAAGACTAAACATAGAGCTCCCCTATGACCCAGCAATTCCACTCCTTGGCATTTACCCAATCGTCCAGAAACAAGGGCATACTAAATCCACTAGCACAACAATGTTCATTGCAGCACTATTTACCATAGCAAAGATATGGAACAAACCCGGATGTCCCTCAGTTAATGAGTGCATCAACAAGATGTGGTATTTATTCACATTTGCTGCTGTCAGAAAGAATGACATCGCCCCGTTTATTAAGAAATGGAAAGACTTAGAAAAAATCATATTAAGTGAAGTAAGCCAGACACAAAGGAACATAGGCCCAATAGTCTCCCTCATTTATCATAATCAGTAGAAGCCTTGGGCTTTCCTATCAGAGATTTACCATAGAACAAAACCTAGAGACATTAGTCCAAATAGTATGACACTAAATGTAAGGACCTCCAGGATAAAGAAACAAAAGCCATATGAGTGACTGTTGTTCTTAATGTACTATGTTATCGCTCATCTCTTTTGCCACCCCTTGGTTATCTCATATTGTTACAATATTTCACCTTGTTATCTGATGTATTTTATATGTGCTTAATTGGTTATTTGAAATTGAATAGGGAAGGGGGAAATCAAGATAAGCGGGGCGGGGAGGAGGGTGGGAGGGAAATGGGGACCAAGACATGAGAAAGGGTATCAATGTGAAGTTATGCATCTTCTATCTGGTGAATATAATAATACAATGTAACCCTTCTATTATCACAATTCAAAAAATATTTTAAAAAAATGCTTGAGGAAGGAAAAATTGAAATTCATGCTGTTATCACAAGAGGGCGCAAGAGTCCAGCAAAAGATTATTTTTGCTTTTTTTTTTTTTTTTTTATCTAGAGCGGGGACAACCATATTTACTTGAAAAGGACAGGAGGCTGTGTTATATATGTTGACTGGAACTGTCTGTTTCCCTGCTTCGTGCAAAATAGCATGACATTTTTTAAATTATTGCATTTTTTTTCTATCATTCCCTTTACTTTCCTGAGAAGATATTACAAAATGTGGCATTCTTACACAATACTTTTACTTATTTATTATTAACATTATTATTATTATCTGTGTGTGTGTGTGTGTGTGTGTGTGTGTGTGTGTGTTGTTCCTGGGGCTTGAACACAAGGCCTGTGTGCTGTCTCTGAGCCTCTTTTGCTCAAGGGTAGCCACAACTTGGTGCGTCTCACATACTTTATTGCCCAAACTAGAGTCTAACCTCCATCTTCACATCTCAGCCTCCTGAGTAGCTAGGATTACAGGCATGAGCCACGATGCCCAGCTACTTTTTAAAAAAATTATCTTCAAGTAGTTGTACAAAAGGACTTCAACTCTGCAGCAGATTTTTACTTCCTTTTGATACTGAAAAAAAAAATCGCAACATCTGGATCAGATCCTTTGTCTATACTGTCAAAGCCTGAGTCCATGGATGTGTAGAAGCAAGTAAAATGGCAAGAATGTACTAAAGAAAAAGATCAGGAGAGTTCCAACTTAACAGGATGGATTCCTAGGAAATGTACCATCGAGGCTGCATGTGAAAAGGTTAATACGACACTTTCACGAGAGGGGTATGAGACTTTGAAGGTTGTTGAACAGTTCGTGGGCCATATGGCCCCCAGAGGCTCCATGAGACCTGCAGAAGCTCTCCACACCTCCTTTAGATGTTGACTGGAAGCCTGTCCAGGCCCACACTGCTGGGGTCCACTTAGCCCATTCATTATTCACATGCAAGCCTTCTAGGGGCAAAGGTCCTTGTCATAATGCCTGAGCAGCTGTGTAAGTGACTACTCAAGGCCAGGGGGAGCCATGCAGAGCCTCTATGGAAGGGACCTTTGCCCTGATTATTTTTCTGTTCTCACTATAATAGATACAGAAACAAGTAAGAAAGAGGGAAAAAATTCCCTTACACTATAGCTTTATCCTATAGCTTTGTTCTGCATCTATTTAACTTAATAGAAACATGTGCTATGGGTAAAGTTTATTTGTTTATGTGATGTATCTGCATAGGCTCTTTCTGGTTGTTAAGAATAATTTCTACTCAGTATTTTATGTTTTTCTCCTTTTATATAAGTATAAACTATGTGCTACCTTCCTGCCTTTGGAGATGAATGGAGAGGTTGCTAAGGAAATCACCAATTTGTACCATATGTTCTTGAGTGTGTACTACATCAGGATATGAAACAATAATGTATTTTACAGCCTCTCAAATTTCCCAGTCATCATTTCCATCTATTACTTTTTAAAATAAATGAAATTAAATAAAATAAATGAATTAAATAAATAAATATAATAAAAAACAAAAAAATAAATAAAATTGTAAAATAAAGAAAGGGGAAAATATCCAAACTTGATTTTATCTTGAAGGGAAGATCCAGATAGATTTTTACCTTTGCCACTCAATCTCTAATTATATTGATTTCAGATTCTATTTTGACTGTATCTTCAGTGAAGAGATTTACTTTAACTTATCTTGATCAAGCAAAAGTTGTCCAAGGTGTTTTCTAATTCCCCATGTTTCTATTTGTGTGTATCCTTTCTATTATGTGCCAATTACTTTTGTCTTACTTCTCTACACATGGATTACATACTGAGGGCATTAAAACACACATGTTGAAAGTAGCTTACGGTTTTGGTTTTTGTTGGTAGTGATTGGGGAACTCTGGGTGTAGGTGATGTCCCTGAACTCTTTTTTTTCTCAAAGTGTTCTACCACTTTGAGCACCATTTCTGGCTTTCTGGTGGTTAATTGGAGATAAGTGTCTCACAGACATTCCTGTCCTGACTTTGAACCTCAGATCCTCAGATCTCAGCCTCTTGGGTAGCTAAGATTACAAACATGAGCCACTGGCACCCAGCTTAAGGTTTATATTTAGCATATTTTTCTACTATTCTGACATCTTAATAAGTAAAAAATAAAGTAAATTCTTGTTTAGGTTATTCCTTTAAATAATGTATAGATAACCTCTCAGGACACTGTACTTATTTCTGCTTTCTAGCAACTTCTTCCATCATTAGTGAGTGGAAGTAAATATAGACTGTAGCTCAAAAAGAAAATAAATAGGAAGATAAGTTTACTCAGAGAGCATCACAAAGTAAACCAAAATGGATTTCCATTTGTTTTTGTCCCCTTCAACTAGGACAAAAATATTGACTTATGGATGTCTTTTCACCTAATTACACCTAACTCAGTTTTTAAAATTAATCATTAACTTATTTTTTTTTTGAGTGAGTAGAAGGTCTTCAACTCAGGGCTTCGTGCTCATAACTGACATGTTTTATGTCCAACCATGTATCTTGCTTGACTAAGAGACCTTGAAAATGAAGCAATTCTCTTCCTTGAAGATACAGTCAAACTATAATTGCACCAAAATGTTCATTGGAGACAGTCCCTGGACATTTTTTGCCTGGGATGCTTTGAACCATGGTTCTCCAGATCTTATCTTCTTGAATAGCTAGGATTATAGGTCGGAGCCTCTGGTACCCAACTATGTAACAACTTGTAAGTGAAATAGCTTTCTAACCCACTAAGGAACACTAACAAAATGATACTCATCCACGTGAGGTCCTTGCATTTTTTTGTTTATTTTTGTTTTTGAAAGACACATCTTAAAGTTATAAATAATGATTTACCATGAAGGAACAAACACAACTTATTAAGTGACTTATTCAGTCACTTAAAAACAGACCAAAGAATCAAGGGAAAATAGTGAAGGCTAGAAGAGGTAGCAATTTGTTTTGTCTTTCAATTGTCTTTGGGCTAGAAAAACCATGTGTGATGCTAATACTCTATTGAATCTCAAATTCATCTTTTTGTTGATTGGTTGGTTGGTTTCACTTTTCTTTAAGATAAGGTCACTCTATGCAAACTCGTTCAACCACTATGGAAAGCAGTATGGCAGTGCCTCAAAAGACTAAACATAGACCTCCCCTATGACCCAGCAATTCCACTACTTGGCATTTACCCAACCATCCAGAATCTAGGGCATACTAAATCCACTAGCACAACAATGTTCATTGCAGCATTATTCACCATAGCACAGATATGGAACCAACCTAGATGTCCCTCAGTTGATGAGTGGATCAACAAGTTGTGGTATTTGTACACAATGGAATTCTATGCTGCTGTCAGAAAAAACGGCATCGCCCCATTTGTTAGGAAATGGAATGACTTAGAAAAAATCCTAATAAGTGAAGTAAGCCAGACTCAAAGGAACATAGGCTCAATGGTTTCCCTCATTTGTCATAATCAGTAGAAACCTTGGGCTCTCCTAGCAGAGATCTGCAATAGAGCAAAACCTTGATACATAAGGCCATATAGTATGAAGCTAATTGAAAGGACCTCCAGGATATTGAAACAAAAGCCATATAATGAATGATTGTTGTCCTTAATGTACTATGTTATCTCTCATCTCTTTTGCTGTCCCTTGGTTATCTCATATTGTTACAGTATCTCACTTTGTTATCTGATATATTGGATTTATTTGTATTTGGTTATTTGAAATTTGATAGGGAAGGGGGGAAAACCAAGGGGAGGGAAATGGGTACCAAGACATGTGAAAGGTATCAATGTATGTGAATTAATGCACCCTCTATCTGGCAAATATCATGTAACCCTTTTATTAATTACAATAAAAAATATTAAAAAAAAAGATAAGGTCACTCTGCACTGCTCAGGCTGGCCTCAGATGCACAATCCTCCTGACTTCACTGAGGAAGTGTAGGGATTGTCTGGCCTATCATTATTCTCTTATCATTTTACATGTCATCATTTTTTATATAATTTTTATTGTGATTAATAGAAGGGTTACATTATATTCACCAGATCATCATTTTCTTACTATTTCACATGCTATCCTTACAAACAAAACCCAATAATTAAACCGAAAAATAAAAACTTTCCACTTTGAATTTTCATTATTTACATACATACAAAATTTTGTCTGGAGATTCTAAAAAGCCATGTGCATACCTTCAAAAAGAAAAACCAAAACAGCATTTTCTGGTTAAACTGCTTCCAAAAGTCACCTTCAGAGACTGACTCTACTGAGTTACCTTTGAAGTTCCTGGTTTTCATTCAATATCGGCCTCTGTGCCTTGAGGAATCTTTCTGACTTCGCAGAACTAAATAATCTATAAAGTAATTAAAAGCCATAATTTCTGGGCTCTTTCACTGCCTTTGCATTTAGACTGAGTTGGTTTAAACATTTGGAAGCATTGCTAAACACAGTCATGTGTCATGCAGTGTTATTTTGGTCCAATGACAGACTGCACATGCAACAGTGGTCCCATAAAAATTTCATCACCCAGAAACATTGTAAGCGTCCCTGTTTTATAAACAAACTATGTGACCACACAGTGGTGAAATTATCTAGTGGCCCGGAACCTTAAGCAACACATGACTGGATGTTGTAATGTCTCTTTTTAAGAACCTTTTAGTAAGGAGTTGCCAGGATTACTGTAGCATTTTCATCTCACTCTTTAAAGGATCAGATGCGCCTATGTTTGCTATTCAAGCCTATAAAGATAATATCAACACTCTCCATATGACTGCCATGTAGCCAACAGGAATCAGTACATGCCACTGACAGAAAAACTTATCCTGATTTCTAGTCAGTTTAAGGTGGGGGGAAAATGTGCATATACTAGGTGTGTGTGTGTGTGTGTGTGTGTGTGTGTGTGTGTGTGTGTGTACGTGTGTGTGTCTGTGCCTGTGCCTGATCTAGGCTTGAGCTCAGCATCTAACAGTTGTCCCTTAGCTTTTCCAATCAAGACTGGTGTTCCACAACTTGAGCCACACCTCTACTTCCAGCTTTGGAGTGGTTAATTAGAACTAAGAATCTCATGGACTTTCCTGCCTGGCTGACATGGAAGCATGATTTTCATATCTCAACCTTCTGCGAAGCTAGGATTGCAGGTGTGAGCCACCAGCTACTGGCAGTAGATGAGGATCTGTATTCAGACCCAGTTCAGGTCTCTGCTTCTGTCTGTCTCAGGAAGCATGGTGATTTCTAACCTCTGCCAAGTAGAAATATTATAACCAGTGAATGGGGACCAAGGTAGAGACACAGAGTAGAAGGACCCTCAGCTGGAACATGGTTGTGTGGTGTGTGGAACCACTGTGTGAAGCCATTCCCATGCTCCCTGGTCAAGTGGAATCACAGTAATAGGAGTATGGCTTTACATTCTGCCAGAGGAATTTATGAACTATCCTAGAGTCACAGTTCCTTACATGGAAAGTAGGAATAGCAAGGCTTAATTAAGTAGTGGTTGGGTACATAGGATTGTATCTCAACAAACCTCCTTTTCATTTCCTATGAATATTGGCAATGCTTTGCCAGTGTAGGTTCTACCTTTGTCACAAGTGTATCACTTTGGGATGTAGACAGTGAAGCTGGATATGAGGTGAGGGGCAGCAGAGGTGAAAACAAAATGGTGGTCAGACAGGGTAGTGCACTGTCAGTCACTTCAGAGTCGGAGGCACAGGCAGAAAAATACGTAAGTGAAAATAACAGAAGAACTAACAAACTAAAATAAAAAAAACAACTCCCCTTCCCATCTCCCCCCCCCAAAAAAAACTGTGCTAAAATGGAAAGTCTATTTTGAAAGGAAACAAGCATTTCACATAGATATGTATACATGAATTGCTATAGCAACAACATGGAAAGCAGAGCAGTGTGAATGTCCCACAGCATAAATATAGGGCAGTGGATTCCAGTCTTCTGCTGAGTTGTATTACCTTTATCAGGTTCCTCTGTTCCTTCTTCTGTTCCTCAGGGGACTTTCATCTGTTTCCTGATGCATTGGGAGACAAAGGTTATACAAGGTAAACGGATTGGAAGTTGATATTTGAAGCTCATTGTGTTAGCTAGTATTATTATTGCTAATATTACTTTATTTATTCACTTGTTTCTTTACTGGCTGTTCCAATACTGAGTCTCATGTTCTTTCTTAGCGTTTTCAAGGATGGCACTCTACCACTTGAGCCACATCTTTACTCTGGCTTTTGGCTGCCTAATTGAATGTAAATGTCTAGACTGGCTGCTAGATCTGATGCTCAGATCTCAGCATCCTGAGTAGCGAGGACCCCAAGGAAAAATACAATGTTTAATTAATGTAAAATGATTGTTATATTAAGGTGTTTTACAGAGGAGTAACTATTTCATAAGTCAAGTAATAAATACATTTTTTTCTTAGACAAGGTTACCCCTTCCTTTGTTTTCTCCCAGTTTTCCCCCTCTCTCCCTGCCTTCAGGTTACAGAGTTCATTTTCCACATGGTATATTCTGGACAGCATTCTGTCCAGTGTTCCTCCCTCCCTTTCTCTGACCCTACCCTTTGACCCTCTCTTAAAAAACTCAATAGCAAAATCAAACACCACCAACAGCAGTAACAAAAGCCACTAAAAACCCATAGGAAATATCATGTTTATAAAGTCTCTCATATAAGAGATTTTGCAAATAAAGAGATGTCATAGCTATCTTTTCTTAGAAAAATAATTATATTTTTTCAATATAGCCCAAGTGTGAGAACATACATTATGGTGGAAAGCAGCACATTGTAACAAAATAGGGCGCATATCAGAGAATATCTTTTGCCAGATGTAAATAAAACAAGAACATTGACACTATTATGGTTTGAGGAGAAGCCATTCTATGCATGCATACAAATACTATGTATAATTCATGGTTCTGTCTATGAGGAAAGTTTGAGGATGGAGGGAGATAGAGGATACTGCATAAAAGGAATCCAAGTGAGATTTTTTTCCAAATAAAATGTCAAATACACTCATTCACATCCAGAAAGATATGGTCCAGGCTATGTGACAGGACAGGAAAGTCACACCAACTGTTCTTATTCCCAATGGAGCAATACAGCCACTGTCACACCATGTCACAATACCACTTTGAGATTGTCTCTCATACTCAAATTCTAGAATTTCAAAAGGTAAAAAGAAAGGAAACAGAACAGGTACTAAGAAAGCTCCAACAGACAGAGGCAGGAGATTACACAGATAAGAGCCAAAAGTTCCTCTAGCAATGGCTCTTGTGCCTTAATATAATTATATCAGCCAAGAAACACAGAGGCCTATGTACTTTCTGATAGGAATTTTTGCCAAGTTTTACCCATGTGATTGGGATCAAAGTCTGATCTTTATCTAATTCCTCCACTGCTACTCAACAATCACAGGAGACTGTGGAAACACAGTGGAAATACAGGCCGCTGGGCCCCACCCAGAGCCTGCCTTTGCAGCCAAATCCACAGGTGACCCCAGGTTACAGCACAGCTGCTGCTGACAAGCCCTGATCTGCTTCCAGTTTCTGGGAGACGATTTGAGTTTATGACATGGTGTAGACCTTGGTATAAGGAACTATATTTTAGTTGTAGTTAGATAATGGTTTTTGTGTATGTTTCTGGGGTAAAGGTTGGGGTAATGGTCAGATCCTGTTGATTGGCAGGTGATCATATCAGACAATTGGGTTGGAAGCATTCAAAATGGCTACTAGCTATTGTAAAATATGCAGTTAATTGTTGTCAGCTATAGCTATGCTACTAGAGAAAATTAGAAGCTATTCTGCTTATTCAGCTGCCACAGGGAATCTGTTCACTGGTGTCTCTCCACACTAGCCTTCTCCAGGCCTTTCCCAACCTGTGAGTCACTCTTCAACTGAGACCAGCTTTTTAGCTGTCACAAATAAGCACAAATCTGCTTACTTTACTGAACACAATGACTTCCACTTCCCTCTGTGTTGCTGAAATGGCAGGAATTGATTTCCTTCGTGGCTGAATAAAATCCCACTGCTTTCTTGCACCACATTTTCTTTATCCACTTTTTCATTCACTGATACCTATGGGGGTTCTGTATCTTCTCTTTTTTTTTTTTTTTTTTTTTTTTTTGCCAGTCCTGGGCTTGGGCTCAGGGCCTGAGCACTGTCCTTGGACTTTCTCAAGGCTAGAGCTCTACCACTTGAGCCTCAGCACCACTTCCAGCTTTTTTGTATGTATGTGGTACCCAGGAATCGAACCCGGGTCTTCGTGCATGCTAGGCAAGCACTTTAACCACTAGGCCAAACTCCAGGCCCATCTATATCTTCTCTTGTGTGACCAATGCCACAATATAACCAGAGTGCAGACAATTCCTGGATGTCCTAATTTCAGGTTCTCTAGTTATATATCTGAAGTGAGATTGATGGATCACATGGCTGTTGTTTTTTTCTTTAATTCTCTTAACAGCTCCCTAGCATTCTATGTAATGGTTCGACTCTGCCATCAATGGCATACAAGGTTGTGCCTTTCTTTGCATCATGCCAGAATTTACTTTAAAAAAATTATTATTATAGCTGGAATGATAAGATATCTCACAGTGGCTATGATTTGTGTTTTCCTGCCAATTCAGGAAAACCTTTTTCATGTATAATTTGGCTGTTTGGGTGTATTTTTTTGAAAATTGTTTAGATCACATGGACTAGATTATTTACTTATCTTTGAACTGGTTTGTTTTGAACTAGATTATTTATTTCTGCTTTTGCATTTTTAATGTATTTGGAATGTTAATGCCCTGTTAGATTAATAGTTTGCATATTTCTCCCACTTTATAGGTTTCTCTTCCCTTCTGCTGACTGTTTCCTTTCTTGTGCAGAAGTTTTTGAGGCTTATATAATCTCATTTCTTTGTCCCAATTCACTTAAATGAAGAATTCATTTATGTTCTTTTCCAGTGCTTTGGTAGTTTTGAGTCTAACATTTAAGTCACAGATGCATTTTGTGTTGATTTTTCTACATGCTGAGAAATGGTGTTTTTTTTCTTTTGAATATTACTAATACCCTGTTTTCCTAACACCATTTATTGAAGTGACTGCTTTTTTCCCATGTAAATTCTGTCTGCCTTTGTCGGCCATATATATAGAGAGAGAGATTTCCCTCTTTTTTTCCCCCATGATCTGTTATGTTCTCTTTATGCTGGAATTGTTTTTTTTTTTTAATGTCAGGATAATGTGGAGAGAGGTGACAGTTACATTCATTAGGTAGCTGGTGCCTTACTTCTCACACACTGATACCCCTTCTCATGGTTTTGTCCCTATTTCCCCTCCCCACACACCTCCCACTCATCTTGTTTTCCCCCCTTCCCTTTCCTATTTCAAATAAACAAATCAATGTATATACAATATACCAGGTAACAAAGTCAAATGCGTAACATTATGAGATTAACTATAAGGGCAAAAAAAAAGAGAAGAGAAATAATATAGTTAAGAACAGCAATCACACAAGATAAAGCTCTTATTTCCATATCCTAGAGATTATTTAGTCTCATTCTATATGACCTCATGTACCTAGGTTTTATGCTATTGTAATACTCTGCTAAGAGAGTCCTAGATGTGTATTAATTATGACAAATGAGGAAAACCATTGAGCCTATGTTCCTTCAGGTCTGGCTTACTTCACTTACTATGATTTTTTCCAAGTCTTTCCTTTTCCTTACAAATGAGGCAATGTCATTCTTTCTGATGGCAGCATAGAATTCCATTGTGTGGAATTGTTTTTAAAGCTCTCCAGGCTATTTAAAATTTAAGTCAAAAGCATGCTTCCCCCTCCCCAACAACTTGACAGGTTATATTTATGAAAATATTTATATTTCCTTTTTTGTTCGTTTCTTGGTTTTTTTTTGTTGTTGTTGTACCTGGGCTCTGTCCGTAGGCATTCTCAAGGCTAGTGCTCTTCCGCTTGAGCCACAGCACCACTTCTGCCTTTTTCTGCTTATGTGATACCAGAGAATCAAACCTAAGGCTTTGTGCATGCTAGGAAGCATCCTCCCGCTAGACCACACTCTGGGCCCAAATATTTAGATTTCTATAATACAAAGATTATGATAGTGTTTAATAGTGTGTACTTGAATTTCACAATCAGTGCGTGTAAATTCTGTGGAGAACTAGATTGAAAACCATTCCCTACTTGCTACAATAGAAGGTTGTTAAATACAAAAATGTTTTCAAGTCCCACAAAACAGGAAGACAGTACAGGCTTGTTCAATGCTTCTCAGCCACCTAAGCGTACTGCCAATTCTTAATGTTGGCTTTGCATTCTTGAAGCTACTTCCTCCTTGGCCAGGAGCTGTTTACCTTTTCCTGAAGCACAGCTAACAGCTAGGAACACAGTAGGAAATGTTCAAACAATTCCTGTAGTTCTATTTTCTTCAACTTTCATGGGCAAAGAATTTAACAGCCTGTACTCTTCTCTGAAGTACAGTCATCAAAGCTGTTTGTACTTGGCTTCTTCCCTCCATTATCTTCCTGAGAGCCTGGTAGACTGTAGCCTATCATCTTATCAGTATGCAGGTTGTCCCCTTTAAGTAGGAAGTTGTGACTCTTCAAAAGTCTAATTGATGAAGCCAAGATACTAATCTTATAAAGCAGAATAATTAAAGGCTAAATATTCCAATTCTTGTTTTGAGTTTCTGGATTGCTATTTTTCCCCCTCAACTTTGAAAAGGTAGGAATCTAAACCAGAAAAGAAGTTAAAAAAAAAAAACAACCTACTGATTGTGACAAATGAGGGAAACCATTGAGCCTATGTTCCTTTGAGTCTGGCTTACTTCGCTTAATATGATTTTTTCTAAGTCTTTCCATTTCCTAACAAATGGGATGATGTCGTTCTTTATGACAGCAGCACAGAACTCCATTGTGTACAAATACCACAACTTGTTGATCCACTCATCAACTGAGGGACATCTCGGTTGGTTCCATATCTTTGCTATGGTAAATAGTGCTGCAATGAACATTGTTGTGCTGGTGGATTTAGTATGTCCTTGTTTCTGGATGGTTGGATAAATGCCAAGTAGTGGAATTGCTTGGTCATAGGGGAGCTCTATGTTTAGTCTTTTGAGGCACTGTCATACTGCTTTCCATAGTGGTTGAACGAGTTTGCACTCCCACCAACAGTGTAGTAGTGATCCCTCCTGGCCACATCCCCTCCAGCATCTGTTGTTATTCGTTTTCCTGATCCTGGAGTGAGGTAGAATCTTAGAGTTTTTTGATTTGCATTTCTTTTATGACCAGAGATGTTCAGCATTTCTTCTTGTGACTATAGGCCATTTTTGTTTCTTCTTCAGAGAAGACTCTCTTTAAGTCTTTGGCCCATCTTTTAATGGGATGGTTGCTACTTTGGAGATTAATTTTTGAGTGATTCAGGTTTTTGAGCTGTTGATATATTTTAGATATGAGGCCTTTGTCCGTTATATGGTTGGTGAAGATCTTCTCCCACTCTGTAGGCTTCCTAAGTAATTTACTAGCTATGTCCTTTGCCCTACAGAAGCTCTGCAGTTTAATGCAGTCCCACTTATCGAGCCTTTCTCTGATTTGTTTCCCTCATTTGTCATAAACAGTAGAAACCTTGGGCTCTCCTAGTAGAGATTTGCAATAGAGCAAAACCTTGATACAAAAGGCCATATAGTATGAGGCTAAATGAAAGGATCTCTGGGATATAGAAACATAAGCCATATAATGAGTGATTGTTGTCCTTAAGGTACTATGTTATCTCTCATCTTTTTTGGTTATCTCATATTGTTACAGTATCTCACTTTGTTACCTGATATATCGGATATATTTGTATTTGGTTATTTGAAATTGGATAGGGAAGGGGGGAAAACAAGTTGAGCGGTGGGGTTAGAGGGGAAGGAAATGGGGACCAAGACAGGTGGAAGGGTATCAATGTATGTGAATTAATGCATCTTCTGTCTGGCAAATATCATGTAACCCTTCTATTAATTACAATAAAAAATACATGAAAAAAAAAACCTTATCTTCCTCACATGA
This sequence comes from Megascapheus bottae, assembly GCF_031878675.1. Taxonomy (NCBI): domain Eukaryota; kingdom Metazoa; phylum Chordata; class Mammalia; order Rodentia; family Geomyidae; genus Megascapheus; species Megascapheus bottae. Next base: position 7,128,471 of record NC_143521.1, read on the forward strand.
CTCAGTTCAACTTAAAATATAAATGATCCATAGAAGCATGCTTTCATTCTACTAATATGGCACCCCCCTATTCTTTCTTCTGTATGTGGTACCTGATCTTGTCAGCCTTCCTTTAGCTGTTTGAGGAATTTGTCTGTGTTCATAACCCCTGACCTTATCCTGTCTCAGCCCTTTATCATTTGATATGTAGATTGTTTTCTGTCCCAGTCTCTGCCAAGAACACTTCCTCTTATTATCCAACAGAAACCATTCTACAGTTGGACTCAAGTAGCGTCTTTATTTAGAACACGCAAATCTGCTAGGTATGAAGGCCATGGCTATAATCCCAGGGATATGGGAGGTGGATAGTGGAGGGTTGTGGGCTGGGATTATCCCAAGCAAAGAAATTAGTCAGATTTACCTTGGAGACAGCAATAGTGGACACTGTTAATCTCAGCTAGGCAGGAGGCATAGTTCAGAGTATCGTAGATGGAAGCTGGCTCAGGCAAATAGTGCAAGATCCTATCTGAAAAAATAAACCAAAGAGGGCTGGGGACATAGCTCTACTGGTTGTTCAACAGTCCTACGAGACTGTTATCTCCAGTTAATCAGCAGAAAACCAGAAGTGGTGCTGTGTCTCAAAGTGGTAGAGTACTAGCCTTGAGCTGAAGAGCTCGGGTACAGCATCCAGGTCCAGAATTCAAGCGCCACGATTGACAACAACAACAACAACAACAACAGTGAGGCTTCAGTGTGAAGGATTAGCATGCACCCCATAACCATGCTATCTTCTCACTTCATCCTTTTCTTTATACTCTCCATTCTCATGCCTTTCCCTGCTCTCTGTCCCTCACCACAGCAGTCCATAGGAGATTCACCATGCTTTGAGGTTATATCCTTCAGTGTCACTTTTCTCATTCAGCTTCTTCTTACTCACTGCCTTATGCATTCTAATTGCTGTCTCACACTACCACTTAGCTTTAGAGATGTTTGTATCTTATTTCTTCAACTGCTTTTCCTGTCTTCTATCCATTCAGCAAATATATTCTGGGATTATCAAATGTTGGGTGCCATGCTAGGTATGAGCAGTAGCTCATTTTTTTCCCTTCATCTGTAGTTATCAAAGCAAAAATATGCTTCATGAATAACAAAAATGAGGATTGGAGACCCCTTGTCTCATAGGAGAAATCTGTCAGGGACATTGAAGACTAGTGAAGGACTAACCTAGACGGGCTAGAAATGTGGCTTAGGAAATAGAACAACTCACCCTGAATTCAAACCCTCGTACTGCCATTAAAAACCAAGCAAAATTGGAGTTTGTTAACTTTTTCTATTATGCTGGGATGAGTTTAACTTCAGATCCCTCTCTGTGCATTCTTTTGTAAAATTCACACTTGGACTTTACAGGCTTCACAGTGATAAGATATGATTACTATGTAATGAGATAAGCAGGGCTTATTCTGAGACTCCTTTTTTTTTTTCTGCTATGTGTATATATGCCAGTACTAAAGCCTTGAACTCAGGGCCTGAGAACTACTGGTAGCTTGTTTGCTCCAAGCTGGTGCTCTACCACTGGAGTCACATCCACTTCTGGATTTTTGTTGTTTAATTGGAGGTCAGTCTAATGGGCTTTTTACCTGGCCTGTCTTTGAACTGGGGTCCTCAGATTTCAGTGTTCTGCATAGCTAGAATTACAGGTGTGAGCTTCCAGAGACTCCTCATTAAGAAGGGTCTTAGTAATATATAACTACAGAGGATGTGAACAAATGTTCACATTAAATTAGAGCTTTTCTAATTCCTTGGGAGATTTTTATGTACTGAAAAGCCTATTCAAAGACTAAGCTAGCTATGAGAAATAGCTATTCAATGATTCTTCTTACAAATGTAAGACATTTCTTTTCTTCATGTTTGCTGTATTTATACGTCTAGAAAATTTTAGTACTCATTTCTATGGACTCTGGTGTACTGTTTAATTTATAATTCAAATGAAACATTTTCATATATTTTATTAAAAACTGAAAATATTCAGTAAGTTACCTTCCTATGAAGTGTTGTTCCCTTGTGTTCATGTTCAGAGACTTTCTGAAACACTTCTGGCATATAGTTTCCCCATGGCTAAGATGGATTGCACAAAAAAGAGTAAGCATACCATGCCTATAGAATATATGTACAGATTTCCTCCTCCTTCCTTTGAGGGGGGGTCACAGTGGATTCCTTACCATGAAAATGTAACTCAAGATTTGGGCCCATGTCTTGGGTTGGGTTGGGTTGGTTTGGGTTTGCTCTTTCAGAATTTCAGAGTCCCAGAACGAAAGTAGGTAGTTCAACACAGAAAGTCTACACATGGTGTAGACTATACTATGTTTGCCAGTTAGCAGGGAACATTAACCAATTTCCAGATGCTCACCAAGACCTAGAAAAAAATAGGCTCTGCTAACATGTTTGTTACCATGTTTTAATTTTTAAAAAATTAAACTTGCCCAAGTTACCTATAACCACAGCCAAAGTGATTTCTTTTCAGTATTAACTTATTTTTCCAGACTTCCAAGATTTCAATTTTAAATTAAAAACCTGAAAGAATTAATGTTGCATTTGAAACTGGACCATCAAAATTAGTCTCATAATCTGCCTTACTTTTGAGCAGGGTCTCAGTATACAGACCAGCTAGCTTCAAACTCTGTTCCTCCTTCCTCCTCCTTCTCCCTAGTACTGAGTAATTTAACCTTCTGTTAGAGTAAATTATGTACAAAAACAAAAAGTAGATGAAGACTCTTTTTAAAAATTATTTCTTATTGTAATTAATAGAAGGGTTACATTATATTTGCCAGATAGAGGGTACATTATTTCACAAACATGTTTTGTCCCCATTTCTCTCCCCCTACACCCTCCCCTCATCTTGTTTTCCCCCTTCCCTACCCTACTTCAAATAAACAAATAAACATATACACAATATACAAGATAACAAGGTAAGACACTGTAATAATATGAAATAACCAAGGGACAACACAAGAGCTGAGAAATAACATAGTACATTAAGAACAACAATCACACATTAGATGGCTCTTGTTTCCATATCCTGGAGGTCCTTTCATTTATCCTCATCCTATATGGCCTTATGTATCTAGGTTTTGCCCTATTGTAAACCTCTGCTGGAGAGCCTAAGGTTCATACTAATTATGACAAATGAGGGAAACCAGTAAGCCTATGTTCCTTTGAGTCTGGCTTACTTCACTTAATATGGTTTTTTCCAAGTCTTTCCATTTCCTTACAAATGGGACGATGTCATTCTTTCTGACGGCAGCATAGAATCCATTGTGTATAAATACCACATCTTATTGATTCAGTCAAAGTAGATGAAGACTCTTTAATTTGAAAATATTAACATGGGGTTATCGTAAAGCTTTCTGTGATTGATACTAAATTGATACTAAATCTTCCTAGAATATAAAATGTTTTCCCTATTCAGGGAATATTATGAAACCACTATTTGGGGTAGCATTTTTTAACCTGGATGAACTCATGGACTCTGAACTGGCAGGTGATTCGGGGATTGATTTCATGTCCTAACCGTCACTTGTGACTGCTCAAAATTTTCCCTCAAAGTTACTGGAGTAACCTCAGTTTTCACAGTAACCCTAATGTAATTGTAACCTTAGGGTTACTGTGATAACTCTGAATTTATAATATGTATGACCTTATTCTGATTGCAGACTCAAGTCTGCAACTTAAACTCATGAAAGTATTGAATATTGTATATATTGTGTGTTGTTGTTAGATGGGAGATAATTTTTTGTTTTGTTTTGCTTTTGCCAGTCCTGGGGCTTGATCTCAGGGCCTGAGCACTGTCCTAGGGCTTTTTCAAAGTTCTAGAGCTCTATCACTTGAACCACAGCACCATTTCCAGCTTTTTCTATGAATGTCGTACCAAGGAATCGAACCTGGGTCTTCGTGCATGATAGGCAAGCTCTCTACCACTAAACCAAACTCCCAGCTTTTGAATTTAGTAGAATCCTTAATGCTTTTATCTTTTTTTTTTTTTTTTTGCCAGTCCTGGGCTTGAGCTCAGGGTTTGAGCACTGTCCTTGGACTTTCTCAAGGCTAGAGCTCTACCACTTGAGACTCAGCACCACTTCCGGCTTTTTTCTATGTATGTGGTACCGAGGAATCGAATCCGGGTCTTCATGCATGCTAGGCAAGCACTTTAACCACTAGGCCAAACTCCCAGCCCCTATCTTTTTATTTTTTAAAGATTGCTTTTTTTTTTTTGGTCATGGGGCTTGAACTGTGAGCCAGGGCGCTGTCCCTGAGCTCTTCGGCTCAAAGCTACTGCCCTACCCCTTGAACCACAGCCACTTCTGGTTTTCTAGTGATTAATTAATTGGGGATAAGAGTCTTACAGTCTGACTGTAAGACTGGCTGACTCTGAACTGTGATCCTCAGATTTCAGCCTCCTGAGTACCTAGGATTATAGGGTCAGCCACCACACCCTGCTATGGTTGCACTCTATTTTTAAGTTAATTTACTTTATTGTTATTATTGAGATGATGCACAGAAGGATTACAATTACATGAGTCAGATACAGATAACAAGTACATTTCCTTTAATACAGTGTTTTCTGTTCCCTTACTCTCTCCAAGTCATTTTTGAATGTTTTTTTTTCCAGGAATGCAAATCTTTTGAGATGCAAAAACATTGTCTGATTGAATATTTAATATATATTTGCAGCTTATTGGTCTTATTTCTGGTTTTTTAATGAGCATAATTTCCAAAGCATTTTTCTCTTCTTCTCAAATACTTGTATTGGGCCTAGAGATTCTCCTTATTGGCAAAGCCCTGGGATACATTCATTGTCAATCAGCTGACCAGGATCTTTTGCTCAACCCTGCTGGAAATTGTGAGTACTCAATGAGGAGAAGCCCTTCCAGCGTTAGCAGCCTGCGGCCCTTGAGTGTCCAAGCTCAAGGAATTGTACTAGCAAATCCAGAGACATACAGCTCCAAGTCCTGAAATCTAGAGATCTATTACTCCAGAATTTAGAATCACACTCTTATAGCATTAGATACTCAGGTTAGAGGCCCTTTGCTCAACTCTTTAACCACAGCAATCCATCACTGGGTAGCTATTGTAATCCATGGCTTCCAGTAGCCGTAGTTGGCAGTGAGAGCAGTAGGTATTGCTTTGCTCGTGCTACAGCATGCTGCATGGGCCTTAGTTCCTTGTTGCAGCTGGTGATCTTTCAGGACAGTGCCTCAGACCCCTTATCCTTTATTGTTTGCTCTCTAGAACTTGTGTAGTCATCTGGGTCTATGTAGCGTCTCTTCTCTGCACTGATGCTTCTGATCACCATCATTTTTGTTCCTCACTTGTTTCCACAGTGGCTGCTGCCTCCTTAATCACAGCTTCTTTCAGCTGATGCTTCTGCCATCTCTTTTATTAGCACCTCAGGTCTCTCAGAAGTAGGCAAGGGGCCAGGAGTGTGGTCTAGTGGTAGGGTGCTTGCCTAGCATGCACAAAGACCCGGGTTTGATTCCTCAGTATCATGTACATAGAAAAAGCTGGAAGTGGTGCTGTGGGTCAAGTGGTAGAGCTCTAGCCTTGAGAAAAGCCCAAGGACAATGCTGAGGCCCTGAGTTCAAGCCCCAAGACTGGCCAAAAAAAAAGTTAAGCAAGAGACCAGGAGCATGGCCTAGTGGTAGAGTGCCTATCTAGTATGCACAAAGCCCTGGGTTGGATTCCTCAATGCCATATACATAGAAAAAGCCAGCAGTGGTGCTGTGACTCAGTGGTAGAGCTCAAAGACCACTCCAGAGAAGATCAGCAATGGGCCTAATGTTGTAATCCCAGGCAAGGAGTAGCACAAGAGAGTGTTTTCCAGCTGACTTAACAGATGATCAGACCATGAACAGCCTGCTTGTTAGAAAGATGTACGGTAAAAGTGTCTGCACTGTTCATAGCACAGTCCTCAATGCAAATAAAGGATGGTATCTAACACCAACAATGGAATAGCGTCTATGCAAATGATGAATTGTGTTTGCACCAATCATGGTACACCTATCCATGCAAATGAAAGACTGGGTTTGCACCAATCACAAGCTTTCTATGATCTACCAGGTGAAGTGCTCAACATCTAGCTTGGGTGAAATGGCTTCTAAAGTTCATCAAGGCTTGCTTGTGATGGCAAAAATTCTAGCATAAGCTAGAATGAAGTAATGCCTTTTGGACTAGGAGTCGTGTTTTGGCAGCAAGTATCTGTTGTTTGGTTCAAAGCAGCTGGACTACCATCAGGGCAATCCAAGTAGCTGCTAAAGAGAGCTACTGGGCTGATATTTCTCTGCTGAAGGTAGTGAGGAACCAAGGAAGGTATAGGTGTACCTTCAACAGTGTTTTCACGCCATTAAACAGTGCTTTACTTGATTTAACTCTTAGTCAAATACCCTTGGAAAGAGTTAGGTCACTTTTATCTGTCTTATATCCCAAGCACTGCAAGCAAACAAGCCTTTATATTTTAGAGCAGACAGCAAAATGGAGCACACTACAGAGTTCTTATACACGTCTGGACCCTACCACACGACAAATATAACCTCTGCTAATGTGAGACTAATAGCTTGGTGAAATTCTATGAACCTACACCACCCAAAGTAACCAAGCCACATATGAGTTCACTCTTCGTGTTATATATTGCTTGGAAATGGATAAATGTATAATCAGGTGTCCATAATGCTCTAAAAGCATTATGCTTCATTACCCATCTCCCTCATCTCCCCAAGCCTTAGTAACTACCTGTCATTACATAGTCTATAAATTTATCTAGACTATTACTTAATTGAAATGGTTTTGACTGCAGCCTTTTCAGTTTTTTCAAATTGGAAGTATGTATTTAAGGTTATTTTTTAAAGCACAATGATCCTTTTTAAGGTTTAATAATATATACTCCTTCGGATATACTGTGATTTATTTATCCATTACCTACCGAAGGATATTTTGGTTATTTCCAAGTTTAGGTCATTATGAATAATGCTCCTGTAAACATCCATGTGCAAGGCTTTGTGTGGATATGCTTTTTGAAACTCTTTTGGGAGACTACCAAAGATGATCATTTCTAGACTATAGACTAGTCTTGTGAAAAACACCCACATTGACTTCCAAAGTAGATGTATTTTTTCCTTCCTTTTTTCCTTCCTTTCTTCCTACCTTCCTTCCTCCTTCCTTCCTCCTTTCCTTTCCTTTTATGTATTGTGGTATTGAGGTGTGAACAAGGGCCTTGCACTTGCTAAGATGGTGCTCTTACTTCTGAGCCATGTGAATTTTGCATTCAAACCAGGAATGAGTTTTTCTGTTGCTTTACCTCTTCCCCAGCATTTGTTGTTGTTGCTGTCTTCAATTCTGGCTATTCTGGTAGGTGTATAATCGTGTATCCCTGACATTTACACTTGTAACTCACTCATGGCAAACGATGTGGTGAGTCCCTTGTTACGCTTCTCCACCATCTGTATATCTTTGTTGGTAAGGAGTCTGTTCAAAGCTTTGACCATTTGTTTACTAGTTTGTTTCTCTTTGTTAACTTGCTGAGTTCTTTGTATACTTTGTGTAATATAGCCCTTTATCATCAGATATCTGCAAATATAACCTCCCACCCATAGCTTCTCCTATGATGATGATGATGATGATGATCTTGCTGTTACTGCTGCTCCTGCTGCTTCTGCTTCTGCTGCTGCTGCTGTTGCTTCTGCTATTCCTGCTGCTGTTGCTGTTATTCCTGCTGCTGCTGCTGCTGGTAGGGATCAAACTCCGGGCCTCAGACATCCTAGGCAAGTGCTTTACAACTGAGCTACATCTCCAGTTCCTTGTCTTCCTCTTCCCACAGTCTTCCCTAGAGCAGCTGTTTTTAACTTTAATGAAATCCAACTCTAAAAGCTCATTACTCTATATCCCCAGAGGCCCCTTAGATATTTTCTTAGGTCAATCTTGAGGCATTTTATAGCTTTGTGTTTCACAGCTACTTCTATTATTTATTTTAAATTCATGTTTTAAAGTCTATCTATGCTTAGTAGAGATTCTACTAGGTTACTGTGGTCCACAGTTGGTTGAGACCACAGATATGGAAAATATGAGCCTTGAACATTCACATGTCTTCTGAAAGGCATTCTAGAGAACTGGTACAGTTTCTTCTTTCGGTGTTAGCAGTATGTTCCAGTGAACCTTTCTGAGTCAGGGGATTTTGGAAGGTTATTAGTTTCTGAGTTAGTCAAAAGTACACAGGACTACTCAGATTTAAAAAAAAAATTTGCTCAATTTTTGGCAGATTCTCCATTTCAAGGACTTAGTCTATTTCATCTAGGTTATGAAATTTATGGAAAGAGATTGATTTTAAAAAACTTCTTTGTTATCCTTTTAGTTCATGGGACCTATAGTCCCCTCCTCATTACCAGTAATTTTATTTTTTTAATATTTTTTATTGTATTTAATAAAAGGGTTCCATGATATTTGCCAGATAGAAGGTGCATTAATTCACATACACTGATACCCTTCCACATGTCTTGGTCCCCATTAGATTACTAGTAATTTTAATCCTTTGCTTTTACTTAATTTAATTTTATTTTATTGTCAGGATAATGTATACAGGGGTTACAGTTACATTCATCAGGTAGTGGATGCATTACTTCTCGCACATTGATACCCTTTCCCATGTTTTTCCTTTTCCATTTTTTATTGCAAGAAGGACTTAACACTAGTCGAGCATGAAGAGACAAAGTTAGCCATGACTTTATTATTTTTTTTTGCCAGTCCTGGGCTTGAGCTCAGGGCCTGAGCACTGTCCTTGGATTTTTTCAAGGCTAGAGCTCTACCACTTGAGCCTCTGCACCACTTCCAGCTTTTTTCTATGTATGTGGTACCGAGGAATCGAACCCTGCTCTTCGTATATGCTAGGCACGCATTCTATCACTAGGTCAAACTCCCAGCCCAATGACTTTATTTTTTATTAAAGAATTTATAACATTGATTTTTACATCATATTTCAAATGACATAATTAACAAATAAGTATTCAAGAAGGGAATCTCTATATACAATCACTGGTACTTAGATTTTAGAACATAATTAAAATTAGGCTGAGGGTTTGTATGTCATAGCTACATATTACCCTAGGTAACAAAACATTATGTCTATAGAATCATAAATTTTTATGTGTATATAGTTGTGTTTGTATTTCTAATACCATGTCCATAGCATTGAGTATGCAAATATCGAGTCCTCGCTCTTGTACTGTTTGGATCTAATAGCCACATACTAAGGATACCATGTGCCTTTTGTTCTTTGGTCTTGACTTGTCTCACTCAACATGATTCGCTCCCTGCAAATGCCATTATTTTATCTTGTCTGTTGGCTATGTAGAATTCCAATGTGTATATATGTGTATATAATATATATATATATATATATCACATTTTCTGTATCCATTCATCTGCAGTAGGGCATCTGGATTGTTTCCATCGCCTGGCTATTGTGAATAGTGCAGAGATGAACATAGCTGAGCAGGTGTCCTTATCATATCCTGGGTTATGATGTTCAGGGTAGATGCCCAGAAGTGGTATGGCAGGATCGTAAGGAAGGTCAATTTTCAGTTCTTTAAGAAACCTCCACACTGCTTTCCAGAGTGACTGAACTAGCTTACAATCCCACGAGCAATAAAGTAGGGTTCCTTTTTCTACACAACCCCACCAGCATCTGTCATTGTCACAGTTCAAAATCTTGGCCATTCTTCTTGGGGTAAGGTGGTATCTTAGGGTTGTTTTTATTTGCATTTCCTGTATGACCATGGATGATGAATATTTTCTCATATGCTTTTCTGCCATTTTAATCTCTTCTTCTGATAAGTCTCTCTTTAGTTCCCTTGCCCATTTAGTGAATGGTTTGTTGGGTTTGGGGGGGATTAGTTTCTTGAGTTCCCTGTAAATACTGGATATTAAGCATTTGTCAGATGTATTATTAGTAAATATCTTTTCCCAGTTGGTTAGCTGTCTTTCAACTTTGGTGGCTATGCTTTTATCTGTGCAGAAACTTTTTATTTTTAGGTAGTCGCATTTATCAAGTCTCTCTCCAATCTGTAGTGACCCTGGGATTCTGTTCAGGAATCTTTTGCCTGTGCCTATGAGTTCCAGTGTCTCTCCTACTTTATCATATAGCAGTTTCACGGTTTCCAGTCTGACGTTGAGGTCTTTGATCCACTTTGAGTTAATGCTTGTGCATGGAGAAAGGCTAGGGTCAATTTTTAGTTTTCTGCATGTGGCTGCCCAGTTTTGCCAGCACCAATAATTGAATAGACTGCTTTTTGACTGTATATCTTAGGCTCCTTTGTCAAATACAAGTTGACTACAGGTATGGGGTTCTATTTCTGGATCTTCTATTCTGTTTCATTGATCTTCTGGTCTATTTTTGTGCCAAAACCATGCTGTTTTGTTATTATGGTTTGAAGTCTGTTATTGTAATACCACCAGCATTGCTATTTTTGTCTAGAATTGTTTTGGCTATTCTAGGTCTTTTCTTGTTCCATATGAACCTTTGGATAACACTTTAGCATTTTATCTAAGGATCATTGCATCTGTAGATTATGAATGCTTTGGGTAACCTGGAACCAAGAGGAGTCTGTACAACCATCCCTGCTTGCAAGGAACCACACTCCTATCTCACTGTTTTATCATGAGTAGCTTGCATTCTTGGTCATTTCACAAACTGAGATAGCTCATGGATTCTAATCCTTGTGCTTGAATTCCAGTCAAGATAAAAAGAATGTTCCATGTTTCTATGAAATGTCAGGCGAGGAGGAAATGGAACATTTTGTTTTCTTTAAAATATTTTTATAGATTGGGGGTGTGGTTCAAGAGCTAGAATACTTGCTTAACATATGCAAGGCCCTGATCTCAAACTCTAATACTGCCAAAAAAGGAAAATGCTTTTGTTATGAACTATTATTATAAGAAGTACAACCCTGGGCCGGGAGTTTGGCCTAGTGGTAGAGTGCTTGCCTACCATGCATGAATACCCGGGTTCGATTCCTCAGTACCACATACATAGAAAAAAGCCAGAAGTGGTGCTGAGGCCAAAGTGGTAGAGCTCTAGCCTTGAGAAAGTCCAAGGACAGTGCTCAGGCCCTGAGCTCAAGCCCAGGACTGGCAAAAAAAAAAAAGAAGAAGAAGAAGTACAACCCTACCTGCTACTTTTGTGGCAATTCTGAGTATACTGATAAGGTATTCCTTCAATTGAAGTTGTTTTTAATGAGCGATGAGTAAAAATATTAAATTTGGACTTTTGTGACCCAGGAGAAATCAGATTTAAATTAAAAACATGGGTAGCCCAGTGCCACCTGTAATCTTAGCTACTCAGTTGGTTGAGATATGAGGATCACGGTTTGAAGTCAGCCTGAACAGGAAAGTCCATGATACCTTTTATCTCTAATTAACTACCAGAAAGCTTAAAGTGGTGTTATATCTCAAGTGGTATGCCACAGCCTTGAGCAAAAAAGCTAAGGGACACTTCCAGGCCTTGAGTTAAACCTCAGTACACACACACACACACACACACACACACACACACACAAATTGTTCAGACAATAGAAATCTTTAAAATATAAATAATCCCTATAACTACATATAAATAATGTATCTACTGATATAAACACCATATATGCCATAATTTATATTTACTTACTGGGAAGTTTCTCTTCTCTTTTGGTGCCCTTTGGTTAATCTCATATTGCTATTGTATCTGACTTTGTTACCTGGTATATTGCATATATGTTTATTTGATTATTTGAAATAGGAAAGGGAAGGGAGGAAACAAAATGATTGGGGGGAGACAAAAACATGAAAAGGGGTATCAGTTTGTGAGAAGTAATGCACCTATTATCCGGCTAATATAACTGTAACCATTCTATACATTACAATTTTTAAAAAGTACAGAAATCAAAATCAGTGACAAAGCCAGGCACAGTGGCTCACATCTGTAATCCCAGCTACTCTGGAGGCTGAGATCTGAGGATCAAGTTTCAAAGCCAGCCCAAGCACAAAAGGACCTGAGACTCTTATCTCCAATTAACCTCTAGAAAACAGGAAATGGGTTTGGCTCAAGGGTAGGGCAGTAGCCTTGAGCTGAAGAGCTCAGTACCCAGGCCCAGAGTTCAATCCCCATGACCCACAAAAACAGACAAATAAAAAAAAATCAATGACAAAGGAGAAAAACAAAACAGCAAAGTGCCAACAACAACAACAGCAAAAACCCCTCTTGTTTCCATTTCTTGGAGTTCATCTAGGTAAACACTTAATTTGATTGTGTGTACATAGCTATTGAGCCTTTGTGATCCTCTCCAGAGAATATCCTCTTTAGCTGCACTGTGTGAGTGTTTAGTCTTGCTTAATTTGTCATGTTTAAGTGTAATTTGTCTTTTACTAGCCATTGGGCTTACTTGTATATTTATAGATGTAATTACTACAAATGAGAGAAACCAAGCAACCTATGTTTCTTTGGGTCTGATTTACTTCACTAAATATGATTTTTTTCCAAGTCTTTCCATATCTTTATGAATGGAGCAATATTATTCTTTCTGATGGAAGACTATAATTCCTCTCTCTCTCTCTCTCTGTGTTTCTCTCTCTCTTTACATACATACATACATACATACATATATGTATGCATGCATATATATATATATCATATTCTTTTGATACATTTATCCACTGAGTGACATCTGGGTTGAGCCCATATATTTGCTATGGTGAACAATGCTACAATGAACATGGTTGTGTTCATAGCTTTAGTGTTGCCTTGTTTGTGGTCTATTGGATGAATGCCCAGGAGTGAAATTTCTGCATCGTAGGGAAGCTCTATGTTTAGTCTTTTGAATAACTTCCACGGTGCTTTCCAAAGGGGTTTAGCAAGTTTACATTCCCACCAACAGAGTGGTAGTGCTCCTTTTTGGCCACATCCTTGCCAGCATCTGTTAGTGTTAGTTTTCTTGATAGTGGTCATTCTAACTGGGGTGAGGTAGAACCTCAATGTTGTGTTAATTTGCATTGCATTTACAGCCAGAAATGTTGACCATTTCTTCATGTGTCTGTTGGCCATGCTTATTTCTTCTGAGAGTCTTAAATCTTTATACCATTTATTAATCGGGTTATTGTTTCTTTGAGGATATGATTTTGGGGGGAGGGTTAATTTTTTTGAGCTCTAATTATATTTTAGATATGAGGCCCTTGTTTGATGTGTAGCTAATAAAATTTTTCCACTCTGTGGGCTTTCTATTTACCTTGCTAGCTATGAGTCCTTCGCTGTGCAGAAACTCTTCGGTTTGTTGCAGTCCCATTTAGTCTTTGATTTATTGTGATTCTAGATTTTAGAAAGTTTATATATGTTTTCCGTGAGTATATACCCAAGTCTGCCAGCACCATTTGTTGAAAAGGCTGCCTTCCTTCCATCTTGTGTTTTTGGCTCCCTTACCAAATATTAGTTGGCTAACCATCTGTGGGTTCATTTCTGGGGTTTCTTTACAATTCTATTAAGACCTCCAACTCCTGCTTAGATGTTTTGCTCATCACTGGCTGCCAGTCTACCACTTGAGCCACTTTTCCATTTCCAGACTCTTTGCAGGTTAACTGGAAATAAGAGTCAGATTTTTCTTTTTCTGTTTTGTCTGGCTTCAAACAACAATCTTGAAATTCATTGTTTCCTTTGCTCCATTGTTTCTTCTGTCTTTGTTTTCTTCCTTCCTTTCCCTTTCTTTTTTCCTTTCCTTTTTCTCTTCCTCTCTTTCAGTGCTGGGATTGAATACCTCCTGCACACTCACCCTTTCCTTGGTATAACACTGATGCACTCCAAATCCTTTATTCCTTTTTCCCTTTGAGGTCATACTTGGGTTTGAACTCAAGGCCTTGCTCTGCCAGTTTGAAACCCACTTCCAGACATTTTGCTTTAATTACTTTTCAGATAGTCTCAAGTTCTTCCCTAGGACTAGCCTCAGATACAATCCTCCTGTCTACCTAGGACGACAGCTTGCACCACTCTTAATCTTTGAGGGAGCGTGTTCTTAATGTTTTAGACATGCTGGACTCCCACTGCAGTCCTCCTGTATCTGCCTTTCAAGTAGCTGAGATTACAGCTGTGATCTCAGGTGTCTCATTTGTTTCATTTATTTTCTGTGTATAATAAGATGAATTTCAGGTAGCAGGCTATAAAATTAACCCTCAAAAATCAACTGCCTTCCTCTATGCCAACAGTGAAAGGAATGAGGCAACAATCAGAAAAGCAACTCCTTTTGCAATAGCCTCAAAGAAAATAAAGCACCTAGGAATTAACTAGGAATGTAAAGGACCTTTTTGATGAAAACTTTAAAACTCTGAAAAAGGAAATTAAAGCAGAACTGAGGAAATGGAAAAACCTCCCATGCTCCTGGATTGGAAGAATCAACATTGTGAAAATGACAATCTTGCCAAGAGCTATCTACAAATTCAATGCAATACCCATCAACATCCCAATGTCATTCTTTAAAGAAATAGAAGAGGCAATCCAAAATTTCATATGGAATAATAAAAGACCCCATATAGCAAAAACACTTCTTAGAAGAAAGAACAGTGCAGGAGGAATTTCAATACCAAACTTTAGACTCTATTACAGAGCTATAATTATCAAAACAGCTTGGTACTGGCACAAGAACAGGCCTGAAGACCAATGGAATAGAACTGAGGACCCAGATATTAAACCACAGACCTATGGCCACCTAATCTTTGACAAGGGAGCCAAAAAAATGGAATGGAAGAAAGACAGCCTCTTCAACAAGTTGTGCTGGCAGAACTGGTTAAGCACCTGCAGAAAACTAAAGTTGGATCCTTCTTTGTCACCTTGCACTAGAATTAACTCCAAATGTATCAAAGACCTCGAGGTAAAAGCCAACACAATGAAAACTTTACAAGAAAGAATAGGAGATACAATAGGAGATACACTAGGCCTTCTTGGCCCAGGTCGAAACTTTCTTAATAAGGACCAAGAATCACAACAAATCAGAGAAAGGCTGGATAAGTGGGACTGCATTAAACTGCAGAGCTTTGTATGGCAAAGGACATAGCTAGTAAATTAATTAGGAAGCCTACAGAATGGGAGAAGATCTTCACCAACCGTACAAACAGACAAAGGCCTCATATCTAAAATATATCAACAGCTCAAAAAGTTGTATCACTCCAAAACTAATCTCCAAAGAAACAACCATCCCATTAAAAGATGGGCCAAAGACTTCAAGAGAGTCTTCTCTGAAGAAGAAACAAAAATGGCCTATAGACACATGAAGAAAAGCTCAACATCTCTGGTCATAAAAGAAATGCAAATCAAAACAACTCTAAGATTTTACCTCAATCCAGTTAGAATGGCCAGGATCAAGAAAACTAACAACAGATGCTGGAGGGGATGTGGCCAGGAGGGATCACTACTACACTTTTGGTGGGAGTGCAAACTTGTTCAACCACTATGGAAAGCAGTATGGCAGTTCCTCAAAAGACTAAACATACAACTCCCCTATGACCTAGCAATTCCACTACTAGGCATTTACCCAATCCAGAAACAAAGACATACTAAATCCTCTAGCACAATGATGTTCATTGCAGCACTATTTACCATAGCAAAGATATGGAACCAACCTAGATGTCCCTCAGTTGATGAGTGGATCAATAAGATGTGGTATTTGTACACAATGGAGTTCTATGCTGCTGTCAGAAAGAATGACATCACCCCATTTGTTAGGAAATGGAAAGACTTAGGAAAAAATCATATTAAGTGATGTACGTCAGACTCAATGGTTTCCCTCATTTGTCATAATCAGTAGAAACCTTGGGCTCTCATAGCAGAGATTTGCAATAGAGAAAAACCAAATACATTAGGCCATATAGCATGATGCTAAATGAAAGGACCTCTAGGATATAGAAACCAAAGCCATTATAATGAGTGATTGTTGTCCTTAATGTACTATGTTATCTCTCATCTCTTTTGCTGTCCCTTGGTTATCTCATGTTGTTACAGTATCCCACTTTGTTATCTGATATATTGGATATATGCGTATTTGGTTATTTGAAATTGGATAGGGAAGGGGGAAAACAAGATGAGGGGTGGGGGTTGGGGGGGAGGGAAATGGGAACCAAGACATGAGAAAGGGTATCAATGTATGTGAATTAACACACCTTGTACCTGGTGAATTTAATGTAACCCTTCTATTAATTACAATAAAAAATATATGAAAAAATAAGATGAATTTCAATAAATATATAGAATCATATATCTACCACCAATTCCATTTTAATTCATTTTCCACTCAAAAACATTCTGCATGCCTGTTTGCAGTCTTCTTTACCATACATGCACCAGGCAATTTTCCTTCCTCCTGGGAGGTGGCAGTTCACACTATAATCCCAATTATTTGGAGACATCAGTAGGAGAATTGTGGCTCCAAGCCAACACCTGATCTAAAAAATAACTAAGGCAAAAGAAAAAAGGGCTCAAGCCCTTGTGGCAAGCAGTAGAGCACCCAACTGGCAATTGCAAATCTCAGAATCAAACCTTACTGCTACCAAAACAAAAATGAGGGCCAGGAATTTGGCCTAGTGGTTAAAGTCCTTGCCTAGCATGCATGAAGACCCGGGTTCGATTCCTTGGTACCACATACATAGAAAAAAGCCGGAAGTGGTGCTGAGGCTCAAGTGGTAGAGCTCTAGCCTTGAGAAAGTCCAAGGACAGTGCTCAGGCCCTGAGCTCAAGCCCAGGACTGGCAAAAAAAAAAAAAATGACTTGCCTTCCTTAACTGTTTCATTTAATGGGATCATGCAGGCCTCCAATATTTATCCCATGAATTTTTATTTCGTATGAACCTAGATTCAATTCCTTGGCACTACATACTCAAAAAAAGCCAGAAGTTGTGCTGTGGTTCAAGTGGCAGAGTGCTAGCCTTGAGCAGAAAAGTGTCCAAGGTCAGTGCCCAGGCCCTGAGTTCAAGCTCCAGGACTGGCAAAATATAAATAAATAAAAGAAACTATCAAACTTTTCTAAGATGATCATACCATTTTATATTCCCATCAGCCATGGGTGAACTTTTCATTTTCTCTACTCCCTCTTATCAGGGTTTGTTACTATCAGTTTCTCACTGTAGCCAATTTATTATTTTATATTTTATTATTATTATTATTATTATTATTATTATTATTATTTGATCTTGGGGCTAGAACTCAGGGCTTGGGCACTGTCCCTGAGCTTTTTTTTTTTTTACTCTAGGCTAGTGATCTACCACGTAGAGCCACCCCTCCACTTTTTATTTTATTTTATTTTTTGTACCAATCCTGGGCCAAAAGCTAGTGCCTGAGCTTTTGGTTCAAGGCTAGCACTCTACCATTTGAACCATAACTCTACTTCCAACTTTTTGGTGATTAACTGGAGATAAGAGTCTTACAGACTTTCCTGCTCAGTCTGGCTTCAAATCTTGATCCTCAGATCTCAGCCTCCTGAGTGATGACGATTACAACAGATATGAGCCATCAGTGCCCAGCTACAACATCCACTTTAGTGACTATGAAGTGGTAAGTCATTGTGGCTTCAATTTGCATTTCCCTAATGACTAACGATGTTGAGTATCATCATATATTCAGTGGCCATTTATATGATCTTGATAAAATAGCTGTTTATACCTTTGCCTATTTTATTTTATTTTATTGTGTTAGTCCTTGGGCTTAAACTCAGGGCCTCAGCACTATCCCTGAGCTTTTTTTGTTTAAGGCTAGCAGTCTGCCACTCAAGTCACAGCTCCATTTTCAGATTTTTGATGCTTATTTAGAGATGAGTCTCACGAACTTTCCTGCCCAACATGGTTTTGAACCTTGATCTTCAGATCTTACCTTCCTAAGTAACTAGGATTACAGGCGTGAGCCACTGACATCCAGCTGCCCATTTTATCTTTAATCAATGCTTTCAAAGATGCATTTGTTGGTTGTATGAAGGGGTTTCTTTTTTTGTTTTCTTTGTTCTTTTTTCTCCTTCATTTGTGGGGCTTGACCTTTGGACCTGGGCACTGTCCCTGAGATCTTCAGCACAAGGCTACCACCCAGCACCACAGCACCACTTCCAGTTTTCTGGTGATTAATTGGAGATAAGAGTCTCACAGATTTTAGTGCCTGGGCTGGCTTTGAACTGCAATCTTCAGATCTCAAACTCCTGAGTAGCTAGGATTACAGGTGTGAGCCACTGGCACCCAGCAGGGATTTCATTTTGACAGACCATATATGCAGATAGAATTATCCTCTCCATTACTCTCTCAACTCCCTCCTCCCATTTTCTAAACATTCTCAACAAGCTTCAGTTCTCCATTTTCATACAGGTAATAGAGGTTTGTCCCTCTTCCAAGTTCTGTTTTCCCTGCCTACTCTCACTAGTACCCACACCTCACAGAAAACCTATTTCATTTTTTTAATATTCATTTTTGATAAAACACCTGTTCATTGTTCAAAGGGGCTTTATCATTGTCTTTATCACATGAATATATCATATATTATAAAAGCTTGATTATGTAACATTTGTCTTCTACATCTGTTATGTTCAAGTGAGTAAAAACATATGACTTTTGACCTTCTAAATCTGGTTTACTTTGTTTTGTTTGTTTTTTGTAGTCGTGGGGCTTCAATTCAGAGCCTTGTGGCTTTTTTCTTCAGAGCAGATAATCTACCACGGAAACTGCAGCTTTTTGCTGCAAGTTAGCTGGAGATGAGTCTCTCAGATTTGCCAGTCTGAGCTGTCTTTGAACCATGATCTCAGTCTCCTGAGTAGCTAGGATTATAGATTTGAGCCATAGTTACTCATTAATTACTTTGTTAACATAATGGTCTCCAGATCAATCCATTTTCCTATAAGTGACATAATTTCTTTCTTTAAAAAAAAAAATATCTTGCCAGGCACCATAGCTCACGCCTGTAATCCTAGGTACTCAGGAAGCTGAGATCTGAGGATCATGGTTCAAAGTCAGCTCAGGCACTAAAGAACATGGGACTCATCTCTCAAGCCCCTTGACTAAATAATACTCCAGTGTGTGTGTGTGTGTGTGTGTGTGTGTGTGTGTGTGTGTGTGTGTGTGTATTTATAATGTGATACACACACATACACGTTTGCTTGATCAGTTGTAGGGAATCTAAGCTATTTCCATTGCTTGGCTATTGTGAATAATTGTGAATAGTACTACAATGAAATGAACACACATATATACATATAATATGTATTATATAATATAAATTATTATATTATATATTCTAATGTATGCAATATATTGTATATCATATGGCTATATAATATCCACATAATATATAATATAGTTTATATATGTATACATATTATACATATATTATATGTATATGTGTGTGTATGATGTGTGCTTCTAGTATATATTGATTTACATTCCTTCAGGTAGATGCCCAAGAGTGGTATGGACTGCATTCAAGTTCTGTTTTTAGTTTTTTGAGAAATTCTATACTGATTTCCATGGTGGATACCCTAGTTTACAGTCCCATCAACAGTGTATACATGAGGGTTTATTTTTTCCCTACCCCCCCCATGGGCATTTGTTGTTTGTGTTCTTGATGATGGATATTCTGGCACAAGTGAGATGAAAATTTATTGTTACTTTGAATTTTCTTTCCTTTATGGCTGGGAACATTGAGGATTTCTCTATGGATTTCTTGACCATTTGTACTTCTTTTGAGAATTTTCTGTCCTGCTCATTTGCCTCATTATTACTTGTGTTATCAATTCTTTGGAAGTTTTTGTGTGTGTGTGTGTGTTCTTTGTTGATTTTGGTTGGTAAGTCTTTGTCAGATATATAGCAGCATTTTTTGCCCATTTTAAAGCTAAATTATTTTTCTTTTATTGAGCAGTAAATGTTCTTCATAAATTTTGAATATAAGTCGATCTGTATATTAAAAAAGACACGCAATATTTGTATTTTTAGTTTGTACAATGAAGCTACATATATACATCTATGTTTATATGCACACATTTGTGTATATACCATACATATTCATATATACTCTGCATCAAATATATATGCCTACATACATATGTGTGTGCCTCTATATACCCCTGCTGGAGTTACAAGTTGCTTATCACATGTTTGACTTACAAATTATTTTTCACAGTCTGTGATTTGTCTTATTATTATTTTAGTGCTTAAAACATTTAAAAGCATAAGAGCTTTGCCTAGTTTCCTAACCCTGTTTAGTACCCTAGGATAATCAGACAACAGCCTTAAGTTTTCTGCAAGTGATCATTTTACTGAGGTTGAAATTTAGCAAGCTGAGTAATAGACTTACGGTTGGGTGAGATTAGAAGGAGCCTTAAAATTAAACAGATGGACATAAATTACCATTATTATTTTCATGCGCTACTGGAGACCTAGCTTTTAACTGTGGATAGCTGTAGAACTGAAAGACTCAATCTTGGAAATACAAAGAAGTGAGAAATGCTAGGCATTTCTTTGTTGGCTTGAGATAAAGAGAATTAGGTTTCAAAGAAAAGGAAGGAAGAACTTTGAACTCCATCAAAATAAGGCTTTAAAAATAGCAATGTACTGAAAAAACAATTATGTTTATTTTAAAAAGGCCAAAAAACTTCATGCATTAAGGTGATTGTGCTGCATTTGATGTAAGAAGGATGCCTTTGCATATTTATTACAAATCACCCATTCCTTCCTTATTTTTATGATTTAAATATTTTAATTTATTTAAATCACGGGTAGATTTAAAACAACTTTATGTATTCATCGAACCATTACTTGAATTCATTTGTGTAATAACAAATTTATTGAACATCCGTTCAAACTGGATACAGGACTTGAAAAGTAATTCATAATTTCACAAGGGGAAGATGAAAATGAAGCACAGCTTATGAGATTTTATCCTAGTAGACTTGTAAGTATAAAAGTAATACCATGAAATCAAAAGATGTTTCTTTGAAAAACTGCACAATATTGAAAAATATTTCCCTAGATTGACTAAGGAAAGTAAGAGGACTCAAGTTTCTAAAGTGAAATGAAAATGGGGACACAACTATAAAGCATAGGGCGGGGAATGTGGCCTAGTGGTAGAGTGCTTGCCTAACACGCAGTGTTCTGGGTTCCATTCCATTCCTTGGTATTACATACATAGATAAAGCTGGAAGTGGTGCTGCAGCTCTAGTGGTAGAGTGCTAGCATTGAGAAAGCCCAAGGACAGTGCCCAACTCCTGAGTCAAGCCACAGGACTGGCAAAAACCAAAAAAAAACAAACAAACAAACAAAAACCCTACAAAACATATAGCAAAACCAAGATTATAAAACAATACTCTATTGCCAGTTTAGATAATCTATATATAATTAACTCAAATGAAATGGAAATATCTGTCAAAACTGATTCATGAAAAAACAAACACACACACACACACACACACACACACACACAGCCAGAGAAATGCACAGTCCCTTTGGCTGTTGGGGAATTTATATAGGGTATAGGCAAGGGGTCTGGATATCTCGAACCACACCTGGTATTATTCTTTGAGTTTTCGGTAAGAATGCATCTTGCCATTAAACAGATCCTTATCCTAGACAAAGTAGGTACCGTACTATACATTAGCATCCCTCAGTAAGGAACGTATCCTGCTGTTTCTCTGAAATAAAGATAGCATTTCTATGATTCTAAATACCACTTTTTTTTTTTTTTTGCCAGTCCTGGGATTTAGCTGAGGGCCTGAGCACTATCCTTGGACTTTCTCAGGGCTAGAGCTCTACCACTTGAGCCACAGCACCACTTCCGGCTTTTTCCTATGTATGTGGTACCAAGGAATCGAGCCCAGGTCTTTGTGTATGCTAGGCAAACACTCTACCACTAGGCCAAACTCCCGGCCCCTAAATGCCACATTTTTGAGTTGCCTTCACCAGGCCTCAGTTTCCTTAAGTTATCCTGCTTCAATTCAACAAGGAAGGAACCATCTTTACAACAAGGAGAGTTAGATCTTTATTATACATAATATATTACATATGGGCTAAACATAAGATATATTATATAGCCAGGCACCAGTGGCACACGCCTGTTATCCTAGCTATTCGGGAGGCTAAGTAAGACCTGAGGATTGCAGTTCAAAGGCAGCCAATGAATTAATTAATCTCCATTTAACCACCAGAAAACTGGAAGTGGTGCTGTCGCTCAAAGTGGTAGAGCTCTGGCCTTGAGCTGAATAGCTCAGGGACAGCGCCCAGGCCCAGAGCTCAAGACCCATGACTGACAAAAACAAAAAACTAAAACAAAACAAAACAAAAAGAAACCTTGAATATATTGTGGATATATGAGGGAGGGGGTAACAGTGTTCCACAAGAAATGTACTCTTTACCTATGTAACCATAACCCCGCTGTATATCACGTGACAATAAAATGAAAAAAGTAGTTGGAGCTAGTGTGAGCATATGTTCAATTGTTCCCATTTTCAGTGGTGACAATTAGTTCCCTGCCATGAGAGATGGAAATAACATTCACATGTCATCTCCTATCTCCTGCCACTAGATTTTATTATTTATAATTGTTCTAGTATTTGTATTACACTGTAAAATTATAATTTCACAATTGGGAGGTAGTATAATTGTTTATACAAATGAACTTAATGGACACTACCAATAATTTACTACCTTTTATTCAGAGTTTAGTTTACCTTATTCACTAAGCTGGATTTTGTTGTTAAGTAGTATTTTTTCAATGAGTCTTCCTTTCTTTCGTGGTTAAGAATTCTTTTCATCACTTGACATGGTGTGTCTGTGCATATATACTATCTATCACTGCTATATATCTTATATAACATAATTATATATGATTTATATATTTTATAGAAGGTATATAATATATATTATATACTATACAATATATAAAGAATATAATATATATGTATAGTATATATAGTAGTGATAAGTATCAAACTCAGGATACTCCATCACTGTGCTACACTTCACCTTCTGAGTTTACATTATTTTATTTATTTATTTATTTGCTCAGGGCCTGAGCACTGTCCTTGGGCTTTCTCAAAGCCAGTGCTCTACTACTTGAGCCACAGCACCACTTCTGGCTTTTTTCTATGTATATGGTACCGAGGAATCAAACCCGGGTCTTTGTGTATGCTAGGAAAGCACTCTACCACTAGGCCAATCTCCTAGCCCCGATTAATTATTTTATGAGTAAATGCAGGAAAATAGGGAATGTATTTAATACTATGTAAACAAAGGCCTACAGATTACAGCAATCTAGTTTCAGAAGTAATGAACTTGTGTATTCATTCTTTAGGACTGCCTCGCAAAACCTCACAAACTGAGTTACTTAAGTAATAGAAATCTATTTTCTCAGAATTTGGTGAGCAGGAAGTTCAAGGCCCAGGTGGCAGGATGTGGGTTTTTGTGACTGCCCTGTCCTTTGTTTGCAGATAGCCACCTTGCTTATTTTCTCCCCACATGGTCTTTTCTCTGTGTGCAAAAATTTGTCATTTCTCAGGGCCAGGAATTTGGCCTAGCAGTAGAGTGCTTGCCTAACATGTTTGATTCCTTGGTACCACATATATAGAAAAAAAGCCAGAAGTGGCGCTGTGGCTCAAGTGGTAGAGCTCTAGCCTTGAGAAAGTCCAAGGACAGTGCTCAGGCCCTGAGTTCAAGCCCCAGGATTGGCAAAAAAAAAAAAAAATAATAATAATAATAGTCATCTCTTAATATATGTCCCAATTTCCTTTTCTTTTAAATATTGTGTGTGTGTGTGTGTGTGTGTAAGTGTACTAGACTTGGACTCATGGCCTCGTACTCTTGCTTGTCTTGCTTGCTCCTGACTAGTGCTTTCAGTTGAGCATTTTTAATTGAAGATAGAGTCTCTGACTTGTCTACTTAGTGTGACTTCTAACCTTGATCCTCCAGGTCTTAGGTTTCTGAGTAGCTAGGATTACAGGCATGAGTCACTGAGGCATGTTCACAAAAAACATCTTTTTACCATATTTTCAAATATTATGTCTCCAAATATCATCATATCCTCAGGAGTTGGGGTTAGGAATCCAATATATGAAGTTTGCAATTATAGAGCTCTAGTTTTGTTTATTAGAGTAATAATCCAAGATGAACAAATGCATAGTATCTCAGATGATTAGACACTCATCATTACAGAGAGACAGCCAATAAAAGAACTCACCATAAACATATTAAACAATTGTCAAGTGATCAAGCACATCACGCCTGGACCACATTGACGCCAGATACAGATATTATAATTATCAGAATCATAATAGAAATTAATTCTGCCACAAAAGTTTTAAAATATAAAAAAGGCATTGAAAACAAAGGCAAGAGCAACTCTGAGCAACAGTAACATGTTACATTTAGAACTAAATGAATAACTGAATGATGATAACTAAATGATGATAACTATGATAACTGAAATGAAGAATATACGCGGCAAAAAGATGAAAAGATTAGGCCATGGGCAGTGGCTCATGCCTATAATCCTAGCTACTCAGGAGGCTGAGATCTGAAGATCAAAGTTCGAAGCCAGCCCACACACCAAAAGACCTGAGACTCTTATCTCCAATTAACCTCTAGAAAATGGAAGTGGGGCTTGGCTTAAGGGTAGGGCAGTAACCTTGAGCTGAAGAGCTTAGGACAATGCCTAGGCCCAGGGTAGGGTGGCAACCAGGCTGAGTTCAAGCCCCATGACCCTCAAAAAAATAAAAAAAAGATGAAAAGATTACTGTAGCTGACTTTGTTACCTGGTATATTATATGCACATTTATTTGTTTATTTGAAATAGGGAAGGGAAGGGAAATACAATATGATTGGGAGGGGGTGAGGGGAGGGAAAGGGAGACAAAACATGAGAAGGAGTATCAAGGTTCGAGAAGTAATGCACCCATTACCTGACGAATGTAACTGTAACTCCCTCTATACATTATCCCAACAATAAAATACAATTAAAAAAATTTTAAGCCAGTGAAGTACACTAAATAAATGTGTAGTTTGATCATGAGAAAAAAAAGTTGAAAAGAGTTATCAATTAATTAATTAGAGTTGAAAAGATGAATACTATCATACAGACAATTAGTAACCCGGAAGATATATATCTGTAGGAATTACCCAAGATCTAGCCACAGAGGAGAAGGAAAGCTGTAGATAATATGCATGGAGGGTGACAAAGAAAATCCATGACTTCTCTGTGTGCCCTGGTTTCCTGAACTACAGCTATCTACAGGCTGTTTCTTGCCAGAGCACAGCAGTCCTATTTATTTATTTATTTATTTATTTATTTATTTATTTATTTATTTATTTAACAGTGTTCTTTGCTGAGGTTGGGAATAGGTAACTGTAGTTGCTCATGAGCCACACACACTTGGGTCCAGCAGTAATTTAGTGAGTCAGGTTGTTAAACACAGTATTTGTTAAACAAATACTATTGCTCTTAGCAAGGAATACAACTTCAGACTAGCCCATGGTTGGAAAATATACATGATTTCATTTTATCTTTATTTGATCCTGTGGCATGGATTTGATCACTTCATTTGGGGGAAGGAACAGAGAGAGACACAGATGCAGAGAAGAGATGAAAGGAACATATCTGGACTGACTTGTGCTTTGTGACACAGGAGCAATTTTCTGATCTAACATTAGTGATCACACAAGGAAGAGTAAAGTGAGTAAAGTAGAGTGGGTGAGGCCTTAGTTTTGCTATCTTCTTTTATAATAGTAAGCATAATGGGTAGATAATATAATGAATCATAAGTATCATTTACTGCTCATTATACTTTAGCTTTAGTCACCCCACAACTAAATGCATATCTCTACAAGTGGTAAAAGGTTTATGGGGTCAGAAATATGCCATGTCAATAAAACCATAGTTACAATATGACTGATACAGGAAAGGGTGGCTGAGCCTATGAGTTACATAAGGTAAAGCTATTGATTATTATTTTTTTTGTACTGGTTCTGTGGTGCTGTGACTTGATCTCAGAAGATTTGCACTCACTGTGCTGTTTTTGTTCACAGTTGATCTTTTACCACTTGAGCCATGCCTTAATGTAGCATTTTGCTGTTTAACTGCAGACAGAGTCTCACAGACTTCTGCTCAGGCTGATTTCGAACCTAGATCCTCTAATCTTAGCCTCCTAAGCATTTAGGATTACAGGAATCTGTCACAGAACAAGGCTAAAATTACTTTTATTGCTTTAATAGTGAATGAGTATTTTCAAGTGCAATACTAGAAGTCAAAAGGCTGATGAGCCTTTGAATGGATAATGAACAAGGTGTACTGTGGTAGAGGCTTGTGGGGAATTGTTTATACGCTTTTAAAAGGTCTACATGTCAGATATTCAGGAATGTTTACATTGTAAATAGTAATCAATCTAATCAGATTTCTTGTGCTTCTTTTTCTTCTTTTATTTTTGAGATTGAACCTAAGGCCTCATGCTCAGACATATGTATACTACCACGCATGGTTCCTGCACAGTTCTGCTACTGCGTTCTGTACCTCACCTTCAAAAACAAAACAAAAAAAGGTTACTTAGAAGTTACTTTTTTTGTTATTGTAAAAGTGACGTAACAGAGGGGTTATAGTTACACAAGTCAAATAGTGAGTACAGCTCTTTCTGAAAATTTGTTTTTTTACAAAATTTTCCCTCCCCCATCCCCTGTAAACAAAGATGTTTATGGGAATTAAATTTCGTTTCATGAACTCTCTGCATTTAACCTTTCAACATGATTTCAGGGACAAATGTTACATTTGTATAATTCACTGACCAAGTCTTCAAGTTAATCATCAATGAAGAATCAGATATTTCATCCTCGTAGAGCTTACCTATGAACTTTATAACTAAATGAATTATGCCTTAATTGGTGTCTTCTCTGGTGATTAAAACAAGTTGTATGGATCAACATGTCTTATTCCAGTATCCTGGCTGTTAATATC
Organism: Megascapheus bottae; assembly: GCF_031878675.1. NCBI lineage: Eukaryota > Metazoa > Chordata > Mammalia > Rodentia > Geomyidae > Megascapheus > Megascapheus bottae. Next base: position 7,155,455 of record NC_143521.1, read on the forward strand.
CTAATACTTCCAGCCTCCTACATAAACATGTATGGAAACACACACACCGTACACACACACATTCACTCACAGACACACATACTCACACACACTGTATTATCCCTATTTTGTTAATTATACAACACTGTATTGTCCTTATTTTTTTAATTACACACGCAAATATGTATACTTATATATGTGTAGAGAGAGACATGTATATATACATACACAAACACACATTCACACATACATATATATATATATATATATATATCGTCTCTTCTCTTTCTGTATCTAGAAAGCATACTGACATATGGTTTCTGGCATATGTCACCTAAGATTATAACTATCCTATTAATTTTGGTGTTTATTTTGAGGATCAATCCATTAGCCTGGCTTCTTAGGTCTTTGATTAATTCAACTCTGCCTTTAGTGTAGGCATAATTATAATTGGTTTTATCTTATCTCTCATCCCTAAGATTCCAGTTCAGTTCACCTTCTAGTTATTTCATCAAACAGTAATCCAAAGATGATCTGAAGGACCCATGCATTTTTATTTAATTGAATTTATTTATTTATTTGCCTTTCCTGGGGCTTGAACGCCAGGATCTGGGTGTTGTCCCTGAGCTTCTTTTGCTTCCAAGGGAGCCAGAGTGACCTTTCAGGCTTTTTCAGAGTAGTTTATTGGAGTCTCTGAAACTTGCCTCTCCAGGCTGTCTTTGAACTGCACAATGCACAGATCTCAACCTCCTACATAACTAGGATTACAGAAGTGAGCCATGTGTGCCCATTTTATTTAATTTATTTTTAAGATACGGTCTCAAGTGATCTTTGCGAGTAGCTGGGATTATAGACATATACCACCATGCTCAGTTTGATGTGAGGAATTTTATACTTCTAAGCAAAAGTAGCGACCGATTAACAGGAGATTATAGGGTGGGGCCAAATCCCTTGAAAGGTTTGAGAAGGATTCACCCTGCTGTGAAGACAGATCACATGGAAAAGTACAAGGCTCAGGCACTTCAATCATAATATGAATAGTCCCGGATTACTTCCACCTAGACTCTGCTTGGAAGCAGTCTATTCCAACCAGCGCCTTCAGCTTAAGAGTTCAACTAGCTGACTCTTTGACTTGGACTATGATATCCTTAAGAGAGCCTACTGTATCCTACAGTGCCCATCTCCAGGCGAAGTGATCATCTAATCTGATTGTTTTTGATTGGTTGGTTTTTGCAATAGAAGACCTATGCTAATGTTCAAACAATAAGAACTGATTTTGGTTTTCTTTTTTTAGTAGTAAAGTTTGCACTTGCTTATAGCTAGCATTTTACCACTCGAGTCACATCTTCAGTTCAATTGTTTGCTGGTTATTTTGAAGATGGTGTCTAGCAAATCTCTCTGCCTGTGTTCTTTACTGCCTCCTGAGTAGCTAGGATCACAGATGTGAACTACCAGTCACACCTGACATGTCAGTGTGAAATGCTAATTCTGCTCAGTTACCTCATCCTCCTACCTCAGCTGCTTCAGGTTCTGAGGGGTCCCTCCATGAGTCCCCTTTCCTAATTCTACCCGACTGCTCATTCCTCCACTGTCCTACCCACCCCACTGCACCCCCAGAAGAACCACACCTTGGATTCTATTCAGCCCTCTACCTTCACATGTTTGTAAAAGAGAAAGCCACTCTCTTCGGTGATTCTCTTGCCACTTTGCCTGTAGAATCTTCTTTCAGGGAGCCCTGTGGAGTACCTGCATAATATTGCCATTAGTGTCAGAGGAAAGTATTTTCTTCTGCTAACTTAACACACAGTGGTTGGGGGCTTGCAAATTCACCTTCAGTAAAAGGTTTCTCTACACCCATATTAGGGTTTGTCCATGAAGAAGCTTTCTCAACAACTAGGGCTAGTGGTTCGTATGCCAGCTTACCTTGGGAAAGAGTGGATGGTGGGGAAGCTCTCCTGAGAGGAGATTTAGAGCAGCTTCTCTCCCAGAAGCTTCTGCTTTTACTGAGGCTAGGGAAGATCCAAGATTGTTTTCCTCCCTCAACACTATCTACAGTGTCCTCAGTTAAAAGAATCTCCCATCCAATTCAGTGAATTCATGCTTTTAGGTTCTTACAGTAAACTGAATAACACGCTCCTGAAAATGCCCTTGTCTTAATCCCTGGAATGTATTGAAGACACATGACAAAGGAGAATCAAGGTGACTGGTAAAATTAAGGCATAAATGTCATGGATTTAAAAAATTAAAAAGAATAAATGTCATGAAATTAAAAAGAGTTATTAAAAGTGAAGCCACTGCTAGCTATTCAGGAGGCTAAGATCTGAGGATCAAAGTTTAAGGTCAGTCCAGGCAGAAAAGTCCATGAGACTCTTAATTAACCACCAAAAAAAAGACAGAAATGAAAGTATGGATCCGTGATAAAGTGTTGGCCTTGAACAAAAAACCAAAAACTAAAGATGTGGTACTTATACACAATGGAATTCTATGCTGCTGTCAGAGAGAATAGTATCTCTCTATTCATAAATAAATGGAAAGACTTGGAAAACATCATATTAAGTAAACCAGACCTCCAAGAAACATAGGCTCCATGGAATCCCTCATTTGAAATAATTAGTACACATCTAGGATTCTCCTAGCAGAAGATCACAATAGCTCAAAAGTTATGTGCATATGGTCATACAGAATGAGATTAACGAATTGAACTCTAGGTTATAGAAAAAAGAGGTTTACCTTTGTGATTGTTGTTCTTAATGTACTAGGTAATTTATTTCTTTTCTCTTTTTTTTCCACGTATGGTTAATCTCATGTGATTACTGTATCTGACTTGTTACCTGATATACTGTATATACACTTATTTGTTTATTTGAAATGGGGAAGGGAAGGTGGAAAACAAGATGACTGCGATGGGGAGGGGGAGGAAAAAGGGGACAAAAACATGAGAAGGGGTATCAAGGTTCTAGAAGTAATGTACCCATTACCTGACAAGTGTAACTATAACCCTATAACCCTTCTATACATTATCCTGACAATAAAATACAATAAAAAAAAAAAAACTAGGGACAGCACCTCAAGTTCAAGCCCCAGGACACACACACACACACACACACACACACACACACACACACACACACACAGAATTATTAAGACCAAGCATACCAGTAGTCCCAGCTCTCAGGAATGGGAGACAGGAGGATTGCCAGTTCAAGACATGCGCTTCCCTGTGAATATCCCTAGCAATAACTATGCCATTATTAGACACAGAAGAAGACAACAGAAAAAAAAGTCAAAGAGGGGTGATGATAGAAACAGGGCCTAGAAAAGCTCCCTTGCTGACTTTGATGATGGGTGACTGGGCCTGTGAGCCATGGAAGGAATGTGGCCTTGTATATGCTTTGCAAAAGCTCCAGAGAGGAAGGATCACATTGACATCTTTCTCCTAGCCCAGAATCCAGATCCATGTTGGATTTCTAACCTGAGGAAATGTAAGGTGATACATTTTTGGTTTTACATTGCTATGTATGATCACTGATGATCATTCATCAGGCAAGAAAAAGTGAATATAGGTCATTTCTCTCATTCATTCTTTTGTCCAATTCACTGTCGTACCATTTATACCTCTGTCCTGGGAAACAAGCTAGTTATCCTCTCCTCTCACATACAGTGATCAACACAAACTTTTGTGGACTTAAAAGGTGGAGTTTTCAGGGCCAGGAGTTTAGCCTAGTGGTGGGAGTGTTTGCCTAGCATGCATGAAGACCCGGGTTCGATTCCTTGGTATCACATACATAGAAAAAAGAAAAAAAGCCAGAAATGGTGCTCTGGTTCAAGTGGTAGAACTCTAGCCTGGAAAAATCCCAAGGACAGTGCCCAGGCCCTCTGTTCAAGGCCCAGGACTGGCAGGAAAAAAAAAAGAAAGAAAGAAAGTGGAACTTTCTCTCCCCAGCAAGGGAGCCTTTGATTGTGCAGCAGACAGCAGCTGCTTGTCCTGTTATCTAGTTCACCTAGGTTGCTATTTACCTGGAGACAGAATAGCTCTCGGAGCCTCAAGGTTGAGGCGTCAGTCCCTAACACTGTCTCTATTTCAGATCATGTTGGAAGGTGTGGCCTCAGACTGACAGGCGAAGTCTCCATGATTCCTTTACCAATTTCCATGGAGAGTGGCTCATGGAATTCAGAAACCAAGTAGGTAGCCAGGTGAAGAGACTCACACAGGGTGTGATCTACAAGAATCCCAGGCACAAGAGCTTCCTCCTGTGAAATTGGGTGAATCACCCTCCTAGTGGATTCACTGTGCTGCAGCTCACATGCTCATCTCTTCAGATGCGTTGTCCACTCTCATGGGTGTCAGGTTCTCGAGAAAGGAAAGGAGATTTGCTGCATGGTTCAGGAAGAAAAGAGTTTATTGGGGGAGAGCAAACTGCCGGCCCACCCAAGATGGAGGCATGAGAACACAGAGAGGAAGGAAAGAGAGAGTGGTGAGGGGACTCTGTTGAGCATGATTATATAGGGCAAGGCTGGAGGTGGGACCACAGTGGATGTGAGGAAATAATCTCACAGTGCGGAAGTGATCTCAGAGCCTGAGGAACTTCTCACTGTCCAAGGAAGGCATGGAGGTTCAGGAAGCTCTCCAGTGGATAAGAAAGTGACCAGAACATCTGTGGTCCTTTGCTGACTCACAGTCAGGTGACTGACAGTCAGGTAATTGTTGGTTTTAGGCAGGTGAAGAGGAAGGGGAGGGGCTGTTCTCCCAGGCAGACCTAACAATAGGCATTGAACCCAGGGCCTAGGGCTTGTTAGATAGTCACTGGACTACTGGCCTGATTCATCATCCTTTGTTTACACTGGGTGGTGAATCTCCCTTTGTGTCAGAATAGGCCTTTGCTGTGATGCCCCAGCTTGTGTTTCTTGGTGCCGCTGGAGATGGCAGGCACATGCCACCATTTGCAGCCATTGGTTGGGATAAAATCTCTCAGACTCTTATGTGGGGGGCAGCTTTGAACCTTTTTTTTTTTTTCTTTTTGCCAATCGTGGGGCTTGAACTCAGGACTTGGGCACTGTCCTTGGGCTTTCTCAAGGCTAGCACTTTACCACTTGAGCCACAGCACCACTTTCGGCTTTCTCTGTGTAGGTGGTACTGAGAAATCAAACCCAGGGCTTCGTGCATGCTAGGTGAGCACTCTACCAATAGGCCACATTCCTGGTCACAGCTTTGAACTTTGATTACCAGATCTTCAGCTCCCATGTAGTTAGAATGACAGATTGTAGACACTAAGCCCCTCCAGCCTCTCATTTTTGGATTTTATAGAGACTTTATTGCGTAGGCCTGATTAGAGAATGGACAAGCTTTTACATGGGTTTACACAAAAAGATGATAAAGCAGAACTAACAGTCACAAACCCAATAAAGCTCATCTGTCCAGAAGTGCCAGGGAGACGGGTGATATGTGTTGCTTTAGGACCGGGGACGTAGCTCAGCGAAACAGAGCTTGCCTACACCGCCTAAGGCCTGGGGTTGATCTTGAACACCACAAGATTAAAAAAAAAAAGTTAGCTACCCACTACCTACTCCTTTGTACAGTCTGGGACACAATACTCACTGTGTTGCCTACTGTCAAATAGAATTGAGGTTAGAAGTTTTGCAGTCTTTCAGGAGACAGAAAAATAAGGAGAAAAGAACCAGAAAAGGTAAATAAAAGACTAAGAACTATTCTGCTTCATGTTTCACCTCCTGACAAGATAACTCTTTAACACACAGTCCTTTACACATCCACACTCAAGCACTGAGAGGCCTGGAATTGCCCTCTTTTTCCTTCCTTCCCTCCTTTTTCCTTTTCTTTTATGCCTATCCTAGAACATAAACTCCGGACCTACTTGGCTGTCCCTGAGATTTTTGTTTAAAGAGAGTGCTCTGACATTTGAGCCATAGCTCCACCTCTAAATATTTGGTAGTTCATTGGAGGTAAGGGACTTTGCTGCCCCAGCTGGCTTTAAACTATGATCCTCAAAGCTCAGCTTCTTGAGTAGCTAGGATTATATACAAAAGCTACTAGATGTGTACACAGTTTGTAACCTGTCTAAAATAATTTCTCATAGTTGTATTTTATTTTTCAGTTTCTTTTACCTTTCCATAGTGAATCTTTTGGAAAGAGTAGTTCGAACTCTGGTTTTGTTCCTTAATTCACTTAACTTTGTTCTCTAATAACTAAGAATCATTTCCCATAGCTGTGTGTAGAACTATGGGAGGAATAGTATACATGTTCTACATATAGCCCCTGTTCAATCTTTAACCTAGAGTAGTGGTAAAGGGCAACATATTTTGGCCAATACAAATATTAATCCAGAATGATTGTTGTCCTTAATGTACTATGTTGTCTCTCATCTCCTTTGCTGTCCCTTGGTTATCTCATATTGGTATAGTATCTCACTTTGTTATCTGATATATTGAATTTATTTGTATTTGAATATTTGAAATTTGATAGGGAAGGGGGGAAAACCAAGACGGGTGTGGGGTGTGGGGGGGGAAGGAAATGGGTACCAAGACATGTGAAAGGGTATCAATGTATGTGAATTAATGCACCTTCTATCTGGCAAATATCATGTAACCCTTTTACCAATTACAATAAAAAAAAAAAAGAAAAAGAAAATGAAAAAAAAAAAAGGTCATTGAAGACATCCTCAAAGAGCTTGTCATTGTCTTTAAGAAATTCAAAGGAAATTATAAATCAAAACTACCTATATAAAAAAAAACAAATATTAATCCACTGTATCCTAGATCTATGATAAGCCTTACTAAAAACTTGTTACAGATAAATTGACTCTTTGGCAGTTCACCAGTTGCGTGATAGCAGTACAGTGATCACAGTTCAACAGTGCAACCTGTATGTGGGCACTGGGCAGGATTCCAGAGTTGGGAATTTCTTGCAAACACTGGGCAATTACACTTTTCAGATAGCATAAAAGAGACGTGTGATGCAGGGCCATGCCCTGCAGGTTATGGTTGTCCTCATTTGGCCCCAGTCAAGTTGATCATCTTTGGACTGTAAAACTTAAGGGATGTCCTCTCTTCATGAAATCCTGAGACCTAAAATGTCCAAACACTAGAGGAGAAGTCAAGACATTTGAAAAGAACAGTACATAAAACACAGTCTTCTAGGGCTGGGAGTTTGGCCTAGTGGTTAAAGTGCTTGCCTAGCATGCATGAAGACCCGGGTTCTATTCCTCAGTACCACATACATAGAAAAAAGCCAGAAATGGTGCTGAGGCTCAAGGGCTAGAGCTCTAGCCTTGAGAAAGTCCAAGGACAGTGCTCAGGCCCTGAGCTCAAGCCCGGGACTGGCAAAAAACAAAAACAACAACAATAAAAAAAAACACAGTCTTCTCTTCCTTTCTCCTTTCCTCCCTCTTTTACTTCTTCCCTCCCTTATTCTTTCCTTGTTTTTCAGGATTGGAGTCAGGGTCTCACCTTTGCTGTATTACAATGTAATACATTAATGAAATTCTGGCTTTAATGTGAATTTGTCAAATATTCTGTCCTTTTCTTCCTTTTCCTTTCTTTCTTCCTTCTCTTTTTCTTTTCTCTTTTACTTCATTCCTTCCTCCCTCCCTTCCTTTTTTCTCTTTGTCTTCTTTTCTGGGCTGATAAATCAAATTCTACCCAGATGGTCCTCCCTTCAGTCACTAAGCTACATCTCAGCCTTGATGGGTCTCTTTATGTGAAAATTTTAATGACTTATTTATATTTTTTTAATTTAATTGTTGAGGTGATGTACAGAGGGGTTGCAGTTACATTCATCAGGTAGTGGGTACATCACTACTTAAACATTGTTACCTCTTCCCATGTTTTTCTCACACTTTTTCTCCCCCATCCCCTCCCACTCATCTTATTTTTCCCTTACCTTTCCATTTTCAAATACATAAACATATATACAATATACTAGATACAGAGTCAGATACAGTAACAACCTGAAAGGGAAAAGAAGAAAAAAGAAATAGCTTCACCTACTACATTAAGAACAACAATCACAAAGACAAACCTCTTGTTTCCATATCCTGGAGTTCATTTAGCTTAGCCTCATCCTATAGGGACATATATAAAAAGCTTTTGAGCTATTGTGATTCTGTTAGGAAAATCCTAGACATATACTATTTGTTACAAATGAGGGAAACCATGGAGCCTATGTTTCTTTGAGTCTGGCTTACTTCACTTGCTATGATTTTTTCCCAAGTCTTTCCATTTCCTTATAAATGGGGCAATGTCATTTTTTCTGATGGCAACATAGAATTCCATGGTGTAAATATTAAGCAATTCTGATTCTTATCAAAGTTTGTATTTGCATTAAATGAAATGTTAAACAATATACTAAAACAAGGAGAAAAAACATTCATATCACTATCTAGAATGTCTAACATTTTCTTGTATATATAAATTTGTGGAATGGGTTTTAGGTTTGATTGATTGTTATACTACAGCTTGAATAGTGAACTAAAACAAGGAGAAAAAACATTCATGTCACTATCCAGAATGTCTAACATTTTCTTATGTATATAGATTTGTGGAATGGATTTTAGGTTTGATTGATTATTACACTACAGCTTGAACCAAAATACAAACACCACTAAGATATACCCTCAGCCTTCTAGTTTCCTTATTTACATAATCCCAGAAGTTATACATTATACTTATTTCACATCTTCTTTATTTTGCTAGATCTCAATTTTTGTTTCTTTTTGTTGTTGTTGTTTCCGCTTAGAACTGTCTTCTGAGTTTGCAGATGTATTCTTTGAAAGGTGTTTAGCATTTTTTTTTAACATTAAGAGCCAGATATGAGGAATTTATCCTCATCATTTCGGATCATAGTAAAGTATGATTAAAATGTATTTGTACACCAGTGGCTCATGCCTGTAATCCTAACTACTCAGGAGGGCTGAGAGCTGAGAATCACTGTTCAAAGCCAGCCTGGGCAGGAAAGTCTATGAGACTCTTACCTTCAGTGAATCACAGAAAAAGCAGGCAGTGGCACAGTAGCTCAAGTAGTAGAATGCTAGCCTTGAGCAAAAAAGAGCCCAGGGACTGCTCAACTGGTAAATTTATCTATCTATCTATCTATCTATCTATCTATCTATCTATCTATAGATGGCTATCTAGATAAAGAGATAGATAGGTAGACAGATGTAAAGCTTTAAGAGGATTTCTTAAAAAAATAAGATGCAAGAAAGAAAGAAAGAAAGAAGGAAAGAGAGAGGGAAAAAAGGAGAGAAGGAAGAGAGAGAGAGAGAGAGAGAGAGAGAGAGAGAGAGAGAGAGAGAGAGAGAGAGAGAGGGCAAGTGCGAGCGCTAGAGAGAGAGGAAAATGCCTGAAATATATTTCTAAGCTTTGGCAAATGGCAAAGTAGTGGAATACTTATCTAACATGTACCTTGCCCTCGTTTAGGTGTGGTTCCCCCGCATAACAAAGGAAGACACACACACACACACACACACACACACACACACACACACACACACACACACACCTAATGGCTAGAGCACAGGCAGCCACAGTAATTGCATTAATTTGCATTCATTTCTCCCTACAATCTGATTTGAAAAATATACAATTTGTTTCTGAGGCAAAAACCATAGCGTCTGTAGTTTATATCATTTCCCTGGTTGAAATTACAATTTTTTGTTGAAATTACAGTTTTTCTTAAAAATATTTTAAAACGTCCTAAGATATGAACTCCCAAATCTGGAGTGTATTTCAACACAAGCAGCTCAATTGATCTAAACAAACAAACAAACCAGAAAAAGAAAAGGAAACCATTTCCATCCCCTGTTAGGGCCTAAAATGAAAGTAAAAGCAGCCTGGTGGGGAAGAAAGGGGCTTTGGTAGCCACCCAGATAACAAGCCAGAGCCTGCTCTTCTCTTAGGATAATGCAGATAGTGGAGGCTGCTCCGAATCAGATATCACCTAGTTTATGTAAGGTCTTCTTTTTGGAAGATATTCAATCACTCCATTCATTCGTGCTGCGTATCTGCAAAGCAGAATCCCTGAAACGAGATTTCCATGAAGAACCTGGGGTGGAGCCTGAGGTGAGACCCTATCTCTAATTCACAACCAACTAACTGATCTAATGTATTAAATAAATTAAGAAACTCAAATCAGGTTACAGAGGAGACCCTTCTTCCCTCCAGACAGGAAAAGCTGCTATAAATTCGGAGAACTCTGCTCAAGTCAAACAGTGAGCCAATCTCTGCACAGATTATCTAGTGAGCTTTGCAGGGGTCTTGAAGGTTGCCCATGCACTAAGCCAAGCTGACCCTTGAGCTGGAGCTCCTGGATGCCTGTGCTTGTAGCAAGGCCACGCCTCCTGCAAATCTTTCAGGCTGTAGCCTCAGCAGGATTTCCGGCAGGATCTCTGTGGGTTTGGATGTGTGCATCTTACTGATTATTTAAATGAACAGAAATGGATCCAAAAGAATATATTTTTTTCAACAGTAATTTTACTCACATTTTGGGCGCCCCGTGATTATATTATTTATTTACATGTTTATTATATATTTATGTATATCTTTATATGTAGCTTCAAGATAGATATATAATATCCAAGTTCTGTAGAAGCATGCAGCATAGTATTTTCATTATTCTAAAACGCGCCATTTAATTTCTTACTTAGATTTTTTGACTAAATATTACTTGGGAGGAATTACCAATCAAGTTCTATGTCAGTTTAGATAACTTAAGTATTGTGGGCGTTTATTTGTGAATGCAAAACTTTAGAAACCATCTCCATGTCGGAGTTGATTTCTCAGGTAGACTTTGAGACCCGGTCACCAATGCCTTTCCTGAGGGTGCAGTCACTCCTCGGGAACCAAAGTCCACACTCTGGCACTATGAAGAATCATCCTCGTAAACTGCTCCCTATAGCATCGTTATACAACTGCTTGGCTCATACACTTAAGAATAACTTTTTGAGCCTGTTCTACGAACATTTAATTTCTCCTAGGCTCATTTCTCAGAACCCACTTACAGTCTTTGGATTGTGCAACTTAATAAGAGGAACCTTCCAGACGCTGAGGCGGGGGACCCCACCTCTCCAAGCCAGCTGAGGTGCAGATCAGCCCATCAGCTGGACTCGGGGTGGGGGGGGGGAGTTCCAGAGCAGATCTTCCAAGTCCATTTGGGGAAGGAGGGGAGGAAAGGAGGCAGGAGATTGTAGACTGACTTCCAGGCCAGTCTCAGCGCGCTGAGTCTTCGCGGTAACCCGGGAGGTCAGGTCCCCCGAGGCGCTTATCTCCGCCAGGCAGACAGAGCCACGCCTTCCGGCCTCGCCTGACCTGGAGAAGCCGGTTACTAAGGGCGAAGTGGCCCTGGGCTCCCGGGGTCCGGGATCGCACAACCTTCCCGGCCCGGCCGCCACCAGTGTGTGTCCCGCTGCGAGACGATCCGGGAAGCGCGCTTGGCAGCGCGCGGTGCGCGCGTGGCGCGGGAAGGAGAGGGGTGGTGAGGCCTGGAGAAGATCCCCGCGCAGGGTACTGGGGGGGAAGCACTACAATCCCCAGAGCCCCGCACTGAGGCTCGACGTCACCGAGGAGCGGAGGGCGTGTTTGCTAGGGCGGATGACTCAGGACAACGTGTGTGTTTAAGCGATCCTCCGGCCGCCGCGTCCCGGCACACGCGTTAGCCAGCCGGAGAACCCGGCGCTCGCTTATCTGCGGCGCGGTTAAGCCAGTGAGTACATTTAGGCAGATGGTGGCCGGCGGGCTTGGGGGATATTCTGTGGGGTATCTCACGTAGCTCCAGAGGCATGGGGGCGATGGAGGCCGGGGGAGGGCGATGGAGGCCCGGTTCGGGTTCATGTGTATCTGAGTTGTGAAGTTAGCCCATACTGACAATTTAGAGTGGATTCCAGACCCGGTGGTCGGTTGTGGGTGGGGTGGGAAGTTACGATTCTTGCTTTTCTTCAGTGGTGCGAAGACAAATAGATGTTGGATGGGTAAAGCTTTGAAGGAGAAATTTGTTGATATCTACTCTTTTAAGGGGATTGGTCTGTAGATAGTGTTTTCAGGACACAAAATGTAGCCCTCGTTTTAGCCGTTTCCCCCAACAAAGCTCCCTTCTGTAATTATTCTGTGTGTGTGTGTGTGTGTGTGTGTGTGTGTGTGTGTGATCACTTGAGCCAGGCAGCCTTTTGCTGGTTCATTACAAATGGCGACTTTTCTGCTGGCTGCCTTTGAACTACTGTCCTCCAGATCTCAGCCACCTGAGTAGCTAGGATTATAGGCACAAACCATCAAAGCCTGTGGTTTACCCCCCCACCCCACCCTCCGCGCGTGCGCACGTGGGTGCTTGCTCATGTGAGTGTGTTTGGGGGGGTGGGGGTCGCTGGCTTGTGCTTCCGTCCAGGCTTTAATTCAGGGCTTGGGCACTGTCGTCTTTGAGCTTTTCGGGAGCAAGGCTAGTTTTCTACCACTTGAGTCAAGCTCCACTTCCAGCTTTTTGATGATTAATTGGAGATAAGAATATCTCAGTTTTATCTGCTCAAGGCTGGCTTGGAACCATGATCCCCAGATCTCAGCCCCCTGAGTAGCTAGGATTTATGGCCGAAGCCACCAGAGCCTATTTTATTTTATTTATTATTTTAAGGAACTATGTTGCCCCCGTAGGCAAGGAATCTTGGGTTTAAACAACCAGTCCTGCCTCCGGCCTCCAAGTAGCAGGACTGCACATCACATTAAACTGTTGGGGGAGTTTAAATAATTTCTCTTTAAAGTAGAGAAAAAGTAACTAGCTTATTGTAGCACTTTTTAAAAATAATACCGAAAACTTTGAACATCACAGAATAGGACACAAAATAAATTAAATAGAACCTTAGTCCAAAGAACATACTTACAATATTGGTTTTCTTATGTTTGCCCTAATTTTAGAAATATTTAAGCTAATTCCCATATTTTGGGGGCCCCTTTCTTCCAGGCTTTGCACATTAATCAAGAGCTGGACTAGGAAAGCACCTTGGTTTACCTTAAGATACCATAAGGTCACACATATCCATGGCGAAATCAGCAGGTATACACAGAACTGCCTTTTGTTCCTAGTAAATTGCATCCTGTACAACATCATACACAGGATGGATGGTAGGAAAGAAGGATGACAGGAAATCCATGGCCTCTTCGGAAGCTTCTGCTGGAATTAGCTTTGGAGGGAAATGCCTTTATGTCCTTTGGGTGGCAAGGCGGCTGAAGAGAGTGGCAGTGCAATGTGTCTTGGGCTCCAGTCCCTATTCTCAGTACCTCTCCCCCAGATGACTTGTGGAACAGACTGTGCTGCTGTCCAACTACTGGATCTTGCTCTGGGATTAACCTGAAATATATGTAGATTAGGTGGAAATTGTACTCTTTAGTAGATGATTAGTAAATCTCTCCTCCTCCTTGTCCTAATCCTCTCCTTTGCTTTCCCCTCCCTTCCTTTCTCTTTCTCCCCTCCAGCTCTTCTTCCCCTTTCCTTCTTCCCCCTTCCTCCTTCTACACACACACACACACACACACACACACACACACACACAGCCTCACATTGTGACATTTCAATACATGTATACAAATATAAAGATGTGCTGAAGGTAATTTTCATATTTGTCACCCGCCTCACACATTTGGTCAGTAGTTTTTGAAACTTGCCATTTAGCCCACACTAGCTTCAAACCCATGGTATTAGATATGAGCCTGGCTACCTAATCTGTCAAGAGGTTTTGGTAAGAGTTTGGCAGCAGTTGAAGAAAATAACATGTGGCAAAGTTCTTACTCTGTTGCTTACTGGGGGTAATAATTTAGGATCAAAATGTTTTCATGAAAAATTAAATGTCCTTCATGGCCACCTACCTATATTAAAATGTTTTCTAGGTCTAAAGGAAACTATGTTTCTGTCTAAAAAAACAGGGCTCAGTTCACCTCAGACTGTGAACTAGAAATTGATAGTCCAAATGATTTTAAAATCATGTTTCCTTTTTCTTTTCAATAATGGCTTTGTTATATCATATTCATATCATATAATTTAGTATTGGTATATTTGGAGTTACTCAGCATCTCATTCCCATCCCCTTTCCCCACCAACTCATATTGAGGATTCTTCATTCCTCACTCACTGAAAGGCTGAAAAGAATGGATATCTAATTTTGAGCTATAGTTACCTTTTTTTTTTTTTTTTTTTTTGCCAGTCCTGGGCTTGAGCTCAGGGCCTGAGCACTGTCCTTGGACTTTCTCAAGGCTAGAGCTCTACCACTTGAGCCTCAGCACCACTTCCGGCTTTTTTCTATGTATGTGGTACCGAGGAATCGAACCTGGGTCTTCATGCATGCTAGGCAAGCACTTTAACCACTAGGCCAAACTCCCGGCCCTATAGTTACCTTCTTTATAGAACTATATAAAGTATTCAGAAATCCTATTAAAAGGCAGTAGTGAACTAGCTATTTAAACTGAGGGTGGGTTGGTATGTATACAGCAAAATTCCTATTCCTGTTCCTGTTACCATCCCAATAGATCTTGTTGAATAATTTTGTTTTCACAAGAAAGGTGAACAAAGGCATGGGATGTGAGAAAGACAGAGACACAAAAGAAGAAGGGTAGGAAGAGGAAGAAAGAGAACAAAAAGAAATTCTACCATTTCAAAATAGGGAGGGGAGAGGAGAGGACAGGAAAAAAGGGGGGAGAGGAAAAAAGTAAGTAAGGAGGTGGAAAGGAGAGAAAGAGAGAATTACTTAACATCTAAAAATAGAATATTCATTCATCCTGTTGAACTAGGATTTCTTCACTTTGTGGATCACTAGGCTAATTAGTCTTCTGTGCTTGGAGCTGGAAAAGTCGTGTTACTATTTAGAGGAGTACATGGCTTAAAATGAGTTCTTAGGCTCAGGTAGCATTCTGTAAATCAACTCTCTTGAGATCCAGGCAGCATTCTATAAGTCTTCTCTCTTGAGCTCCTCCTCACATTATCCTGATGGTTTAAAAGTAGACTGTACAAAGTGATCTGCATTTAAAGATAGACTGTCTTATAAAAAAAAGAGGAAGACTGTCTTAGAGATTCATGAACTTTAGCTATCCTCACCCAGAAAGCTAGTTTTAGCTTCTTATGTCCATTGGCTCTCCCTAACTCTAGTCCATCTCAGCTGTAATGTAGGGTAGAGAAGATAAGATTTTAAAAGTGAGAAGGCACAATGGAATACGGAAAAGGAAGAAGAAAACATTTCACTGCTTCAGCTATTCCATTGGTTTGCAATGATTTCATACAGATCTATAGATCTTAGATTGATATGAAATAGTTGTTAAAGTACAACTGAGTACTTTCTGTGTTTAGGTGTGTTTTACCAAAATGCTCATGCTACAGGAGTGGTTTTAATCACATACTTACTGACTTCTACCTTGAGTATGTCCTTCATGTCTGATGACTGTTATTTCTTGGGAACAAAGAACATATGAATTCCTTAGAAATAATCTGTATTTTACTCAAGAAGCACTAAAACAAAGTTTGGTTCACGTGAAATACCAGGAAAGTAGTATGGCATGCCTTGAATATTTACTATTTCACTAGTAATAGTGCTTTTACTGTTTCACTATTAAGTGCACATTTAACACTAGAAATGTTAAATACTAGGAATGCTAACAAAGAACTCATCACTACAAGTCTAAATGCTTTACTGTTCAAGCTAAATGGATTCAGGACCTTCTGAAAATGCAAACTGTTAGGTTTTGGTTCTGGCCGGTCAACAACTAGCTTTTACTTCTCTTACCCTGCAAAATTCTGTTTCTCTGTAGCATTGTTATATACGATATATATCACATATGCATTATATATATGGATTCTACCCTATGTAATTTATTTCACATTATCATTTTAATTTATAATTAACATAAATTGATTGTGATAGTTTACATTTTTCACACTAGTTTTTTTTTAGAAAAAAATCCCGCCTTGTACCTTACATCTACCGCCTACTCAATCCTATTTAGTGAGTGTTATTTTGGGTAGCACACAGATCAAGAAAGTTAAATTGGTCACATGGACAGAAGTAAATTGCAACTATGAATTTTTTTTTTTGCCAGTCCTGGGCTTGAACTCAGGGCCTGAGCACTGTCCTTGGACTTTCTCAAGGCTAGAGCTCTACCACTTGAGTCTCAGCACCACTTCTGGCTTTTTTCTATGTATGTGGTACTGAGGAATCGAACCCGGGTCTTTGTGCATGCTAGGCAAGCACTTTAACCACTAGGCCAAACTCCTGGCCCCACAACTATGAATTTTTTATCCTGAAAAAATGTATTTGTACAAATTCCTCCTGCATTTAATAAGTCATACCTTGTTTCTAATACCCAGTTCTTCTTTTTCTTCCTTACTAGTCAAAATCACATCCACGCCAATGTTCTTTTATATTTTAAATGCAATCGTGGTAAGAGAGTAAATCTAGAAATTAGGAATGGCCCCTGAGTGCATTAAAATGAGTATATACCTACTGTAGCAGGGGTGTCCCGGACTCTTGACTCTTGGTTTTCCTATTGTGATATCTGACTTGGGTTCATAATCTCTCTGGACCTTCCCTCCTGTTCCAGTACACAGTAATCATATTAGTGTGCTACTGTATATTCTATACAGTGTCTTTGTTATTCCCAAAGAGTCAGGGGTGAGAGCCTCCAGAAGGCTAAGCAAGTGCTCTGTCACTGAGAAACATCCCCCAAAGAATCTAGTTGGATCATAGTTGAGTTTATACCAGTGAGTGACTTAGGGTCCCTAGCCTCAGGGTGGGGTTGGTTTGCAGAAAGACTGCAGGGCTGGAACATTTAGCCCCATTGGTGGCCTTGGGAAGCGAAAGTGGATATTAGGTTCCATTAAACCACTTGAGCAGTATGATTAGAACAGGAGATGTTCTTGCTGGGGGACCGAATGCTTCTGCATGCAGGAAAGGAGGCATGTCTAAACTCCTCCAAACTCCACCAGACAGAAGCTAAACTCTTGTCTTGCTGAGGACCTTTATTGACCTTGTCCTGTGAAGGTGCATTTTCTTGCTATTCTTCTGCATCCTTAGAAACATTCTTTATCATACACTGGTAATGGAAGGAAAGGGTTTCCCTGAGTTCTATGAACTCATCTAACAGAGTAATCCAATCCCAGGAGAGGTTCATGGGAAACAAGCATTGTAGTCAAACAGGAGCACAAGTGGTAACAAGTGATACTTGGATCTGATTAACCTTTCACAGGTGGGATCTTATGCTATTTCTGAGAATATAGAGTCAAACTTGAGCCTAATACCATGTGCCAGAGAATCACTAACTTCATCCAATCACGGAAGCTTTCTGTGATGAGTTTAGCATAAATAGAAACAGTGGATGTGGTGTGTGATAGGCGCACTTATCATGTGATAGTTACTTCAAATAGAACATTTATGTGGGTGCACATACTGCAGAGATTATAAAGCAATGAGCTACTTTCAGCAAAAAAGCTCATGGTATTGTTTTAGCCCTACCTAAATCTAATAGTTCTATGTTACTCATGCAAAAGCACTCACTCACCTCTACGTCCATCCTCAAATCTAAGCCAGGGATAGTGCCTGTTTGTCATGTGCAGTGTTTATTTCCACCTTGGGCCAGAGGGTTCATCCCATTTACTGCACCATACAACTATGTATACGACTTCATTATTCAAAAGTGAATAATGAGCCAGACTGTGGGATGCCCCTGGATTTTCCTGGATTTGATGAGCATGTATGAACTCTGGGTTTACTCTACTACTCCCATCTCCTGTTTTTCCCCAATCCCCCAAAGAATCCTTACAAAGCTTCTGTTTGGTTGTAACCTTGTTCTGCTTCCTGCTGCAATTCTGGGTCTGCAATCCCTCCTTCCCATTTCTCCCTTCCTCCCTCACTAACTTCCTCTTTCCCTCCCTCCCTCCCTTTTTTCCTTCCTTCCTTTCCTTTTTCTTTCTGCTTGATTTTTTTTTTAAAGTTCCTTTCCTGGAGCTTGAACTCAGAACCTGAGCACTGTTGCTGAGCTTTTGTGTTCTCAGCTAGCACTCTATCACTTGACTCATAGTTCCATTTAAGGCTTTTTAGTGGTTAATTGGAGTCACAGACTTTTCTGCCCAGGCTGGCTTTAAACCATGAAGCTCAGATCTCACCCTCCTGAGTAGCTAGGATTACAATCATAAGCCACCTCCTCTCCCCCCCACTCGTGTAAGTACTAAGGCTTGAATTCAAGGTCTCATGCTCTCTCTCTCAAGTCTGGTATTCTGTCATCTGAGACCCCTCTCTACTTTATGATGGTAATTGGAGATAAGAGTCTCAAGGACTTCTCTGTCCAGGCTGGCTTTGAATGATGCTCCTCAAATCTGAGCCTTCTGAGTAGCTGAGATTACAGGGTGAGCCAGCACCCTAGCCTAGCCCTTCTTATGAGCAAAAGAAAACCTGCTATAGAAATGTGATGCTAAATTCTTGGTGTGCATTTTGAGAAACCTGATGCATTTGTGTTTCTATATTTATGGGATGGGAGGGAGAGGGAGAGGGCAGCAGTCTAACAATAAATGCTTTATTTAAATATAGATTATGGCTGGGTATCTGTGGCTCATGCCAATATTCTTAGCCACACAGGAAGCTAAGATCTGATGATCTCAGTTCAAAGCCGGCTTCAGCAGGAAAGTCTATGAAACTGTTATCTCTAAGTAACTAGGGGAAAAACTGGAAGTAGAGGTATGGTTCAAGTTGTAGAGCACCAGCCTTCATGAAAAAGCCAAGCAAAAGTGGAAGGCCCTGAGTTCAAGCCCTAGTACCAACATACACATGAAAAGAAGAGCAAAACAAAAGAGAAAGGAACAGAAAGGAAAGAGAAAAGAGACAGGGAAGGGAAAGGCAAAGGAAAAAGAAAGGGAAAGGAGATGGAAAAGGGAAAGAAAATATCCTGGGAGAGATCCTCATCTATAGACATACCTACCAAAAAGCTGGAAGTAGAGGTGTTGCTCAAGTGATCAAGTGCCAGACTTCAGTTAAAAACAGCTATGTCTATTACTCAGGCCCTGAGCTCAAGCCCCAGCATGGGCATGTGTGCACATTCTCACACACGGGCACGCGTGTGCATGTGCGCGCGCGCGCGCGTGCACACACAGACACACATACACACACACCACCACCACCACCACTACCATCAACAATAACAACAAACACCCATAGATAGATTATGCCATTCCTTTACTCACAACTACTTGGTTGGTACATCCTAGCCTCCTTCAAAGCCAAAATCCTGGAGGCTGTTTGTCTAACGTTACTTCTTGCCCTGCTGTCTTCCCGCCCTCCCCAGGCTGTGAGCC
Organism: Megascapheus bottae; assembly: GCF_031878675.1. Classification (NCBI taxonomy): domain Eukaryota; kingdom Metazoa; phylum Chordata; class Mammalia; order Rodentia; family Geomyidae; genus Megascapheus; species Megascapheus bottae. The sequence goes on from NC_143521.1 coordinate 7,174,749, forward strand.
TCTTCTTCCAGAGACAAACATTTGGACATGAACTGCTCCTCCCGGTGATCAGCTGAGGGTACCTGCTTAGCACATTTCTGTGCGCCTGCGTGGTCCACTGATCCTCTTGCCTTACCTTTTTTTCTGTATCTTACAGTTGCCTGACAACTCTCCAGGAGCCTCCCGGATGAGGAGGTTATTTAGTGTTGCTCACAGCCCTATCTCCACTGCCTGGCACATCCCAGGGAGTCCAATAAATGCTGACTTGATTTTGCTGTTAAGAAAGAGGCTTGTGCAAGGTTACACAGCTAGTAAATTGAAAGGACAGAAGAAATGCAAATCCCACACATTCCCCTCTGGTTGAGTTGCATTTGATGGACAAATAGTCTTAGGGACAGTACCTCACTATTGTGTGGGAAATTGGTGACCAATTTACAGATTAGATTTACAAAGTCTGGGGTTTTATACACTTGGAGATCACACCTGGTCTTAAATCATTAGAGTTTAAAGTCAACTTGTTTTCTCAGTTTTGCTTTTCTGTCACAGATGAGCTTGCATATCTGTGGAAGTGAGAGATGGAAAACAAACAGTCACGGAGTTTTATGTTTATTTGCATTTAAAGGAAGGATTTAGATTAAGGTGAAAATTAAAGAGAAATAAATGGTTCTCAAGACCTATATAGGGAAGTTTTTCTCCTTTTTCCTTTACCTTTGTTTTTGGTAAGCATTTTATTTTATTTTAGAAGTTTAAAATTTAAAGTGGTTTTAGCTGCTTATTAAATTGTAACTTTATGGGATAGGAGTGATAGAGTGGCCCCGTGACAGAGTGCTTTTCTAGCATGCATGAAGACCCAGGTTTGATTCCTAGGTACCACATACATAGAAAAAGCTGGAAATGGTGCTGTGGCTCAAGTGGTAGATCTCTTGAAACTCTGAGGACAGCGTTCAGCCCTGAGTTCAAACCCCGGGACTGGCAAAAAGAAAAAAAAATGTGAATTATGTATCCTAAGTGAGCTACGTGTTAGATTGCAATACATATATACATATTTAAATGAGGTTAAATGTGTTCAATTCTTCAAGCACTTCTTTATGGTAAAAATATTCAAAACATTTCCTTTTTGGCTTGCTGGTAGTGGGACTTGAGCTCAGGGCTTCAAGCTGTCATTTGGCTAATAATGTATTGTTTGAGCTACCAGCTTTTTGCTGGTTCATGGAAGCTATCTTCTTGGAACTTTTCTGCCTAGGCTAATTTTGAACTGCCATCCCTCACCTGCTGAGAATCTATGATTCTGAGCATGCACCAGCAGTGACTGGTTTCTTCTGGCTTTTCAAAATGTGAAAGGTACAGAAGATACCTTTCCTCTGCAGTTAAGTTACCTCTATGTAAGAACTAGGAGTCAATTTTCAGAGTGGTGTCAGTGGTCTATACTTGATAGCAGAACGTATGTGACTCCATTTTCAAAAGTCTGTGTACATAGAGTGAATCTTACTGCTTCCAATGCTGTTTGCTGTTGTCATTCCATAACAATAACAACTAGTGAACCTTAAGCTCGGGATGTTCTACTAAATTAGCCTTTTCTCTTATGGTAGTAAATAAGTCATTGGTTTTGGTCAGTGGGTAATTTCTCAAGGACCCCCCTCTGGCCTTCTGAGAAGCTTGTCGGTTCTGGGAAGCTCCGGATATCCAGGTTGAGTAACAAACAGAAGATAGAGAGGGGATTAGCACATTCTAGGGTCCTTTGGACTTCCACAGTCACAACTTAGCTGGGCTTCACCAGCCTTTGATGGCCTTGCATGTCTCTTGCTAGCCTGGGTTCTTCCCACCCTACTCTGAAAGCTGAACTTGATGAACTGCACACATTTCCTTCGAGTAAAGGATTTTGTATTTCTTTACTCTGTTTTCTCCTTTCTTCTTTTCCAATAGGTGGTCTGGCTCCTGTGGAGCCTAGAAGCTCCCATTTTGTGCTTCACAAGGCTAGAACCCTATCTTAACCTCTCAGCTATTGAATGGTTGTGATAGAACCCTCTCTTAACCTCTTAGCTGTTGAATGAATATGTAGGAACTGAGATAGGATAGGACCTTTTAAACTGAAAGAGTGGCTTTTATATTAAAATGGCAGTTATATTTTCAGTGGCCTAGAGATATTACTAACTTGAATCCTTAAAGTGGTATTGTTGAAGATTTGTCCAGCCTTTAAAAATTTTAAAGCTCCACCATTTGACTTTGTGCCCATGTACTTTAGTAATTGTATTAGAATATAACCTCCCTAAGGGAATTCTAATACTCTACTACTTAAGTAATGGCTAGTTACTTCTTGCTACTGTTTATAATAACTATGGTACATTTTGTTTGAGTTTATGTGTGTGTGTGTGCGTGCGCATGCATGTACATGTCCATATATATGTTGAATACTGAGGCTTAAATTTAGAACCTGGGAACTGTCTCTTGGCTTTTTCACTCAAAGCTTGAGCCACCAATCCTCTTCTGGCTTTTTGGTGACTAATTGGAGATAGGAATCTCAGACATTTCTGTCTGGGCTTGCTTCAAACTGTGATCCTCAGATCTCAGTTTCCTTTTTTTTTTTTTTTTTTTTTTTTGCCAGTCCTGGGCTTGAGCTCAGGGCCTGAGCACTGTCCTTGAGCTTTCTCAAGACTAGAGCTCTACCACTGGAGCCTCAGCACCATTTTCTGGCTTTTTTCTATGTATATGGTACCGAGGAATCAAACCCGGGTCTTCATGCATGCTAGGCAAGCACTTTAACCACTAGGCCAAACTCCCGGCCCTGAGATCTCAGTTTCCTGAGTAGCTAGGGTTACTGGTGTGAACAGCCAGTGCTCAGCTGTTACTGTCTTTGATTCTATGGGAATCATTGAGAATGGGTGATGAGAAGACCTAAGGACCCAACATAGTGGAATCAGGTCCCTGCCTTTCCAGTTTTCACCATCAGCTGGAAAATTGGGTTTTCAAAAGCAAGCATCAATTTTAAAAGCTGAAAATCAACAGTGAAGTCTAAGGAAAATGCTTCTCTAATAAGATACACTTATTTACTTGTAATGTGGGAGATTGTGTAGGTCATGTGCAAAAGGAGCTTCCTACTGTATGATCTAGGTTTTTTTCAAGAACAATTTAATGCTAAAGTATTGACTTTATAATCCAAACACTACAGTGTATGGTTAGGGATCTTTGAGAACTTTGTAGGTGAGCACTGGAAGTATTCAAATTATTATTGTTTTTCTTTCATTAGTCTCTTGTTGCTACTTAAGATTTTTGAATTAAACACTGAAATTCATGTCAGGAATTAAAATATTATGCTGTCATAATAAAACATGAGTTCTGTTTACAGTCGGATCTAATTCTTTGGGGGCCACTTTGTTTTTCTTAAGGAAAATGCTTATGTGGTCAGGTGAAAGCAGGGGGAGAAAAACAAGCCACATTTTTTTTTTTTTTGAGCAAATGTCACACTTGCTTTAGAGATGTGCTTTTCCCAGGCTGAAGCATATGGCACTTTCCTAGCTTATTTGTAAGCATCTTCCTACTTTTGAACAAAATACAATGCTTCCACAATTTTGTGCTACCTTGAAACTCAGAAACGCATGTATTAGATATATAGTTATCTTTTATGGCTGTTGACACTTGACTTAATTATAGTAAACCAACAAGGGAATACATCTTAAGATAGTTAACAGTGTAGATCTGCATTGTCAAATATGATGCATACCAGCCAGAAGTGGAAACTAAAGTGAAATTAAATAACATTCCAAGATGAATTCAGTCCCAGTACCTCCTGTCAGGTGCCGGGTAAGTAGTGAATAGATCTCAAGGACATCTTTCATCCTCCTGTGTTGCTGAAGAAACTGAAAGGAACACTAGAACTTTTCAGTCTGACACCATTACTTTGAGCCAAAGCACACGAGAATCACTTTTGGAGGTTCTATTTATGGTCTCTTTTAAAATATCAGAAGCAGATAACTATAAAGTGATTTTTATGATTTGTTGGCTTGAAGGAAATTGTTAATTATGAACTTCATCCAGTTATGTACCCTAGCTGATATTTCCTAATCTGTATAGTTGAAAACATCCCACCTCAGGGCTGCCATTGAAATTCTTGTAGTGTAGTAGAATAGTCATTTTTTTCTCTTCTATCTTAGGGTCAGTGTTTGGAGCCAGGTAAATGGACCTGACAGAAGCTAGATTAGCAAGAGAGTCTTTTCTAATTAAAAATCCAGAGGGCTTCTTCTCACTGTTTATAGGTACTTTCTATGATGAGCTCTCTGCTTTCTGTGCACATTGAGTTTTGGTCTCAGATTACTGCTGCAACGATGTGACTGGATGAAATTAATGAACAACCTTGAAGTGTAGATGGTACCGGATACCTTAGGGTGGCTGTGTTCTAGGAGGGACAACATGAGAACATTGTGACAGGTCACCATAGACTGTTTGTTTTTGTGGGTCATTAGTCTTGTATTGGGCCTGGGAGCTCTTCAGCTCAAGGCTACCGCCCTACCATTAAGCCAAGCCCCACTTCCTGTTTTCTGGAGGTTAATGGAGACAAGAGTCTCAGGTCCTTTTGTGCCCTGGCTAGCCTTGAACTTTGATCCTCAGATCTAAGCCTCCTGAGTAGTTAGGATTACCGGTGGCGTGAGCCACCAGGCCTGGCTGTTTTTGTTTTGTTTTGTTGGGCACTTTGCCCAGTTCCAAGGTGCTTGTCAGTGAACTTTCTCTTTCCTGGAACTCTGATTATAAATTACTGCAGTCGAGAAAAAGATCAAAGAGCCCAGAAAAAGCACTTTTTGAGCTGTTACCTCTTCTAGGACTGGAGATGTATTCCATCATGCCTAGATGATTCTTAATTTTGATTTTTTAAAATAAATTTTGGTTCTTTGATGATAGTTTACCCTTTAATTTCTGTTTTTTAACATATAAATCTGTTTTTGTTTTGTTTTGTTTGCCAGTCTTGGGGCTTGAACTCCAGGCCTGGGCACTGTGCTCTACCACTTGAGTCACAGCACCACTTCCGGCTTTTTCTGTGTATGTGGTACTGAGGAATGGAATCCAGGGCTTTGTGCATGCTAGGCAAGCACTCCACAACTAGGCCATGCTCCCAGCTCCTGAATCTGTTTTAATGTCAATGTTTGGTAACTCTAATCTGAACTATCTATGATTCTTCCTCTGTATGCTCACCTTTGGAACATTTTCTAGCATGTCTGATTGTTTCATTTCCTTTTCATTTTCTTTCTTTTTCTTCTTCTTTTCCTCTTCCTCCTCCTCCTCCTCCTCCTCCTCCTCCTCCTCCTCCTCCTTCTTTTAATTGAATATCTGAGTTGTATAATTTTCTTTGAGATGGATTTAACTTCTAGCAAAATTGGAACAGATCACCTTGATGGAGTGAGGCTGGTCTTTTAATTTGCCTTTGTTTCCACAGTACATATTCCTGGCATCTTAAAACTTGGAGTTTTCAGACTCCTAATCTTTGATAAGTCTACAATCCCAAATTTTGTTACCATAAAAGAAACCACTGGGGCTATAGTTTTGCCTAGTGGTAGAGTGCTTGCCTAGCATGCATGAAAACCTGGGTTACATTCCTCAGTATCATATACATTAAAAAAAAAAGCTGGAAATGGTGCTGTAGCTTAAGTGGTAGAGCTCTAGCCTGGAGAAAGGCCAAGGTCAGAGCTCGGGCCCTGACTTCAATCCACAGGACTGACAAAAAACATTCTACAAGAAACCACAGAATTCAGGAAGATGCCCATAGCAGCCTCTTTCTCCCTGGTATTGTTGAGTTTTACCCCATATCTGTTCAGTCCATATGTGAAAACACCAGGACAAGAAAGGAAACAGAATTTGCTTCTGTGTCATTATCTTCTTTCTAACGAACACCTGACTGCTTTGGCTATTCTCATTAGAGAGAAAATGAGAGCATTTCACACAATTGCGCTTGAGTTTTGGCTACTTGAGGTTGTTCTCAGAAGAATGATTTTTTTTTTTTTGGAAAATCTACCAAGCAGAGAGAAATCTCCAAGCATCTGTATGGATGATTTTGCTTCTGAAAAACTAGATTTGTTTCAGTTAACATTTTAAAGCATTCGTGAGCTCAGTTAAGGTGTGACTCATAAGTCTTTTAAAAGTGTTGATAACTAGTTTAATGAAACATTTTAAATGTTATTTATAAACTAACACTCTTTTTCGAAAGACTTGAACTGTTTAACTATTGGCTTGATTTCCTTCATCATTTACATTTAATTTTAAATCTTCCTGGAATTTTATTTTATTTGCCTAGTAAAGAAATGGTTATGTAATTGCAAGCAAGTTTGGACTTTACCTTCTTGAAGAGATGTAATGTCTGGAGCTATGAATTCACAGAAAATCCTGTCTTAGACTACCCAAGCTTGGTAATAATAATGATAATACCATATAAACTAAAAAACAAAAACAAATGAAAAATAACTCAAATATGGGGGCATGATAACTGTTACGTAAACATGTAAATGAATCCCTGAACTTAGTTGTATTTTAGTAGGCTTTTCAAGTCAACCAAGACTAGTCCTCAAACATTCTTTTCTTGTTTAATGAGCTTTGAATAATTTTTATATCCTATTAATGATTAGAGTCCATTTGCATCTTAGGACTGGAAGTATATATTCAAGGATATGTTTCCTCCCTCCCATTACAGTTCTATGCTAGTTCTCATACAGTGTAGTAGATTGTTCATTGGAAAGGAACCAACTAATTATAGTTCACTTTTAAGTAGACTTGTTTTCAATATATTGTTATCTTGCGTTTACAATCATATATCTGAATTGGCAATTCATTATTGCTTTTCTCTTTGCAGAAATTTCCCAGATGTCTTCCAGGAATGACCAGGTTTCTATCCCCATGTCTCAGAGAAACACAAATGGTCTTCCCGGAATGACCTCCTATGACATGAAGACAGTTACTCAAGGGGCAGCCGTGTTGAGCTTTCATAACATCAGCTATCAAGTAAAAGTGAAGAGTGGCTTTCTCTGTGGCCGGAAAACAGTTCAGAAAGTTATACTGTCAGATATCAAGTATGTGCACAAACTTTTGCTTTAAAAAATTAATTGAATAATGGGATAATGACATTAATATGCATACATAAAACATACCTTGAGCATATTTACTTGTCCATATTATTCTTTCTCTCCTTTCTCCCCTCTTTTATAATAGCTTTTGGTGGGTTTCATTAGGATAATTTCATACATATGTAAAATATACTTCTATCATATTTTGTGTATGAACTTGTTAACTGCTTTATTGAATTTCAGAGATTTTGCATATTACTAATAGGATGTTGCGAAATCTTTTTCTGTGTGTGTATTTGTGTGTGTGTGTGTGTGTGTGTGTGTGTGTGTGTATCCCTAGGCATAGTTTCTTTTGGTTAAACTAGAAGAGATCACTTGTGATGTCGTGTTTGATGTATGTGTTCAAAGGAACTTCCAAACTCTTTTTAATAAGAATTGTACCACTTGCATCACATTTTGGGGGGAGAGGCATCTTAACAATTAATGTGTCAGTTTGTTTCTCGTGGGTAAGTTCTGCCTTTTGGCCTGGCTGGAAGATTTACTGCTTTTTGATTACAGGAGGTTTAGGTTTAGATTACTAGGGTTTAGATTTGCCATTTGGAAGAGACCATATATAAGAGACCTTCTGAGCCAGGCTCACTTTAGAAACTTGGACACTGTAGACTCTTTGTATTCTAGCAGCCAGGATGTGTAAATGAGTATATTGTACATACTCTTTACTTTTAAATATTAGACTATTTTCTGGAGTAGTTTGTAGTCTGTATCAATGGATACTTTTCTTCTATAATAAAAAAACATTTTCACTTCAACTGAAGTTACACAATCAAAGTAAAAAATAAGAATTTAGAATCTGATTGAATATACTTTATTATAAAGCCATCAGATAATTATGATATGTATTCTTTTCCTTCTGTATCAAATTCACGTTCTAGGCATAGTGTTGAAGAGGGCCTATAACAGAGAAAGATATAAGAAAAAGAAAAAAGCCTACCTACTACCACGTAGACTGTAGTAGTTCAGAGATAATACTACAGTCCATACCCTTCTAAGTCCTAGAGAATTTATACTTCTTTGTGGTATCAGGAAGCGATTTTGCATCAGGCAACATAATGTATGTGTTTGGTTTGTTGAATGGCAGAAAAAAGTTATTCCTAGGTAAAGCCAGCAAATTCTTTCTTTCTTATTCTTCCTCTCCCTCTTCTTCTGCCAGTCCTGGGCCTTGAAATCAGGACCTGGGCACTGCCCCTGAGCTTTCTCAAGGCTAGTGCTCTACCCTTGAACCACAGTCCCACTTTTGGCTTTTTCTGTGTAAGTGGTACTAAGGAATCAAACCCAGGGCTTCATGCATGCTACCCAAGCACTCTACCATTAGGCCATGCTCCTGGCCCAACAGCAAGTTCATTTGACTATAAAGCTGAGGAAATGGTTACAAAAGTGTTCTTTGACTCATTGTGGCTATCGATCTACGTGGAATCAGATAACTCTACTGTTCTTTGATGCTTTGTACGGGACTATTGCCTTTCTTACCTAGAAAGGAACTTGTCAGGTTGGAAACAGCCTACTTCCTTCACAGTGTGAGGTAATATGAAAGTAGGATAGAAAATCACTGTGTAGATGGGAGAAAACAGATGAGGTTTTTCAAATTGGCATGGGCTAGAGCCCTGTGCAGGATTAGAACTTCATCTATACAGCAACAACTACTATCATATCTACAACTTGTCTTGCTTATGCTAGTTAAGGAATCCTGATTGAAGAATAAGATGTGGGGTGGTAGATGCAAAGCTTTGTAGAGTGAGTGTGTGTGTGTGTGTGTGTGTGTGTGTGTGTGTGTGTGTGTGTTATCCTGAGTCTTGAATTCAAGGCCTGGGCACTGTCCCTTAGCTTTTTGCCCAAGGATACACTGTACTACTTAAACCACAGCTCTGCTTCTGGCTTTTTGGTGTTCAGTTGGTGATACGAGCCTCAGGACTTTCCTACCTGGACTGGCCTTTGAACCACAAGCCTCAGATCCTGAGTAGCTTTGATTGCAGGTGTGAGCCATCAGTACCTGATAAAGCTTTTATCTTTTACTATATGCTTAAGTAAGGTGACTTAATGAAACACTGACAAGCTTTTGGTAAAGCATAGTAATCAAGAAAATAATTGTCATCTCAGACTTGTGCTGAAAGAGCTGGAAAGTAGCATGATTTGAATGTGTGCCAGTCGAGTAGATGTTTTTACATATTGTATGAGGACACATTTTTTCCAACTTTTATTGTTGTTATAAAGGCTATATATAAGCAGGGTGCTGTGGCTTATGCCTGTAATCCTAGCTACTCAGGAGGCTGAGATCTGAAGAGTGAGGTTTAAAGCCAACCTGGGCATTAAAGTCCATGAGACTCTTATCTCCAATTAGTCACTAGAAAATGGGAAGTGGTGCTGTGGCTAAAGGGGTAGGGTGGTAGTCTTGAGCTGAAGAGCTCAGGGAAAGTGCACAGGCCCAGAGTTCAAATCCATGCCCGACAAAAAAAGAAAACCAGGGGAATTCAGAAAACAAGAGCACGTTTACTGCATTGCTCTGTCATGATAGAAGGGTTCAAAAACACAGCAGAAGTGGAGGGCGTGGCAAATAGAGACTGGAAAATAAGGACTTTGCACAATGATGTGTGTAGGGAGATAGGCCATGCTTTTACCCCTGTACACATAAACAAAACAAGACTGAAGGTTTATTATCCACTCATATGTAGTAGATGTGACATGGTTGCATTTCATCAATGCAGTGTTCAGCGAGGTGCATGTCCTCAGCAGGGAGTGGTCACCTTATTGAATGTTCTTGGCAATATTTCACACTGTAACAGTGGCGAGTTGCACGCAAATACTGTAAAGCAATAAGCAAAAGTGGGGACAGGATTATGCGGGATAGCAGAAGTGCAGGTGGTAAGTGGGGAGAAAAGGGAATGTGGACTGTTGACTCTTTTTGGTTCATTATAATTACACTGTCTTTGTACCATGAAAGCATCCTTAGACATTACATAAACCAATGAACATGACTCTTTTCCAGTGACCAACTGCAATATGCTGATCCCGAAAGTAGAATATATACTCCAGAGGCCAGGACTTTGATTTCTTTCATTTCTTATCTACTTTGTTCTCTGCTTTATCTCCTGTACTATAAGGGTGTCTTGCATAGCTGGCCCTTAATCGTTGTGTTCAGTGAATGGCAGTGGAATTAGATACCACTACAGGTGGGACTTCTTGAATTTATGGTGCATTGTTATTATATTCTGTAATGCTGGAATTTAGTGTCAAAGCCAGCCACAATCAAGGACCTGTACATTTTTGTTTTCTTGATATGTTCTTTACTGGTTTCAGGTTAAACATTCCAAACTGCTTGGTTTTTCTATCTTTGAGTCTGTATTTTTAAAATCTGGAAAGGTTTTCTGGCAAGGAATCTTTAGACACTAGGGAGCTATTAATAAAGAGGTGTTTCAAGAGCTATACATAGAATTGCACTTTGAAAGTGTACACAATCATTGGCATGTTTTTATATTACGCAAATGTGGGGTACAACAGATGAATGAGGTGTTTCTGTGTGCAAGTTACTCCAATTTTATGAAACTCTTACTTATCTGGTATTTCAGGGAGAGGTATCCAAGTTAATAAACCAAGAGAAAAAAAGTACATTCACCTCAGCCCCTGCCAGCCACTGTATAAGTGTCATCATTCACATTCAGAGGTAGTCAGTGCTGAGGTCTTCTTGGATTGTGTTGCAACAATTATATAATTACAGGGTGGACCAATGTGGGAACCACTATCTGAGCACAAAATGGTTATCAGCTTTGACCTTTCAGTTGAAGGCTGGGCACAGATACAAGGGTATTAGATGAGCTAAGCTGGGCCTCTGTTTCTTTATCTCCATATATCTTCGGTGGACTGTCATTTAATTCTTCTCTCTCCAGATCATCTACTATCTCATCTACTTTATTTTTATTAACACTGATTTTACATTATATTTCAAATGCCATGTTTAACAAACAAGTATTCAAGAAGGGAATCTCTATATACAATCACTGGCACATAGATTTTAGAACATAATTAAAATTAGGCTGAGGGTTTGTATGTCATAGATACATATCAATCTATATAACATTGTGTCTGTAGAGTATATATCCCATCATAGATTTTTATGTCTATGTAATTATGTTTGTATCTCAAACACCAGGTCCATAACCTTGGGTACCCGAATATCTCCAAGTTCATGTCAATGACCTTGAGTACCTGAGCACTGAGTCATTGCTCTTGTACTGTTTGGATCTAATATCCACATATCAAGGAGACCTTTTTGTTCCTTTGGTCGTGACTCAGCTCACTCAACATGATTCACTCTAGATTCATCCACTTCCCAGCAAATGCCATTATTTTATCGTGTCTGTTGGCTATGTAGAATTCCATTTTATATATATATATACCACATTTTCTGTATACATTCATCTGCAGTAGGGCATCTGGGTTGTTTCCATCGCTTGGCTATTGTGAATAGTGCAGAGATGAACATAGCTGAGCAGGTGTCCTTATCATATCCTGGGTTATGATGTTCCGGATAGATGCCCAGAAGTGGTATGGCGGGATCGTAGGGAAGGTCTATTTTCAATTTTTATTTAAGAAATCTCTAGGGTGGCTGTACTAGTTTACATTCCCACCAGCAATGCAGTAGGGTTCCTCTTTCTCCACAACCCTGCCAGCATTTGTCGTTGTCTGAGTTCAGAATGTTGGCTATTCTTATTGTGGTAAGGTGGTATCTTAGGGTTGTTTTTATTGGCATTTCTCTTATGACCATGGATGATATCTCATCTACTTTTAAAATAAAACTCAAACTCGGTGCCATCTTCTTGGGTCTCAACACAGTAAACACTGCTGTAATTGGTAAATGTATATATTTCCATGCTCTTAACCTGAACTGTTCACATCCCTAACATATCCACATTGGTAAAATACACAGCTACTCTGTTATAGGCCTGTAAACCATTAAAGAGGTGTCCATTACTAAATAGATATCTCCCATTTCTAAATAGGGTATCCATTTCTTAGACACTTACGAAAGAAAGAATGGGCTCTGGTGGCTCACACCTGTAAGTCTAGCCACTCGGGAGGTGAAGATCTGAGTGTCATGGTTCAAAGATAGCCTGGCAGGAAAGTCCATGAGACTCTTATCTTCAATTATCCACTAGAAAATTAGAAGGGACATTCTGGTTGAAAGTGGCAGAGCTCTAGTCTTGAGCAAAAATAGTGCAGGGACAGCACCCAGGCCCAGAGTTCAAGCCCCACGACTATTGCTACCCACATCCAGGGATGGCAGAAATGAAAGAGTAAAAGAAGGTAGGAGAGTTGGTGTCAAGGGTTCTAACTCTCACCCACTTCTGAACCATGAGTTCCCGTTAACAAGCTTATATTTCGTTCAGCACAAGGTAGGTAACTACAGGTATATGCAGATATTAGGGTGTCAGTCTATCTGGTGTAGTCTGTATACATAGTCATAATTGACTTCCTTATCATTAGGGAGCAGAGAGGCATAGACATTCATCTAATTTCCAAGGTCTTGAGTGTTTAGTGTCCAAACAGCTCTAACTTAGAGTTAGGGTAGTAATTTATACATCGGTCTTGCTTTGACTGTTTGACCTTTCCAGGGTCCAGTTCTCAACCTTCTGAGTGCTATCTAGCTGTGAGACCAGGAAAGGCCTCACAACTCGGCTCCTGAGTTCTCTACACATGGCTGACAAAAAATAAAATTAAAGAAAAGAAGGAGTGATCTTTTCCGAGGCTGCATATTTTGCCTTTGCAATTGGTAATTCTGGTGTGCCCAATACAATACTCTGGTTCTTTCATCCTCTAGAGTACTTCGTTGCCTGTCTTTGACTACCTACTCAAGTTGTCTTGGGTTTTTGTGTGATTAGATTTATGAACACTAATTCTGCTCTGTTCTCCAAGTAAAGATTTATTGTGTCAAAATGACGTACAAAGTGAAGTGATTTAACCATCCGGATCACCAGTGGTATTCAACCGCTGATATATACTTCAGCTGGGGTTAATAGATACTTTTATTAGTGAGGAATTCTTAGTTGCTCATCAAAACTTGGGACATTTTGCTGATTTACAAATTTATCAGTATGTTTTGGGTACCTTCAGTGAAGCTGCTATATTAGGACAGTTTTCTGTAAGGTGGAATAATACATTATTTATTTTTTCATCTTTGCAGTGGGATCATGAAGCCTGGCCTTAATGCCATTCTAGGACCCACAGGCGGGGGCAAATCATCGTGAGTATAACAGAAGAATGGCAAGTCCTTGCTCACTTGTAATACACTTTTAAAGATTGCTTTAATGTAAATGGGATTGCCTGAGCATTTGCTATGGTTGTCTGATATGGTCCTAGATCCTGGGGACCCCGTCCAATTAGGCAGCCTTGTGGTTGTTTCTCACACACAAGGAAGTTGTATTAGGTCAGCTTCATTAATGGCACATTGTAAAAGGATTGGTGTCCATTCTTGGCCTATATTATGAGCTAATGGGGAGAACAAAGAGAATGATATTAAAAATGAATGGAAGGGAGCATAATTCAAGATACTTTAAAATAAGAGAGCACATTGCCGGTCACTGGTGGCTCAGGCCTATAACCTAGTCTACTTAGGAGACTGATAGCTGTGGATTAGGGTTTGAAACCAGCCTGGACAAGAAAGTTCTTGAGACTCTTTATCTCTAATTAACTACCTAAAAAAACAAAAAACAACATTGGAAGTAGAGCGAGCTGTAGGTTAAGTGGTAGAGTGCTAACCTTGAGCAAAGTGTTCAGGGACAGAAATCAGGCCCTGAGTTCAACCCCAGGACCAGCACAAAACAAACAAAGAGACAAACAAAAAAGAGTACATTATCTGGGTTGATAACTGTGAGGACCCGATAGCAGGAAGTATCATTTTGGTGGCCTACTATGTACATCAGCCTGTTATCTTGTTTTCATGTTTTTGGGCTTTGTTGTAGCAGATGATGCAAGGAAGCTGAGAATTTATAGTATGTGCATATGTATAATATATATATGCTTAATATATATGATATACATATGCACCAAAGATTATACATATTAACGTTACAAAAACATACTTGTACACACACTTATGTAATTCTAGTTAAGCCATAGATTTCTTATTTTTCAACATTCGCAGGATTTAGATTCAGAGTTGCTGAAGGATATTGCCTAGGTGACAGGCAAATAACCACACTCCCACTATACTATGTATATTTTCTTCTAGGTTGTTAGATATCTTAGCTGCAAGAAAAGATCCAAATGGATTGTCTGGAGATGTTCTGATAAATGGAGCACCTCTACCTGCCAATTTCAAATGTAATTCAGGTTATGTGGTACAGGTAAGTATAAGCAGATATGGATTTTAAGTTTACTCCATTTCTCTCTCAGCAAATGCCTTGACTTACAGTTTATTGTCTTTCCAGTGAATTTTGTGACCGGTCCATTGATCCATGTTTCTCTATACCAGCTTTTTCTAATCTCTATAGATGAGCTGGAATTAATGGGTAGATAAAGAGCATCTGGAATATGACCCTTGTGAATTAGATTAGAGACACTGGTTCTATCTGTTTTTTTTTTTGTTGTTTTTTTTTTGTGCTGTTGTTCTTTGTTTTTTGTATTTTGTTTCAGTGCCAGTCCTGAGCTTGAACTCAGGGCCTGGGCATTGTGCTTTAGTATTCAAGGCTAGCACTCTAGCACTTGAGCCACATCTTTACTTCCAATTTCTTTTCCCCCCAGACTATGTTTGAACCATGATCCTCAGATCTCAGCCTCCCGAATAGCTAGGATAACAGGTGTGAACCACTGGGTGGCTGGATTTTTAACACATTCCCCTGTCCTCCTAGAAGAGGTCTGTGTCAAATATTTGTAGAAAGGAATCTTGTAAATGCCTTGAAAAATTCCTCATAATTGTCTGAACTCTGTTCAAGTGTGCAGTTGTGGTTGAAAAGTTTCCCCATGGACCAGAAAGTCTGTATATTAGAGTTACTGCTGTTGTGGAATTACAGAATCATATCTGGGGTATGTTATTTTTATGGGTTAAATTGCATATGCTTGTGTATGTTTTACACACATACATTTACAGATATTGAACTGAAAAACCTAATATATCTCACTAATATACCTTCTTGCCTGAAGGACGATGTGGTGATGGGAACCCTGACAGTGAGAGAGAATCTACAATTCTCTGCAGCCCTTCGACTTCCAACAACGATGACTAATCATGAAAAAAATGAAAGGATTAACATGGTCATTAGAGAGTTAGGTCTGGATAAAGTGGCAGATTCCAAGGTAATGGAAAGTCTTTTCATATCATACCAGGACTGCTCGTATGTGAATAACATGATCTTAATCAGATGTTTCCTGGAAGGTGCGTTGGAACAAGTGGAAATAAAGCTGGAAATGCAATCTTACCAATGGTTGACCCTGGGATGGAGTGTGGAAACACCTCCTCACCTACCTTCTCTAAGATTCTCCTCCACCATCATTGTTCTCCTCATGGCTTTTGGACATACATTTTTTTTTATCCGAACACTAATTTCTTTTTCATATTTTGCTTTCCTTTTTAGCTGTTCTTTCTCTTCCTCCAGGGGACTTTTGCTGTTTTTAGGCATATTTCTGGACTTTAGAAATAATAATAATCCAAGCACTCTAGGTGTGAAAGTTTTCTTTGTTATAATTTGGCTTCCCAAACTCTATCCAGTCGTATTAGGATTTATTTCTACATTGTACTCAAGTTGCTTTTTCCAGTCTCTCAGTGTTTTTGTCTTTTCTCCCCCTCTTCCCTTTCTTCTGTCAATATTTGTTTCCATACTCTGGAATACCAGGCTCTGTTAGGTTTTAGAGATAGGATATTGCCAAGAGTAATGGAGCAGACAAAGTAGCTCCTCCCTGCATGTGTTATGCAGGAAAAGAAATAGAAACTGAGATGAAAGTGGAAATTCTGAGTAAATATTTGGAGCTTTGGGCAAAAACAAGCCATTGTAATGTATTAACTGTGGTTAACTCCTTAGGATTCTTCTACTTAGAGGCATGGAAGAACAGAAATTCTCCTGTGTGCTGTTTCCCATGGCAGTCCTCTATGTGAAGTGTTTTTTGTTTGAAAGAATAGCTCAAGGATGCCACTATTTATCTTTTAGCTTTGATTTTCTCTGCCTCCTCTCTGTAGTACTTTCAAAGTTTCATTGAACTCTTTGATTCATCTTGAACTTATGTTGGTACAAGGTGAGAGGAATTCAGTTTGTCTTTTATATATGGGTGTCCAGTTTTTCCAATTGGCTGTCTTTTTTCCCATATGTTTAGCTCCCTTGTCAAGTATTAAATGGCTGGATGGGTTTATTTCTGGGTCTTTTAGTCTGACCCACTGCTTTCAGGGTCTGTTTTTGTGGCAATACTATCCTGTTTATGTTACCTTAGTTTGATGTCCACAATTGTGATACTTCCAACATTTTTATTGGTGGTAGGATGTGCATGTTTTCTGAGGCTTGCTTTGGTTATTTAGAGCCTTTCATAGTTCCAAAAGAATTTTTGCACTGTTTTCTCTATCTATGTAAAGAATGACATTGTGATTTGGATGAGTATTGCTTTGAATTTGTATATTGTCTTTGTACTTCCTGGTGTCTTCTTCAGTGTCTTTTTTCAAAGTTTTGTAGATTTTGTTGTGACCATTCTTTATCTGATCATTGTTGGTATACAGGAAAGCTACTGTTTTTGTGGGTCCTGATATCTCATCACCTAACTTTTTAAGCTGTAGCCTAAGGAAGTAATTTAAAGAAAGGCATATATTTTATCTTTCAATGTTTTTTATACATCTGTAAAAAGTGATATGAAGTTGTAGTGCAAAGATAGAGTATATTTTTGGCTGAGCTCTATCAACAAAACAATTTTTTTTCTTTCTTAATCAGTACAGCAATCAGCACTGTGGCTCATGCCTGTAATCCTAGCTATTCAGGAGTTTGTGATATGAAGATTGCAAGCAGAAAAGTCTGTGAGACTCTAACTTCCACTTAACCACCAAAAAATGACAAAAGTAGAGCTATGGCTCAAAAACATATATTAAAGCAAAAATAAAGAAGACATTTTCATAGCTTACAACAATGCCATTGTTAACTGAAAAAAAAAGAATGATACCTTCATATAATCAATTATGCCAAGCCTGTATATAGTCACATTTCCTAAATTGTCTATGAACTTTTCTACTGTTTATAGGTTCAATCAAGTGCTATCAGTAGCATTTGATTATTGTCACCTTGGATACTATTAATTTCAGAATTGTTTGCTACCTTTTGCCTCCCTCAATGCAGTCCCCAATGCACACACATAATGACATTAACTGGTTGAAAAGATTGAGCTAATGGCTAAGGGATATATCACCTTTCTGGGTCGATCTGAAAGGATGATCCTGATCATCCTTCTTCAGTGAAGGCATAGACAACTTCCACTTGAAAAGGATTAAGAAAAATGAAAATGTGCTGATTTGTTATGTCGGCTTTCCTAGTTTCAAGTCCACCCTCTTCTAGAACTTCTGGCAGAGGCATTTGGGAGAGAGGACGAAGATAATCTTTAGAAAATGAATTTATTACTGTAGATACTTCCCTCTTTTGTCTCTGTCTTTATCTCCTGTTTCAGACTGATTTCTCTGCCATGCATCTGAACATTTGACTTGATTAGCAACATGCAGAATTGTTGAAAGAATGGGCTTTATGTCAGGTCTAGCCCTTTGGCTCTAACCTGAGCTTCTGTGTACTCCTCTGGTGAAAGGAAACCACTCTTTCTCCCAGGTGTGCATTTATTTATGGTTCAGAATGAGATACAGCTAGCACAAGTCATGTCACCAAATACTAGTGACTGAGATCATTCCTGTAAAGGATAATATTGCCTTTTAGGTTGGAACTCAATTTATCCGCGGTGTGTCTGGAGGAGAAAGAAAAAGGACCAGTATAGGAATGGAACTGATCACAGATCCTGCTGTCTTGTTCCTGGATGAGCCTACAACTGGTTTAGACTCAAGCACAGCAAATGCGGTCCTTTTACTCCTGAAAAGGTAAATATCACAGAAATTTGTTCTTTCATTTATTTGACTTTTGCCCATATCAGGTATTATGGGGAAGGAAATGGAGAAATAAAGAGCCAGATGTCTTCTTTATCAGAGGGAAACAGTTAGCTAACAAAGCATTATTAAGAAGAGTGCATAACTGTAGTCCTGGCCCTTAAAATGCTAAAATAGGAAGACTGAGTGTGAGATCAGCTTGGGACACAGAGACACAGAAAGAAGAGCATGGTGGCAAGTTAGTGCTACTTTACATCTAGCAGAAGACCGATCTAATTAGAACAAAGGGCCAGAAGAACATTCCAGATATGTCTGGAATATCAAAGAGAATAGAATCCAATCAGTAACTTCATTGAATCCTCTTTAGTACAACTCTAGAAAGCTTGGTGGACACTCTGTGTCATCCCTACTGAGGAAATCTACCATCTTGGCTTCACCATCATCCAATCTTCTTCATTAAAAGGCCACCAGCTTCCCTGTACTGTTACTGTTTCATCTCTGCTTCTTCAGGATCAGAGAGGATCCTGAAATATCACATCTTCCCTGCTTTCCTGTTTCAAACCTGAGAGCAGTTGCTGAGCAGTTCCCCAGTCTCTCCCAACCTCATGTCCATGCAAGTCTTAGCACATTTCATGGGGTGACATCGTAGATCTTTGAGAGTGAATACAGGCCATGAGAACATTGTGCTTCTCTTAGTGCAACATACCTGGTCTGCACCTACAACAGGTGATTTGAACCTTGATCATTTCATCTTGGTTCTCATCTTATCTGATCTGGGTTATGAAGCCATTCTTTTTCTTCCTTCTATATGGTTAATACTTTGGGGGGTTGGAAAGAAGGGAAATGGCTATTATACAAATATTCTGCTCTAGAAACCATAATCTTTGCTCTTGCAGTAGTTGCAAAACGAACAATAGATAACATTTTGTGAAAGGATGGGCATTCCTTCTTTCCCTGTGCTTTTTTTCCCCTCTGTGGTTTATGAGGCATGAACTTGGGGCCTGGGCACTGTCCTTGAGCTCTTCTGCTCAAGGTTAGCACTCTACCACTTTGAGCCATAACTCCCAAACTCCAGGTCTCCTAGGGCTCAAGGCACCCCCTTTGCCTCCAGGCCTCCTTTTAGAAGAGGCTTTTTTTTTTTCCACCCAATTTAAAGTAGCACAAAACCAAATCATAAGGAGGTGAACCTTTAAACATTCCTTTTCTTAAAACCCTTTTCCCCAATTTAATACATTTTAAGGGGCAGTTTAAGAAATACTAATTATGGCTTGGAGTTTAGCCTAGTGGTAGAGTGCTTGCCTAGCATGCACGAGGACCAGGGTTCAATTCCTTGGTACCACATACATAGGAAAAAGCCAGAAGTGGTGCTGAGGCACAAGTGGTAGAGCTCTAGCCTTGAGAAAGTCCAAGGACAGTGCTCAGGCCCTGAGTTCATGGCCCAGGAGTGGCAAAAAAAAAAAAAAAAAAAAAAAAAGAAAAAGAAATGCTAATTACATCACTCACATTTTATTATCAGATTTCCAGTGTCAGTTTGCAAGGAAAAAGATAGGATGAAGACGGTCCACTCTGCCCATCTGACCAGGTTTAGATGAACAGCCTTTGTGCCAGCTTATTTTTTTTCTCCATGCGTGGACCCTCCTTAGGGCCTATCCTACCATGGAAACCCAGAGCTGCACCTTTGCCAGTTCACCTCTCACCCCCAAAGATGGCCACACAAGGACTATCCTAAGTTTTCCCTGTCCTTTCTCTTGGCATTTGATTACCTAACAGTTTTAAAAGACAGGCAAAATTTCTGACACTTGATAAACAAGTTCACATTTAAATTTTGATACTTATCTCCAAACTTAACGAAATGAATTCCGAATTCCCTAAATGCCTCTGGGCTAAACACGATAACCAGTAAGACAATGCAATAATCCTTTGAGACATTGGAAACATTCAGACCTAATGATTTTCTTGAAGTTTAGACTTAGATTTACCCAATTGCCTTTGTGTTTCAAGTATAAACTCATCCAGTTTTACACAGCATGCTGACCATTTAACCTTGAATATGTTTACTCACACCCATTCACACACACATTCATAACCTTGAACAGTTCACTCACACCCATTCACACACACATTCATACTCAAAGATTTTACACAGCACGCAAAATTAATATCAGCCATCTGTTTTCCGGAAGTTTTAGTGTCAAGAGATTTTTTTTTGCCAATCTTACTCTTGCAGGTGACAACCAAGTTTTAAAACAAAGCTTTTTTATAAGGCAACTTAGCTGAAATTTATTTTTCCAGAGCTTGTTTAGGAAAAAGAAAACTAGACTAGGTCTGCAGCTGCTTTGTCTGACCTTAGATCTCTTCAACTGCAGCCGAGTGGGAGGGGCCATACCAGGCCCGAGACCTATTCCAGGTGGTGCCAAAACTTTCACTCCCCCAAAATATTCAAATAGATAACAAAGATGTGTGATGCACACACACACACACACACACACACACACACACACACACACACACACACACACGCAAAAACACAAGGATCCATATTTAGAACTGGTACAAAATTTCAAAGACAAAACCAGACAAGAAAAAAAAAAAATACCCAAGGAAAAAACATGTAACAAGAACAAGACAGAGAAGCAGAGACTTTTAAGTAACTCCCAAATTTCTAATAGCATGCCTGGCCTTAAACTACCAGAGTGACGGAAAGACTATGGGGCCCTGAACTCAGGGGGCGCCTCCCCTATGGAGATTTCCATTCTCTGGTAACTGGCGGCGGAGGCCAACCTAACCTACCTACTCTCAAACAAAACCAGACATTGACTCATAACAAGAAAATTGGATTTAATCGGACACACTTAACACAAAAACATGAACTCAGATGAATATTCTCACAAAACAGCTTACTTACATTTAGACATGTCTTGCTGGTGGGACTCAAACCCACACATCCTCTCAGATGTGCCCTGTTACCGACAAGAAACCCAGAATGGGGTCAAGGCGTCCCTTGACCATCCAGGCCTTAGCTTGCTGTGTCCAGCTTTTCCTCTCTGTTTTAGGCCCTCAGTGCACTTTCTAGAAAAAAAGAAAAAAAAGCCCAGACATACAGGGGATCGGCTGACATCTACTTACCTCCAGAGGCCTTTGCTTTTCACCTGGGCGTCTTTCCCAAAAAAGGTTGTTAATAGGAGGGGTGGTAAAGGCAAACTACTGCTTATGCAATGGGTGAAGGGGAATAAAAAGAAAAAGTAATCCTTTATCTCAATAGCATACAAATTATTAGGAATTGATGAAAGACTTGGGAGCCCAGTTGGGTGGCCCCCATGAGCTGCATAAACCTGTATTTGCCTAACTCTTTTGATAACAAAAATGGGGAATTCTGAAGCTGTTCCTGCATCGATTTTAGTAGCTCTTATTGTTATTTCTGCCAATAGGCCACTGCTTCATCCATACAGGTTTCGGGGAGCAGTTTTGTGCCAATTTTCTCATAAATAACGCAGTCATCATAGAATGCCACATATCTTGTCTCTCTCTAGAGCTTAGTGGGCAGGTCCTTTTTAAGAACAGAGGCTAAATGGCTCTTGCCAGGGCCGGGGGCATGCTGTTTGCTAAGAAGCTGCTAGGCCAACTAAGCCCTGGAGCTGGGGCTGCAGAGTTTCTAACTTAAGGCCTGGCAGGAGATATTCCAGACAAGGCATTGGTGTTGCCCCTGACCTCAGCTTATCATAAAAGGTGGATTTATATTGTAAGAAATGTATACCTGAAAGTAAACTGCCTTCCGATGAAGGAGATCTAGGTTGTGTGGTTCCCAGATACGCCGGGGTAGATTGCTGTCTGACTGAGGGTAGAGGAAGCCTGGGGGAGTAACAATTACTGGGAATGCTTAAAGACTTGGGAGCCCTGGTTGCCAGAAGGCCATGCTGAGGGTTCAACTTGGCCTCAAGTATTACTGAGGGAAGGGCTCCCCACCCCAGGGGATTCCTGAGGAGGCCAAAGGGTCTGTCAAGGACCCGCCAGGATGTGGGGGAGGTCTGCTTTCATTTTTGAGTTTGAGATCAATCAGAGATGGATAAATTTGCTGGCCTGTGCCTTTATTTAGAGGGGCAGCAAAGCACTCTCGCAGGGGGCCCCTAGTATGCTCTCCTTTCTGACCCTGCCAGGCTACCCTCTCCCAGGTGGACTCATCCCCTCCTGCAAAAATCCATGGGCAGAGGGACAGAACAGTTTCATGAAATTCCGTTAGTCCTTTCCTTTCCTTTAACCAGGTTTCTAAATTTAGGGTTCCTTCCTCGGGAAACGACCGGTACACTTTCTTAATAAACTGTAGGAAGCATTCAAGCTGTCCCTGCCCTTCCCGCACTCCATGGGCTTGGAGTGTTCCTCTAAGGGCCTGCACATAGAGCCTGCGGCTCTTACCTTGTCCCATTATATTTTACTCCTGACTATACACTCTCCCGCCCTCTCACTCTCTTAAGACTCTTATGATGCGTCACTCACCATAGTGGGGTCCTCTACCATTGTCCCAGGTTTTCAGGTCCCTGTTCGGGCACCATTTGCCAGAGCCAGCCGGCAGCGAATGGGGTTCCTGACTTAGGGGATAGGGACTTGGAAAAGAAGAAGAAGACAAGAAAAAGATGGGGTCGGGAGGACTACAGCCCAAGTCAGCAGCCAAAGAAGGCAGAGAGCTTAAGACTGTACCCTCATTTATTTCTTTGTTCCAATCTTAAATACTTTTCTAAAAACCAGGAAACTGCCAAGTGTTGCATTCCTACAAAACAGCAATCAAGTAAACAAGAAAGGGATTAACACAGCCCAAAGTCATGCTAAAAGCTTATTTCTTTGTGTCCACAGCTGTGCGGGTCCAAGGTCTCTGGGTCCCCAACAAGTGTGTACATTTTTTTTTTTTTGCCAATCCTGGGGCTTGAACTCAGGGCCTGAGCACTGTCCTTGGGCTTTCTCAAGGCTAGAGCTCTACTACTTGAGCCAAAGCACCATTTCCAGCTTTGGATACTGAGGAATTGAACCAGGGTCTTTGTGCGTGCTAGGCAAGCACTCTACCACTAGGCTAAAGCCCCAGCTCCTGTGCATTACTTTTTTTTTTTTTTTTTTTTTTTTTGGTCAGTCATGGGTCTTGAGCTCTGGGCTTGGGCACTGTCCCTGAGTTCTTCACCGCAAGGCGACCACGCTACTACATTGAGCCACAGCACCATTTCCGATTTTCTGATGGTTAATTGGAGATACGAATCTCACAAACTTTTGTGGCTGGACTGGCTTTGAACTGAGATTCTCAGATCTCAGCCTCCTGAGTAGCTAGGATTACAGGTGTGAGCCATCAGCACCAGACTCGTACATTACTTCTTGAACACTGTTATCCATTCACATGTTTTTCTACCACTTTCCCTCCTCCCACCCCCTCCCAAGTTGTAAAGTTCATTTCTAACGTATTGTCCTGTGAATATTGTTGTTAAACTGGTTCACCTTTTGTTCTTTATCTTGTTTTTCCCCTTCCCTTCCCTGATTCAAATAAATAAATGTATATACAATTCATAAGGTGCCAAAGTCAGATACAGCAACAACAGGGGATATACCATAAGGGGGAAAAAAAAACAAGCAAGCAAACAACCAAAAAAAAAAAACCCACAAAACCCCCAAAAAAGTAAAGAAATAACTTTACCTAATGCATTAAAAATAACATCTCAAGGATGAACGTCTTGTTTCCCTATCCTGGAGTTCATTTCACTTAGCTTCATCCTATTTGGCCATGTGCACATACCTTTTGAGCTATTGCTCTCCTCTGCTAGGAAAATTCTAGATGCATACTAATTATTACAAATGAAGAAAACCATGGAGCCTATGCTCCTTTTTGTCTGGCTTACTTCATTTTAACATGATTTTTTTCCCAAGTCTTTCCATTTCCTTACAAATGGGGCATTATCATCCTTTCTGGTGGCAGCATAGAATTCCATTGTGTGTGTATAGCACATCTTCTTAATCCATTTGTCTACTGAGGTGCATCTGGGTTGGTTCCATATGGTAGCTATGGTAAATAATGCTTCCATGAGCATGGTTGTGCTGGTAAGTTTAATATGGTTTTCTTCCTGAACATTTGGGAAAGTTCCCAGGAATACGATTGCTGGGTCATAGGGGGAGCTCTATGCTTAGTCTTTTGAGGAACTGCCATACGGCTGTCCAGAGTGGTTGAAGTTTACACTCGTACCAACAGTGTAGTAGTGATCCCTTCTGGCCATTTCCTGGCCATTCTAACTGGGCTGAGGTAGAATCTCAAAGTTATTTTGATTTGCCAGAGATGTCAAGCATTTCCTCATGTTAGACTTGTATCTTTGAAATTATGACATATGAACCAGTTGCTTGAATCCCTTAAGACTTATGGATAAAATGGGTTTTTTTGCTTTTGCTCAGTCATGGGGCTTGAACTCTGGGCCTGGGCGCTGTCCCTCAGCTATTCAGCTCAAGGCTAGTGCTCTACCACTTTGAGCCATAGCACCACTTCTGGTTTTCTGGTGATTAATTTAAGATAAGGGTCTCACAGACTTTCATGTCCAGGCTGGATTTGAACTATGATCGTCAGATCTCAGCCTCCTGAGATCTAGGATCTAGGATCCTGAGAGCTAGGATTACAGGCATAAGCAATTGGTGCCCAGCTGATAAAAATGACTTAATAAAATATCACAGATGGCTTTTGACAACATTGTGAATATTAAAATGAGATGGTGTCTATAGTGTTTAGCAAAAATATGGTAAGTGCTTTTAACTGTGTGTTTCTAGAAAAAAAGAATGAAGACAAGTTCCTAACTGATGAGAATTCCTCTATGATTAGTGAGAACAAAACATATGGATATTATTTTAATATTTAGCTCATGATTGTTTTTCAAACTGTAGTGTACTTACAGATTTTCCTGAGGAGCTTTAAAAAAATATGAACTCCTTATACCCATCTACAGACATTCTGGTCAATATCTGTGATGACTCTTTATGAGTCTGTGTTGTTAATAAATACTATATAGTGAGTTTTACTAGTTTGAGGCAAATCCCTTGAGAAGGTCTAGGTGCTCTGTATTCCTTTTGCTTTTAGGTATTGAACTCAAGGTCTAGATGTACTAAGAACTTGACATCATGAACTTGACGTCAACTGGGCTCTACTAGCTCACTGGGGTAGATATCCCAGCTCCCAAAGTCTCTTTAATAGAATCCTTGATTTAGATTCCCAAACTATCAGCTAGATGAGAGGAGATGAGATGTGTGAACTGGCAAAAAAAAAATAGACAGTAGGAATAAGTATTTTTGCCAAGAAGTACCAGGTCGTAATGTTCAGTAACTCCTCATTTCCCCCTTTTTAATATAGGATGTCCAAACAGGGCCGAACAATCATTTTCTCCATTCATCAGCCTCGGTATTCCATCTTCAAGTTGTTTGATAGCCTCACTTTATTGGCCTCAGGGAAATTAATGTTCCATGGACCTGCACAGAAAGCTTTGGAGTACTTTGCCTCAGCAGGTAGGGGTGATTATTTGTGTATTGGGTCTTTTATCCATAGATACCTGGAAGCAAACAGAAGATTGGAAAGGAGTGCTGTTGATTTTTGTGTAGCTTTACTTAAGATTTCAAAACATCTTTCGTTAGAACTTTTGTTTATCTTGGAGAATATCCTATTGTTTAGGTGTCCACTTTTCCTGTCCATTCATGTATGCATACATGTCCACTCATGTGTGAGAGTGTTTCTCCTGGACCTTTGTCCTACATCCTGTTATGATATCCTTCCTTGGAAGTTCAGTGTTGTAGTGTGCATGAAGGCAGGTATTCTGTCAGCTGAACACTTTGGGAAAGGCCCAGGACCTTTGCCTTCTTGACGGTGGTCAGATGATATGTAATAGAGGGGTCATAGAGATGCCACTTAATATTCTAGATATTGCAGATGTAAGTGACCTACATGCCTCATGAGTGACCTGTTGTTGATCAACAGAATGTCTAGACTTAAGTCTGACTGTGATAAGCATGCATTCTATTTCAGAGATATTTGGCTATGATTATATATGATTCTCCACAAACCCATGGAAAATTTTAATTTTCACTCTTATCTTTTTCATCAGTCATGGGGCTTGAACTCTGGGCCTGAGCACTGTCCCTGTGCTCTTCAGCTCAAGGCTAGTACTCTACCACATGAGCCACAGCATCCCTGTCTTTCTTGCATTGCTTTTGTTTAATATCTATTCGTTAGTGGCTACAGTGGCTTAAGCCTGTAATCTTAGTTACTTAGGAGGCAGAGATTTAGAGAATCCCACTACAAGGGCCAATTTGGAGATTTAGGTGTAAATTATTCTTGAATCCATCTTTACCAATGGCTGGGTGCAGAGGTGTGATCCTGTTATGCTAGCTACATAGGAAAGACAATGGCTGGATGCAGTAGTTTGACTCTTTTTTTCTTTAAGATATAGAGAAACAAAAAGAGGAGGGTCATAGCTCACACTGGGCATAAAATAAAACCCTCCCTCAAAAATAACCGAGACAGTCAGATTTGGAAATGTGGGTTAAAAAAAAAAAAAAAGTGATAAAGGGGGCTGGGAGTTTGGCCTAGTGGTAGAATGCTTGCCTAGCATGCATGAAGACCCGAATTCAATTCCTCGGTACCACATAGAAAAAAAGCTGGAAGTGGTGCTGAGGCTCACGTGGTAGAGTTCTAGCCTTGAGAAAGTCCAAGGACAGTGCTCAGGCCCTGAGCTCAAGCCCAGGACTGGCAAAAAAAAAAAAACAAAGAAGTGATAAAGGGCTGGCTAAAATAACCAAGTATGTATGAGTCTTGAAGAGCAGGTAAGATATATTTACAAGGTAAGATATATTTACATTAGGACAAGTCAGGATTGTGTCTTAAGAAACTGAAGTCAGAGTTCAGGTGAGATAGGGAGGGAATCCAGTTCGGAGGATTTGTTTTCGGTTTGGAATTAGGGCAGAACCTACCTCTCGATTAGGATGGCAAAGCTATCACTGTTGATGGCAGCTTGCTGGTCTCTTACCTACCAGGGCAACTCAGAATGCAGAATGCACCTAGGTACTTAACTATTTTCTTATATGTATATTGATTTAGATATTTGAGGACTTCTTGATAGGCATTGGAACATATTGATGGCTCTTTAAGTTTTATGATATATGACAGAAAGGACTAACGTAAGATGTTCCCTGGCACCCAAAATTCCTTTGGAATTATTACTGTAGTAATTTAGTATGTGAGAGAGAGGGACAAATTCATGAGGGGGAGGAGAGAGCAAGAGTGAGAGGAGGAGGCGGTTAGATTCTGTCTTGACTAGGCCTTCTTTCTTGAAAGAGAGTCCTCTTTAGTTTGCAAGACCATTGGGAAATATATTCTTAGTTTGCCTTTTCTCATAGGTTACCACTGTGAGCCTTATAACAATCCTGCAGACTTCTTCCTGGATGTCATTAATGGAGATTCTTCTGCTGTTGTATTAAACGCAGAAGAACAAGACTCTGAAGGTATGTTAATCTTTGATAATCACAAATTGTTTTTCCCCCTAATTGATAGGACTACAATTTAGCAATGCTGTTGCTCATTAGAACTTTCCATGTAATTCATGTTAATTCAGTGCTCTGATACGAGTCAATAGATACACTGTTGTCCCAGAGTGTTAGGGCTATTTTTTACTTGGTTTATTAATGGGGATTTTTATGATAGTATAATTGAGTTTGTATTTATGTGTGTATGTGTATGTATGTGTGTTCGTGTGCATGTATACCAGTACTAGGCTTGAACTCAGAGCCTAGGTGCTGTTTTTTAGCATGTATAACACATTTTCTTGATTCATTTATCCACCAAAGGCATCTTGGCAGTGTCCCTAACTTTGCTCTGGTGACTAATACATCAGTGAGCATGACTGTGCATCTGTCTTTTTTTTTGCCTCTCCTAGGAATTGAACTCTGGGCCTGGGTGCTGTCCCAAAGTTCCTCAAGGCTAAGCACTCTACCACTTGAACCAGCTTTTTCTGTGATGAATTAAAGATGAGTCTCACAGACTTTCCTGCCCAGATGATGTCAAAGCATGATTCTCAGATCTCAGTCGCCTCAGTAGCTAGGAGCCAATGGCTCACACTTGTGTGGCTTTGCAGCTGTCTTTAATGTATTCTGACTTGTAATCTTTTGGAGAAATGCCCAATCACAAGATTGTTTAGCTAAATGAAGTAAGTCAGGCTCAGAGAGACAAAAGATATATGTTTTCTCTCATATATGGAATTTGGATCTAAATTATAAATATATATGTGAACATAAGGATCCTACATATATATACACAAACATATTAACTAAGGTATGGTGCAATTAGGGGAGAATTCCAATGGTGTAAGTCCTTTGAACAGTTAACTTACATCCTAACAAAATAAATGCCAGGAAGCTAGAACATATGCTAGGGTGGTAGTGGTGAGGTTAAGGGAAAGAATTAGACAAATGAAGAGAGGAAGAATGGAGAAAAGATGGATGAGTAAATTCCATTATGATATTCAATGTGCATGTATGAAAAATGGAGCTAGGTAAATTGAGGGGATGAATAGGGTTGGGAGAGATAGGAGAGAATGGTGAAAGGGGAGATGTTGATGAAGATATATTATACACAAAACTGACATTTTGAATAGAAACCTTTTTGCATATCTATGAAGGAAAATCAATCAATCAATACTAAATAGCAAATAAAATGAGTTATGGTTTAAATTGTGAAAATGTAGTTTGCTGTGTTTAAAAGCTTATGGCAGCATCTGGTCAATTTGCGGTATCTTTCTAGTGTGTAAAAAACAGTGACTATAAGCAATTTCTTTTACTCATGCTTTCAAATTGTGACACAAGAAATGTGTCACAAAAATGAATTAAATCAGTTGTTCTCTGTTAATGCTTTTCTTTTATTTATATTTCAATCCTAAGTTAATAGGACTGAGCCTTCGAAAAGAGAGAAACCAGTCATAGAAAAATTAGCTGAGTTTTATGTCAACTCTTCCTTCTATGGAGAAACAAAAGCTGAATTAGACAAACTTTCTAGGGGTGAGAGGAAGAAGAAGAGCTTGGCCTTCAAGGAGGTTGTCTATGTCACTCCCTTCTGTCATCAGCTGAGATGGATTACTAAACGTTCATTCAAAAACTTACTGGGGAATCCTCAGGCTTCTATAGCCCAGGTAAGTGTCCAGTCCAATTGTTGTTTTGTGTGGATGTTTGTGTGTGTGCGCATGTGTGGGGGGTGGGGGGGGGAGATAGTGGTAATGTGTGGGTGTGTGCATATGTGTGTACTAGTAGCATTATTTGGGCCTGAACTCAGGGCCTCATGTTTTTGCTCAAGGTTAGCAGATGTACTCAGATTTTTTGATGGTTTAGACCAATTGCAATAGTAAGTCTTAGTAGAAATTTACTTTTTTTAGCTGGGTGCTGGTGGCTCATGCTTGTAATCCTAGCTACTCAGGAGGCTGAGATCTGAGGATTGCAGTTCAAAGCCAGCCCAGGAACAAAAGCACAAAAGTCTGTGAGACTAATCTCCAATTAATCACCAGAAAACCAGAAGTGGCTCTGTGGCTCAAATGGTAGACTGCTAGTCTTGAACTGAAGAGTTTAGTGACAGTGCCCAGGCCCAGAGTTCAATCCTTGTGACTGACAAAAAAACAAAACAAAAAGCAATTTACTTTTTTTCCCTGAATAATGTACAATATGGGCAACATCAGTCCCACTCGAGTTTTCTAGAAGCTATTCTATGTTATTTACTAACACATTCTACAGTTTCAGTTACATGAGTCAACTTTTTGCCACTGTGGTGAAATTCCTGAGAAAATAAGCTTAAATGGGGGAAGATTTATTTTGATTCATGCCTCTGAAGATTCACCCCATGGTTGTGTGGCTGCACTATTTCTGGGCCTGCAGTGAGGCAGAACATCATGACAGAAGGATATGACAGAGGCAATCTGTTTTCTCCATGGTGGATAGGAAGAAAGGACAGAGAAATAAGATATATCCCAGTGATTTGCATCCCCCAGCTAGGCCCTTTGTCCTCAGGTGTCATGCAGCACATTGGCACATTGCTCTCAACTCCTATTATGGTTTGAATAAGAAATTCCCCCCACAGGATCATGTGTTGAATACTAGGTCCCTATCTTGAGTCACAATTCTGGTAGTTTCTGGAAACATTAGGTAATACGACCTTGCTGGAGGAAGGAAATCATTAAGGACAAGCCCTTGGGAATGTCAAATCCTGGGCATTTTCCTATCTTGCTGTTTACTGTCCTCTACTAAATGAATAGCATGCCTCCTGTTTCCACTGCTATGATAAACTGCCTTACTACAGGGCCAGAATCAGTGGTGCAAAGTACTAAAGCCTGTAAAACAGCCAGCAAAGTAGATCTTTCCTTCCTTACATTTTCTTTCTCAGGATTAGGTCACAATGATGAAAGAAGTAACTAACCCAATGCTTTCATGATACAGTTACCCCTCTTCTATAATTACCCCACTTTAGCCCAAGTTTTCAACACAGGAGACTTTGGGACATTCCACATCTAAGCTATGACCTTAAAACATGATTGTGTTTTGTTATCGAGTGTGTTATCTAGTAAGAAAAAAATGAGTAAACATAAAACTTTCTACTCTCATGGGAATTATTTCTGTGTGATAACAGCAAAATGTTAACTGAATAGAGAAATAAAAAGTCTAATAAGTCACATGATAAAAAGAACTATGAAGACAATTTAAGCAGGGAGGGAGTAGAGAAGGGGGAAGAAGAGGCAGGGAGATTGGGAGGGAATTGGTTTGCAGTTGGAGTAGAGTGATGATAAAAGAAGCCTGTCTTTGAGCTTTTCATCTTCCTGTACTGATCAGGATAAGCTCTTGTTCAGATTTCTAAATCCTGGAATGCCTACAATAGTATTCCAACGAAATTTTTTTCATTAAGGTGAATTTCATTGTTTAAGAAATGATAGCCTTTCCTTTTCCCCTAAACCATAAAAATTACTAGGAATTACATTTAGCTCATAATTTTCAGTGTTAAGTGGCTGGGCCTATTTGTCCTTCAGTCCATCATTTACTGACCTTTGCCAAAGGGTTCTTGATGTGCTTTTGGTTTCTCAACATGGGGTCATTGAAATGTTTTATGACTTTCTTTTCATAAATCTTATTTATTGCCTTAAATTTGTACTTTGGTTTGAACAAGTTATTTATTTACATGATCAAGAACCATGGCTTTAGTCAGAGGTTGTATATGGAAGATGTTGAAATCAATAGATTATCTGGCTATGAAAATTTAATGATCATTTAACCTACCAAGCATTTCCGATCAAATTTCTTTTGAAGTCATCTCTAATCTTTCAGAGCATGAGTAGTATATTAAGGCTCTCCTATGAACTCATGTTTTATAATACTAGTACAGCAAACATCCCATAGAGCACATTGGCTAGACTTGACAGGTTGTTTTTTTTATTGTCGGGTAATATATAAAGGGGTTACAATTACATTCTCCAGATAGTAGGTGCATTACTTCTCACACATCGACACCCTTCTCATGGTTTTGTTCCCATTTCTTCCCCTTACTCCCTCTCAATCATCTTGTTTCCTCACGTCCCTTTCCTATTTCAAATAAACATATATACAATAAACCAGGTAACAAAGTCCCATACAGTAATAATATGAAATTAACCAAAGGGCAAAAAAAAAGAGAAGAGAAATAACATAGTATATTAAGAACAGCAATCACACAAGCTAAAGCTCTTGTTTCCATATCCTTTCATTTAGTCTCCTCATATATGTCCTTATGTTCCTAGGCTAGCACTCTACCACTCGAGCCACAGCTTTACTTTCAGCTTTTTCTGTGTATATGGTACCGAGGAATCAAATCCAGGACTTCATGCATGCTAGGCAAGCACTCTACCATTAGGCCACACTCCTGGCTTTGCATAATTTTTTATTTTTCCCTTATTAAAGCAGAGGTTAGATTCACAAGTCTCAGAGGATAATTTGTCCTGCTTACATTGTTTAATTTCCTGGTTTACTTTTCTCTCGTGCAAGAAAGAATAACACAGGCATAACTTATGAACGCATGAGATTCCTCATGTTGTTTAAAAGC
The DNA here is from genome assembly GCF_031878675.1 of Megascapheus bottae. NCBI lineage: Eukaryota > Metazoa > Chordata > Mammalia > Rodentia > Geomyidae > Megascapheus > Megascapheus bottae. The sequence goes on from NC_143521.1 coordinate 7,206,967, forward strand.
TGATTGGGAATAGCTATATTACTTACACATTTATGGAACACTGGAATGACTACACCTGTAGTGTTAGTATAATATAAAGAGTTGGGATGGAAAAGAAACATGTTGTGGAGTGGGTAGTCCATAAAACTGAGTATTTCTAAAAGTGATGCAGTAAGATCAGGCTTTTATATATGCATGCATGCTGATGTAAGTAGAGCCATCAGCAATTTTGAAAGTCTGATCTGCTTGATTAAAGTAGAGTACATTATTGAGATCAGTGCAAACATGCTAAGGTAAGATTTCTTATTCCTCTAATTTTTGTCTCATTAAGTAAGGAATTTTAGAAAAACGTCTCATAAGTCATGCATCCAAGTAATATCCTTTTAAAATTATGATTTACCTTATTGTTATTATAAAGGTGATGTACGGAGGGATTATGATTACATGACTCAGATAAGAGAACATCTTTTACAGAACAAAGCATTCAAAAACCAACTTCACAGGTCTTGATTCTGTTTTTCTACTTTACTTGGCTTCTTTATAGTAATTCTCTTCACAAATTATTTGACTCTTTTTTTTTCTTTTTGCTAGTTGTGGGGCTTGAACTCAGGGCCTGAGCACTGTCCTTGGACTTTTCTTAAGGCTAAAACTCTACCACTTGAGCCATAGCACCACTTCCAGCTTTTTTTCTATGTATGTGGTACAGGGGAATAGAACCTAGGCCTTTGTGCATGCTAGGCAAGCACTCTACCACTAGGCCAAACTCCCAGCCCCTTACTTGATATTTTTTGTAGTATTAAAATTATTATTTTTATTTTCCAAGGTATGTGAGAGGATTTTTTTCTTTAGATTACCAATGTTTGTATTCTTAGAAATTATTCCATGAGCCAGGCACGGTGGCTCATGCCTGTAATCCTAGCTGCTCAGGAGGCTGAAATCTGGGAATCAAGGTTCAAAGCCAGCCCAGGCACAAAAGAATCTGAGACTCTTATCTCCAATTAACCTCTAGAAAACTGGAAGTGGGAGTTGACTCAAGGGTAGGGTGGTAACCTAGAACTGTAAAGCTCAAGGACAATGCCCAGGCCCAGGGGAGGGTGGTAGCCTTGAGCTGAAGAGCTCAAGGACAGTGCCCAGGTGAGTTCAAGCCCCATGACCTACAAAATAAAAAAGAGAAAGAAAAGAAATTATTCCATGAAAAATATCAAGTAGTATCCCTCATATAAATTAGATTGTGATACAACCATTATCAACTGAAACATGGTGAAGAGCGGAAGTGAGGCTGGTCCACTCTCCTTGAAAGCCATCCACAGAGACTAAACAGATAAGCATGGATAAGGATGAAGAGGATTTGGAGGACAGGTTTATGAGCAGGGAAGCAGTTTCAAAGGAGGTACTCTGGTGTCCCAGAGAAAACTGGTGGGTGGTTTGGAGGCAGTGAGAATGGGCTCTTGCTCATGGAGGCACCCCAGAGGTTGGATAGCTGGAGACTAGCTCCTGCTTACTTCCTTATCATGCAAAATGTCATTGTCATATCTTCTGTGTGGGCTTTTAAATTTTATTTATTTATTTTAACTATTTTTTTTGTACTGGGGATCGAACCCAGGACATTGCACTTGCTAGGCAAGTACTTTGCCACTGAGCTACATCCCAGCCCATTTTTATTTATTTTTATTGCTAAAATATATCCTGTTTGTTTTGTTTTAAACTGAAATCTGTTGTAGACATTGTACCAGTTTACTGGTGCAGAAGGCTGAGAGTTCAAGTGAAAGCTCAGTCAATTAGACTTTGATTCACTTCCTAAATGTCTGTCTAGTATTCTCTACTACTTGTGTATTATTCAGGAGTTCAGTGCCTGATCTGAACCTGGATTCACAATGCTTGGTGAAGCTTTTGGAAGAGTCCTAGATTTTCCAGTAGCTTCTCTGTTGTCAGTTCCACAAGCAGCAAGTAACTTTAATTTTAATATTAAGTTAGAAAATATTCTAATAGCACACCTGACTTTATGTTGTCCCAGGGACTCTGGCCAAACCATTTAAAGTATGCATCTTAACAAAGATATCTGTTGGATGAATGGTTTATGTGGTGAAGTGCCTGCCTAGCAAGTGTAAAGCCTTGAATTCAAATCCCAGTACAATGATCAAAAAAAAAAAAGAGATCATCTTAATGGAGATACCTGATTATGTAGTCAATCATGTATCTTAAAATAATAAATGATATATAAAAATGTTTACCACAGGCCGGGAGTTTGCTAGTGGTAGGGTGTTTGCCTGGCATGCACAAAGATCCGGGTTCGATTCCTCAGTACCACATACATAGAAAAAAGCCAGAAGTGGTGCTGTGTCTCCAGTAGTAGAGCTCTAGCCTTGAGAAAGAACAAAGACAGTGTTCAGGCCTGGAGTTCAAAGCCCAGGCCTGGCAAAAAAAAAAAAAAAAAGTTTACCTCTAGCCACGTGCCAGTGGCTCGCACCTGTTATCTTAGCTACTCAGGAAGCTGAGAGTTAAGAATAGAGGTTCATAGCCAGTCTGGGCTCTAAAGTCTGTGAGACTCTTGATCTCCAATTAACCACCAGAAAACCGGAGGTGGTGCTATGACTCAAGTGGTAGAATACTAGCTTATCCTAGAACTCATGGACAGAGCCCAGGCTCAGAGTTCAAGCCCCATGACTGACAGATACATACACACACGCACACACGCATACACCCCTACCTCTAACTAACGCTTTTTTTTATTTTCATTTTTCTTTTTGAAAAGGTAATTGTCACAGTCATACTTGGACTTATAATTGGTGCCATTTACTTTAAGCTAACAAATGATCCTACTGGAATGCAGAATAGGTGAGTACATTTGATTTTATATATATATATATACACACAAGAAAGCAGGCACAGATTAGTTCTATAAGAAATGTAGACTTTCTTACCTGGCATATTGTATATTCGTTTATTTGTTTATTTGAAATAGAAAAGGGAAAGGAGGAAAAATGATTGGGAGGGGTGGGGGGAGGGAAATGAGAACAAAAACATGAGATGGAGTATCATTGTGTGAGAAGTAATGTACCTACTATCTGGCAAATGTAACTGTAACCCCTCTATAGCATAGTGTCTAGTGAGGGTTACTGCTGCATTTGTTAGCCCTCTGTCCCAGCATTTCTGTGTTCTACCTCCTCAAATCAAATAAATTTTCATATAAGTCAAAAGGTACAGAAATGAAAAACAGCAGCAAAAAAGAAAACAAAAAGAAAAGAAAAGTAACAAAAAAACCTCTTGTTTCCATTTCTTGGAGTTCACTTCAATAAACATAATTTTCTATGATCCTATGCACATAGCTATTGAGCCTTTGTGATCCTCTCCTAAGAATATCCTCCTTTGATCTCACCGTGTGAATTAAACTTCATATTCTTGTTAGTGTGACTCAAACTTTCACTTTTCTTAAGAAGAATTCTAATATATAACAACTAATCATGCTAAAGGTCAAAAATTCTGACTTTATATTTAATTCTGTAACCGCTAATAGTGGGTGTTGTCTCTCCCTACCTCCTCTCCCAGTTTTTAAAATGTCCTTGTGCATGCCAAATAAAATCATCTGACACGATCTCATTTAATTTTGGCACATTTTACATGATAGTTATAAAACTATATATAGCATTTTCTAGTGTACTAGTGTCTCATTGCTGCTACAAGAAATTATTACACATGTAGTGGCTAAACACAAATAAAATTTACTGTCACTTAGTTTTGCAGATAAGTCTGATACTGCATTCCTTCAGCTTAAAGAATGTGCTACCACACTATGTTCCTTCTGGAAGTTGCCTTTTCTAAAAATGCCTGCTGAATTTTATTTTAATATTTTCCCATGCATTTTATTGTTACTATAAAGTGATGTACCAAGGGGAAACAATTACATAAGCCAGATCAAGAGTATATTTGTTTTTTGAGCTATGTCACCCCTTCCCTCGCTCTCCCAATTTTTCTCTCCTATCCTCACTCACAAGTCCTATAGCTCATTCTCAATAGTGTCTAGTAGGACCACTATTGCATTTATTTACCCTGGTCTCACCATTTCTGTGCCCATTCTTACCCTCCTAAATATAGATACATGAACAAATAAGACAATAGGAAAAGAAAACAAGATATCAGCAAAGAAAACAAGATATGAATGAAAGAAAAAAAGCATCTTGTTTCCATTCCTTAGAGTTCATTTTGATAATTATTATTCTATATAATCAGATTCTTTTTCTGTCAGAGCCGGGTGCAAATCATGCAAGTGCGCTGTTGATGAGCATCTTTGCAATCTCCTTACTTCCTTAAATCCAGCAATGGCGCATTAAACCACTTTCCACTTTCATGCTTTAGACTGTGGCTCTCTTGCTTCTCTTTTCATGCAACTGTGTCGTGATGACACTGGGCTTACTTGAATAATCCAAAGTCATTTCTCTATTTTATGGTCAGCTGATTTGCATCCCTGTTTCCATATGCAATTTATATGTTCTTTCATCATTAAGGCAAAACATTCACAGGGCCAATGAAGTGAGGAGAGAGTATCATTATTTTGTCTACCACAATTATTACCAACTTAAGTCTTTCTTGTTTATGAGACTATTAATTTCACTGAAAGTTCTGAGATGAGTTGGATTGGGATCAGTTTGTTGCTCTTAAATTGCTAATTGATCTATTGATTTTTAGATACAATTGCTACTAGCTATCATTGCAAACTAGAATTCATTTTTCCCCTAAATCAACAATATTAAAAAAAATGACATTTTATCTCACCTTAATAAACTTCTTCCTTTCTTTTTATTTTTACCAGGCCTGGGGCATGAACTTAGGGCCTGAGCACTGTCCTTGGGCTTTCCTCAAGACTAGTGTTCTGCCACTTGAGCCACAACACTACTTCTGGCTTTTTCTGTGTATGTGGTACCAAGGAATCGAACTCAGGACTTCATGCATGCTAGGCAAGCACAACAAGAGAATTTTTCTTGTTATTAATTTCTTTTCCTTTTTCTTTCTATCTTTCTTTTTTTTTTTTGTGGGTCCTGGGGCTTGAACTCAGCCTGGGCACTGTCCCTGTGCTCTTCAGCTCAAAGCTACTACCCTACCCCTGGGCCTGGGCCCTTCAGCTCAAGGCTACCTCCCTACTCTCCATCCAGGCCCCACTTCTGGTATTCTAGAAGTTAATTAGAGATAAGATTCTCAGTTCCTTTTGTGCCTGGGCTAGCTTTGAACCTTCATCCTCAGATCTCAACCTCCTGAGTAGTGTTGTTAATTTCTTTTTGTCTTATTTGTTTATCTGTCTTTGAGGGAGTGAGGGGAGGCACAGAAATGGGGAAAAGAGGGAATAAATGTAAAAATGGTGCTCACTGGATAGTATGTTGGAAATGAACTATACTTCTTGTGGGTGAGGATGGGAGGTAAAAACTGGGAGAAAGACAAGGAAGCAGGGACATTGTCCAAAAAGAAATGTACTCTTTACCTGACTTATGTAACTGTACCCCTTTGTACATCACTTTTTTATTTATTTTTTTATTTTATTTTTTGCCAGTCCTGGGCTTGAGCTCAGGGCCTGAGCACTGTCCTTGGACTTTCTCAAGGTTAGAGCTCTACCACTTGAGCCTCAGCACCACTTCCGGCTTTTTTTTTCTATGTATGTGGTACCGAGGAATTGAACCTGGGTCTTCGTGCATGCTAGGCAAGCACTCTACCACTAGGCCAAACTCCCGGCCCCATCACTTTTTTAATAACAATAATTTTTTTCAAAACAATTCAGTCTAGCAGCTACATAACACTGAATGAAATATTGGATTTGTTCTTAGAACTGATGGAATTTTTTTCAAAATAATGTTATTTAAGACTATGAAACAAGCCTTAAATAAAATTGAAAGAACTTCCTATAATGTAGTAGACAACAGCAGTTGAAACAACTGAAAAGTATTCACACATGTGAGGCTTAATAATGCATTGCTGAATGAGCAGCAAGATCATCAAAGAAACAGGGAGGAGGGGAGAGTTTTAAAAATATTTAAAAGCCTTACAAGGTTAAGATAGGAGCCAAACACTGGGAGTGGTAGGGAGAGAGTGTTTACGAGATAATCAGAGACAATAATTTCACTTCTGGATACTCATGCAAAATATTAGAAATCATTTAGTGGCAGAGAGATCTGTAGTTCCATGTTCATTATGAAAAATAATTCACAATAGCCTATTTACACAGTTACTGTACATGTCCATGATCAAGTGAATTACCTTAGGAAAGTGTGATGTGTAAACAAATGGATTACAGTTTTGTCTCAAAAAATAAATTTTGTAATTTGTGACAACATAGATGGAATTAGAGAATGTATGGTAAGTAAAATGAAGCACAGAAACACAAAATATAATGAATCTAAAACAACTGAATTACTTTCTTTAAGCATTTATGTTAATTCTAATTTGAGGTTTATGCTAGGCAAAATGTTACACATAGACTTTGGATTTACTATAGTAGAAAATTACTAAAGCACACAAAGTAGTTGTTGGTACCTACAAATGTGCATATAATGTGTGTGTGTGTGTGTGTGTGTGTGTGTGTGTGTGTGTGTGTGTGCGCGCGTGTGCTTTTTCTTTCTTTTTTTTTCTTTGCCGGTCCTGGGTCTTGAACTCAGGCCCTGTGTGCTACACTTGAGCTTTTATGCTCAAGACTCACACTCACTAGTTGTGCCATAGCTAGCAATTGAATTCTTAGAAGCCAAGGGTTAACAGGCAATTCCAGAGCCTGAGTGGTGGGGGAGATGAGATGGTGTCTATTAGACAGGAAGAATAAAGATCGGTGTATTTCCTTGGAGATACATTGTTCAGTATGATACTGAAGATCACAATGGCAGCTGTCCCTAAGTCTCTTTGTGCTCAAGTGCTCTACCACTATGAAGCCACAAACACCACTTCTAGTTTCTGAGTGCTTGATTGGAAATAGAAGTCTCATGGGTACTTTTCTGCCTGGAATGGCTTTGAACGTCAATCCTCAGATCTGAGTCTTCCGAGTAACTAGGATTACAGGTGGAAGCCACTGGCCCCCAGCTCAGCATTTAAAGAATTTTAAAGGAACATGATTCAGTTTATAACAAGCTACAACCATACAATTTTTAAATGGCCACAGTGGAGACACAGAGATGAGATAGAAACCACAAGGGGCCTTGCTTCCTTCTCTGGATTAACCAGAGCAGATGTATTTTTTTTTTAAATCTATTTAATGGTATGTTATTTGTGGAATGAGTTCTATGGGGAGAAAAATCTAACGTGAGACTATTGAACTGACTGCTGCTGTCCTATCCTGGCAGAGCCGGGGTCCTCTTCTTCCTGACTACCAACCAGTGTTTCAGTAGCGTGTCTGCCGTGGAGCTCTTTGTTGTAGAGAAGAAGCTCTTCATGTAAGTAGTGTCCAGTTCTGGTAAGGGGCACCGTGACTGTCTCAAAATGGGCACATCCAGGGTTAGCCCAGGACGCCATATTGGGAATTATCAGTATTTTCCTTTCCTCTGTCTTTCAATATTTCTGTGTACATAATGCATTGTGTGTAAAATTATGTATATAGTGCACACAAACTTCCCGAAATGATAGTGATTCTTCTTAATGAAGTAATGTTGAGCAAGTTGAAAGATCAGAACACTAGCTACCAAGAGAAAGGAAACTCCATTTTGGGGTATAGATTGAAAATCCCTGTGCTGCTGAGGAAATAACTGTAAAAGGATTAGAAAGCATCCTTCACTTTTGTCAAATAACAGATCTTCATAAAGCAAGCACAGAAAGTTTGAGGCGTTTCACAGAGATTAAGCAGAGGATTCAACAGTGCTTTAGAGGAGGTAAAGTTAAGACAGAATTGAGCACATTTGGACTTTGGTGGATGGAAGAGTGGAAAGAGCCAGAGGGAGGCTTTATAATGAAGTGGTCACTAGTGTGGTTTTGTATTTTCAAAACCAGAAGAGTTGTGTCCATCTTCACTTACCAAGGAAAATACAGAGAGAAGAAATGACAGTACTGTTCAAAGAGTACTAATTACTAGAGGAATATGTCAGAAAGAATACGGATTAGGATTTAGTAGCTGACAAAGCTGTTCTTTGAAGGGTCCTTGAAGAAGTTATATTAGAGTAGCACTGATAAAAAGGGTATAGAGAAGTGCAACTGCATTGGGGATTTGGAAAGCAGTAACTTCCCCTTTACAGCCAGAAGTGGGGAGGGGAAAGCCTCCATTGCTTGTGAACTTGATCCCTAAAGGACTGTTCTGTAGAGGGGAAGCAGGAAGAGCAGTCTCTGAGACAGTGGTTTTGAGGCAGACCCTGCTTCACTAAAAGGGGAGTTCTGGGGCGCAGGTATACAGCAGCACAAGGGAGCACTGTGAGGAGAGTAAGAGTGAGGGCTCTGGTGCCTGCTATTCTGGGAGGCTGGCACCTGGGTGGAGCATGAATATAGCAGTCAACCAAGGGCTGTGGGTGTCTTGCTAGGTCCTCAGGACTGCAGAAGTCTGTACAACCAGCACCTCATTGGCTCCGTGCACTGTGGAAATAATCTGTGTACATTTTTCTTTCTTTAGACATGAATTTGTCAGTGGATACTACAGGGTGTCATCTTATTTCTTTGGAAAATTGTTTTCTGATTTATTTCCCATGAGATTATTGCCAAGTATTATATATACTTGCCTACTGTATTTCATGTTAGGTAAGTAGCCCAAGTTTGGAGCTTTATTCTTGGAAAGAAGGTGTACTTAATTTCTCTATGCATATATTCTTGTTTACCTCTCTTTATATCTCTCCACTGAGATATATTGAGGTATATAAACAGAGATTTGAAAAAAATATTATCTAGTGGGTATAAGCTGACTTTGAGGGCTTATGGATTTCATAAAAATTGTTATTGCCTAAGGAAAAATTATTATTATAGAGAGTTGGATTATTATGTGCTTTACGCTAAAATCTCACCCCACGCTTACTGCATTAAATTCCTTTACCACAACTTATCCCTCCACAAATATCTACTTTGACAAATCACTATAGAGTAAGAATCACTAATAGAAGTTAGATTTCCACTTCATAAGTAGAAGATGTATAGAATTCTACATCAAATCTAGATGTTCAGAGTTCTGGGCAAAATCTTCTGACTTGAATGACTCAAGAACCCATTATAGTTTGTAAAATATTTAAGACACTTGTTTAATCCCTACTTACCATCCTAGAATTCAGTAGTGTCAAGAACTACCATGGATTAAGGCATGCACCCTTCCCTCTCCAGGCACTAAAAACACTATGAATGGAGTGGCAGCAATTCCTGAGTGATGTGCACACAGTGGATACATGAAAGCTTTCTACTTAGGAGTTTCCTGGGAGAGGAGACAGTTGAATTTGGGTCAGCCATGTTGCCTATAGCTCAGCATCACAGAATTACACATAAGAAAGAAAATTGATGAGAAGTTGATGCAGTTACATGATGGGGAGGGGAGAGAAACAATGTGATCAGTAGTAGTTGGACTGTAAAATGCCAATACTACTTTCTCCAATTATTATACTGTTATTTATACATCGAACTCTGGTGACTGCGCAGCTGGACTGATCTCTTCTTTTCTTCCTAAGGACTGAGACCCGCAGTGGATGCGTTCTTCATCATGATGTTCACCCTCGCAATGGTGGCGTACACAGCCAGTTCCATGTCTCTGGCCATCGCAGCTGGTCAGAGCGTGGTGTCTGTAGCCACACTTCTCATGACCTTGTCTTTTGTATTTATGATGGTGAGTATGAGCTATGCTTCCCCACGTTCCTTCAGTGCATTCACTAGTCATGGTAAAACTCTCCTAGAGGTTCTATATGCGGGATCAGGTGCTGCAATATACTTTATAGTAGACGTAATAGGAGTTTTCATCCCAGCTGTCATGCAACCTGCTTTGTGCTATTATTTAATATAGTCAATATACCTTAGTTAACATGTTTTTTACTACTGGGATTTTAAGAGACAATTCTTGGTGACATATTGAAAAACTTGGGAACTTTAAAAAAATGAGAAGTGTGACTGGTTGGTGCTGTTAGTTAGAGAACCGCTAGCTATTTAACTATGGCAGATGTTATGGCTGGAGTCACTACTGTTAAGGTTAGATCCAATGAAAATGTACAAGCCCAGCAATGCTTATTTCGCTCTTTTTTTTTTTTGCCAGTTGGACTTGAATTCAGGGCTTGGGCACTGTTCTTGAACACTTTTTAGTCAAAGCTAGTGCTCTGCCATTTGAGTCACAGTGCCACTTCCAGCTTTTGCTGTATAGATGGTACCAAAGAATCAAACCCAGGGCTTTGTGCATATGCGGCAAGCACTCTACCAAATGCAATGCTCCCAGCCCAGCAATACTGTTTTTCATACCCTAGTTTACCTACTACTAGTTAGCTCACATTTTATGTGAACTGCCTACGTGTCTATTATTATTCTTGAGAAGTTCTTGCTGTCTCCATTAATAGCTTGACATGAAGTTACTGGCCATATTTTTACTCCATTATATATTAGTTTTGGCTTTGGGTTACTCCAGAACTATATTTGAAGCCATATCATTCCTGAAGTGATGGATAGAGTGTAATTCTTTGGGACTAACAAATCTTTGTTGCTGAATGGAATTAGAGGAATTTGAGATGTTTATTCAATACTTGAGATTATTCTGGTACTACATTGCAGGGTGTATTCGGGAAACACACAGAGGTCGTAGGAATCACTAGAATTAGAATCAATAGTACAATCTACCTACTGCATGTGTGGCTTCCATCCCTGAAGACTCAACCAAGTGTAGAACAAAAATGTGTAAAAAGCCGGGTACCTATAGCTCACACCTGTACTCCTAGCTCCTCAGGAGGCCGAGAGCTAAGGATCATGTTCAAAGCCAGCCTGGGCACAAAAGACCATGAGACTTTTATCTATGGCTCAGTGGTAGAGTACTAGCCTTGCGCTGAAGAGCTCAGGGACAACACCCAGGCCCAGAGTTCAAGCCCCACAACCAGCAACAACAACAACAACAACAAAATCTAAAATATTACATAGGTACTGCATTGTAGAGATACTTTTCCTAATTATTATTCCGCACAGGATACTTAATAATAACTGTTTGCATAGCATTTACAATGTATTTAGTAACATCAGAAATGTGGAGATGACTTTAAATATTCAGCCTATGTATATTTGAAAATGGCCCTAGCCTGTAATCCTAATTACACAGGAGGCTGAAATACAAGGGATTATAGCTGAACCGAAACAAGGGATTACAGTCTGGACAGAAAAGTTTGTGAAACCTTTCTAAAATAACCAGAAAAACAGCTAGGCTGAAGGATTACTCAAGTAGCAGAGTACAAGGAAACCTATCGAATTACAGGCTCCGAGTTCAAACCCTGATACCTAAAAAAAGTGTAAAAGGGAGGGGTGGAGGGTGGACAAAGGCAGCAGTGGTACTCACTAGATTTTATGATAAAAATGAATTACACAAGTTGTAGGTGAGGATGGGAAGGGGGGCTGTAACATCATTCTAAAAGAAATGTATTATATTTTTTGTTGTTTTGGTTTTGGGGTTTGGAGGGTTTTTTGGGTTTTTTTGGTTGGTTTGGTTTTTTGCCAGTCCTAGGGCTTGAACTCAGGACATAAGCAATGTTCTTCTCTGCCACTTAGGCCACAGCCACTTCCAGCTTTTTCTGTTGTATGTGGTACTGAGGAATTGAAGCCAGAGCTTCATCCATGCTAGGCAAGCACTCTACCATTAGGCCACACTACCAGACCATGTGTTCTTTTTTTTTCTTTGTTCAGACTTGTACCTGTTTATTTCATGTCTAATATTGTACGAATAACCAAGTTTTGTTTTGTTTTTTGTGGATCATGGGACTTGGACATGGCCTGGGTACTGTCCCTGAGCTCTTCAGCTCAAGGTTACTGCCCTACCCTTGAGCCAAGCCCCACTTCCCATTTTCTAGAGGTTAACTGGAGATGAGAGTCTCAGGTCATTTTGTGCCTGGGCTGGCTTTGAAGCTTGATCCTCAGATCTCAGCCTCCGGAGGAGTAGCTAGGATTACCAGCACAAGCCACTGTGCCTGGCTAAGATAACCAAGTTTTATAAAGGATATACATTTTTATATGTATACAAGATGATACTCACCCAGAGAATATTATCTTACATAATAAATGTTTTGTGCCTTAATCTTCCACTCTTATAAGACATTCAGAATAAGACTGAGTAGTCTTGCTGTAAATGAAAATTGGTACCAAATGAGTAGAAGAGTATTCCTTTGAAAACACATCTGTCAGTTAGGTTGAGAATAAATTCCACTTTGTTATATTAATGTTGATAGTAAATCACCTTTTAAAAATGTGCTATCAAGTCAGCATAATATTTCTTCCTTATTTTTATTTTTTTTGGCAGTCCTGGGCTTGAGCTCAGGGCCTGAGCACTGTCCTTGGATTTTCTCAAGGCTAGAGCTGTACCACTTGAGCCTCAGCACCACTTCCGGCTTTTTTCTATGTATGTGGTACCGAGGAATCGAACCCGGGTCTTCATGCATGCTAGGCAAGCACCTTAACCACTAGGCCAAACTCCCGGCCCTCTTCCTTATTTTTTTAATGTGAGTTGTTCACAATAAAAACTAACGTGCTGCTAAGAATTGTGCTCTTTATCTGACTTATGTAACCACAACTCCTCTTTACAACCTTTACAATAACAATAAAGTTATAAAAATAAAAAATAACTATCACTAAAAAATTCATAGTGAGTAAGTCAAAGGTATATAAGCAAATTATGTCAAAATAAAAAAATCTATAAACTGGGGGCTGGGAGTTTGGCCTAGTGGTTAAAGTGCTTGCCTAGCATGCATGAAGACCCGGGTTCGATTCCTCGGTACCACATACATAGAAAAAAGCCGGAAGTGGTGCTGAGTCTCAAGTGGTAGAGCTCTAGCCTTGAGAAAGTCCAAGGACAGTGCTCAGGCCCGGAGCTCAAGCCCAGGACTGGCAAAAAAAAAAAAATCTATAAATTGTACAAGTTGTACAATTATAATAGTCTTTACTAAAAAATTAAAAATTCATTTTTAGCTTTTTATTTTGACACCATTTTAAACTCAAAGAAAGGATGTCAATTTTGAAATGAAGAACTCCCATACATTTTAGTCATTACCTTCATTTGCCAACTGTCTGTATTTTCCTTACCACCCTTTCCCATATACATACTTAATATTAATTACTTAAAATTTTTGTCATTTTTACTTCATTAAAACCAAATTGTATTCAATGAATAGCCTACAAAATAAATTGAGGGAAGGGATGGGACTTGGAAAAATGGGAGAGAATGATGAAAAGGGATAACAGTGATCAAGATATATTCATAAACAGCTTTGTTGAATGGTAAGTGCTTAGGTACAATTACCTAATGATTATTTTTTTAAAAATGTGTAAAGGGTATGAATGGTCTAGATTTAAATCCATTGCTATTTGAAAAATAAAGAAACCTGAGTATCTTAAGATTTTAACTTATATGTTGAAGGTCCTGAACTAATAGCCCTTGGGTCTGAAGGAAAATTGTACTTCTTAACTTTTCATTGTGTACAGCTACAAAGTTGAAGACACAGCCTTGAGGATTAAAGATCTCCTAAATAACTGGAATATATGATTTAGATTATAGGTAAATGTCCTTTGAAACCATAAACAGCTCTAGCTACACAGAAGTATGCATCTGCAATGAAGAATGATTGGAATAATTTGAAAAGCTGGGCACTGGTGGCTCATAATTTAGCTACTCAAGAGGCTGAGATTGAAGACTGCTGTTCAAAGCCAGCCTGAACAAGAAAGTCCCTGAGACTTTTATTTCTAGCTAACCAGAAAAAAAAAAAAAAAGCCCAGAAGTGATTCAAATGATAGGCAGCATTTGAGGGAAAATGCCAAGGGACCACACTCAGGCCCTGAGTCCAAGGCCCTATACTGGCACAAAAAAAAGAATAATTGGAGTTTCTGACAGTTAACACTAGCAGATTTTTTTTAAAGGATGTGGAATACTTTTTCTTTTTTTTTTTTTTTTTTTGCCAGTCCTGGGCTTGAGCTCAGGGTCTGAGCGCTGTCCTTGGACTTTCTCAAGGCTAGAGCTCTACCCCTTGAGCCTCAGCACCATTTCTGGCTTTTTTCTATGTATGTCGTACCGAGGAATCGAACCCGGGTCTTCATGCATGCTAGGCAAGCACTTTAACCACTAGGCCAAACTCCCGGCCCCAAGTTTTTCTTTTTCTTTTAGACAGTATGTTTCAATGTAGCCCAGTCTGGATTTGTACTCATGATCTTCCTGTTTCAGTCTGCTGAGTGACTGGATTACATGCATGCCACCATCATGCATGTACTGAACACATGCGTGTGAACCTTTCTGCATACAGGGTTATTGAAGTGGGTCTTGTTTGGGATTTCCATGCCATCGTTGGACTGGTTCTAACACGTACTTTTTACTTTCGTAGATTTTTTCTGGTCTCTTGGTGAATCTCAGAACCATTGCATCTTGGCTGTCATGGCTTCAGTACTTCAGCATTCCTCGATATGGCTTTACGGTAAGTGGACCCCATGGCCCTGGGACAGGGATTCCATTCTGGGAACATCCAGACTAAAGCCTAGCTGTATCATTTTCCCTGCCATGAGTGTGACTGTCTCTCATCCAGTGATCTCCTTTCTGGAGGAATGGAAGAGAATTTCCTTTGAGCTGTTATGTTAGCACAAGGTCAGGGCGGGGGTGCACATGGAGTTTTCCTTGGTTACAGTGTTGTTTGTGGGGGGGATGAAGAGAAATTTCATAGTAAATGAGAAAGACTGATTAATGAAAAGCATATTATTGTGTTTCTAGTCAAAGGGAAGTAAATGAGAGCATGATACCATTTTTTATCAGAAAAGAATTTAGAATAAAAACAAGGCTTTTGAAAGTTAGTCACCTCCAAAGAAAACTATATCTTTATACAATTCACTGAATTTCTAGAACTCTCATAATTATAGCTATGTTTGTTGGAACCAAACATGTAAAAATCGTTGCCTTAAGTCAACAATATACAGCACCATCTCATTTTTAGTGTTTATGGGAATATATAATACGTTAGGTGGAAGAAGTGAACTTTGTACAGATCTAGCCTCTCCTCTTGGTCAGTGTAAGAAATCTTCTAACTCTGGGCTTCTGAATTGCTAAGGAAAATAACCCTCGCTGGTCTGCTGAGGCACAGATAGTAAGTGTGAAAGTTGGTATGTTTATAGAAATAACAAGGTCAAACTGGAGAATATTCTTTGGAAATTTGGGGGATGTTCAAATTATTGACCTTTCCCTGGTCCATTTTGTGTTACAGGCTTTGCAACATAATGAATTTATGGGACTAAATTTCTGTCCAGGACTAATAAATACAACCCAGAACAACAGCACGTGTAGTAATGAGTATATGATGTAAGTATGCATTCCATACCTTGATGGGGTTGTTACTTGTCATGGAGCGATATAGAAAGGCCATTTTTGTTTTTCTACCTATAAAGGTAATTGTGCAGTAATGCATGTGAACTCACTCACTCCTGTGTTCTGTTAGTCAGACTTGTGTTTAATATGGGAAAATTTTCCTGAGTTATTTGATTGGGGATTTTGGAAAGATTTTTTGAACACCTGTGTGTGTGTGTGTGTGTGTGTGTGTCTGTGTCTGTGTGTGTGTGTGTGTGTGTGTCTGTCTGTGTGTCTGTGTGAGAAATCATATTCAGCTTGGTGCAGGTGGTTCATTTATCCTAGTTACTCAGGAGGTTGAGATCTCAAGATGTGGATTCAAAACCAGCTCAAGCAGTTGAAGTCTGAGACTCTTATCTTCAGTTACCCAACAAAGAAACAGTGGTGGACCTGTGATTCAAATGGTAGAGCATCAGCCTTAGGCCATGCCGGTTGATTTGATCTGGATAAAGTGTCTGTAAAGGAGATTCCTTGCTAGCCTCCTGGTCAGGAGGAAGTTGACAAGAAAAGTGGAATCAGACAAAGAGCAGCCCCCACTGGCCTCATATTCCCATAAACTCTCTCTTGAAAAGGATCAGAAAATGACTTCTAAAGCATGGCTGTCCTTGAAGCTGCTTACTCCCAAGTGATACCCAGGAAGGAAGCAGGCACCAATTATGGCTGCACCCGATATTTATTATTAGGTGCTTTTCTACCTTTGACAGTGCTACCCTATCGTCTATTGACCAGGGTATAATTCCTGGGCTGCTGGTGATAGTCTGTAGTTGACTGAGTGTCTTCCATATCCATTGCAGTCTTGGGGCAAGAGCTGACAGAATGTGCCTGCATCAGGAAGCCTTGCTCCCTCTGCCTAGTGTCCAATGTAGCCTGCGTTCTTTGGATGGTTGTCTTGTGGGTGAACAGAACCGCCAAGAGCCCACATGATCTTAGTGGAGGGCCCCAGTCATCACAGCTTAAAGCTGATGCTTTCCCCAGCAGGAGTGAGTGAAAAGTCACTTCACACATGCTTCTGCCCTCAGAAGAGGCCAGCATTAGAGATTTGGAAATAAAGGAAGTTAAACTACTTAGATGCAAATTGTAAAACTCGCTGTTACCTATGACAAAGGGATGATTATTAATGATTTGGTTCACCAATAATGTTCTTTAACAAAGGACTATGGAGGGTAACACTTGACAGAGATGTTGGGAATGAGTTCTCTTCTTTTTGTGATGATTTTCAGATGCACTGGCGAAGAGTACTTGATCAATCAGGGCATCGAACTCTCACCGTGGGGTTTATGGAGAAATCACTTGGCATTGGCTTGCATGATGATTATCTTCCTCACAATTGCGTATCTAAAGTTATTATTTCTTAAAAAATATTCTTAAATACTTTTAATGTCTATAAAGCTCCCTCATATTAAAAAAAAAGATTACTTTGATTTATTGTAAGTATCTGATGAAGTATTTTTGTTGGAATCTTCTGTTCGGCTACCATTACACTGTGGTTCAGCAAAATGACTTTAACAGAACCATAATATACATCATGACAATTATACATATAAATATCCTATAGTTTAATAATTTATTTTTATCTCTACCAGCTTCCCTCATATACTTGTACAACTTATTTTCATCTTTGTCCTAATCTTTGCCACAATAGGGAAGTTTATATCGGTATACACTTCCTTTCTTAGGTGAGGACAATATAGCATGAAGTATGGTTTGGCAAATTTCCATAAAATAAAGACACCTATGTACCACCCCTCCCCAACAGTTCAGAAATAGATCTGCACCACTCTAATCACTGCTTCTTTTGACTTTATGAACTATTACTTAATGGACCCCTGTGACTTCCCCTCTCTTGCTATTATCAGAGAATCAATTCAGCTCAGTTTCATGGATTTAGGTACAGGGGCACGTACTTGTCTCCCTCTCAGTTTTTAAATATTTTTAATTTTCAGGTACTATAAATCCACAGAAAAGCTGCAAAGTTAGTAAGAGAGATCCATGTGTCCTTTGTTCAGATTTCCTTACTATTGATATTGTATATTCTAAGATCCATTGGTTAAAGCAAAAACATGAATGGGATATTGTTTATTGTTATTTATTCAGTTCATAGTCCATCAAGTTTCCATTAACTTTCTTTTTCTTTTCTTTTCCTTTTTTTTTTACGAGGCTCCCCTTCAGAAGAACATATTTCTCCATTCTTTTTTTGTGTATAGCAGTCTTGGGGCTTGACCTCAGGGCTTGTGGGCTGTACTGAGCTTTTGCTCAAGGCTCCCTCTCTACCACTGGAGTCACAGCTACATTTCCTACTCCATCTTTTATTTTATTTTTTGCCAGTCCTGGGGCTTGAAATCAAAACCTGGGCACTGTCCCTAAGTTTCATTTTCTCAAGGCTAGTACTCTACCACTTGAGCCACAGAGCCACTTCTAGCTTGTTCTGCTTATGTGGTACTGAGGAATTAAACCCAGGGCTCATGCATGCTAGGCAAGCACTGTTACCACTAAGCCATATTCCCAGCCCCAATACTATTATATCCTTTAAGACCAAATACTGTCAGAAATTAAAGAGCTTGGGCAATCATCAGAACTTTGTTTTGATGTATCATGAATGATCCACCTGTTAGTGGATCATTGTCAGATTATTGCAACATTATTCTGGTGTCATAAGTTTGTTATTTTGAGTATTAATGTAGCTACTTTTACTCAGTTTCCTTCATACATATTTGTTGTACACAGAACAATATATCTGTACTTTATATATCAAATTCCAAACAAAATAGCCAGAAATTGTACTGCCTATTTTTAAAATTTGTAAACTAGCTTCCAAATGTACTCTTTTGTATTACCTTCCCTTTGTATATTAATCACCTTTCATGTATTTTAATTGAATTTTGTTAATAAATAACATAAACTTACTATCTTATCTATTTTTAAATTGAAATTGCGAAGTTATTTTCTGTAGGGTAAATAAACAAACTGTTAGCTTGTAGAATTTTTTCTTAAGAACATGAATACATGTGGGTTGAAAACCTCTTTCAAATGGTAGAGTAGCAGCTGCACAAATAAAGAAGTGAGAAAGAAAGTGAGGCTCTGAGTTCAAATTCTGGTACTGGCACAAGAAAAGCAAAGACTATGTATATATTTTTATAGAATATGTATAAATCTCTTTTTAACTTTTTTTGGCTATTAGAAATAATCTGTACAATGGAGAAGACCAAATATTGTGGCTTAAAATAAACCATAGGAATAATGGTTGAAGATGAAATACTAGTTGCTCTTTATAGTCCCATTGTTCTTTATGTGTTGTTAGACCATGGAAGAATCCTTGGTGTATTGGAGAAGAGGGGTGAAAGGAAAGAAAA
This sequence comes from Megascapheus bottae, assembly GCF_031878675.1. Taxonomy (NCBI): domain Eukaryota; kingdom Metazoa; phylum Chordata; class Mammalia; order Rodentia; family Geomyidae; genus Megascapheus; species Megascapheus bottae. Next base: position 7,225,768 of record NC_143521.1, read on the forward strand.
ATCAAGAATTAGGAAAGCAACATTGAAAACAAACACCCCTCCTCTCTCTTGAGAGTTTTTGAAGTCATCCTTCCCAATCTTTAGATTTGAAGGCTTTTTAACATACCTAGCATCTTCACCCACTTGAAAAGTGCCTTTTGGTTTCTCCAGTGCTTCTCTGGGATTTCAGAACAGAATCACCAACGTGATGAGGTAGGAGGTTATTAATGGGTCTTCACAGTTCAGCTATCACAGAGGCTTTAACAGCCACTGCTAATGCTTGTTTGAGCTGTCAGCAGGCCTAATGTTGAGCTCTCAGTAGGATCCTGCCCCTCATGGAAACCTGACCAATCAACAATCAGTTCAGATCTGTGGAGGCAGAGGATAACATGCCAAGGAAGACATTCCAAGGAGGACCTGAGCCTGCTGCCTGCAGTGACAACTTCAGCAACAACCTGAATCCTGGTGTGTCCTTTCCTGTCCCTATTTCTTTAGTTTCCTAATATAGTTCCCAAGTAAAACATCTTAGTGAGTCCTTGTCTTGGTGTGTCTTTCAGGGAAACAAATAGAAACAAAGTAAAATATTCAATTAAGAAATACAGTGAGAGGCTGGGAGCACCACCTAGTGGTATAGTGCCTGCCTACCATATATGAAGCCCTGGGTTCGATTCCTTACCACATACACAGAAAAGGCCAGACATTGTGCTGTGGCTCAAGTGGTAGAGTGCTGGCCTTGAGAAAGCCCAAGGACAGTGCCCAGACCCTGAGTTCAAGACTCAGGACTGACAAAAGAAACAAGAAGGAAGGGAAGGAAGGGAAGGAAGGAGGGAGGGAGGGAGGGAGGGAGGGAGGGAGGGAGGGAGGGAGGGAGGAAGGCAGGCAGAGAATCCCAAGATTGTGTTGTCTCAACAAAATAATGCACTAGTAGGGGCATGAAATATCGTTAAGAAATTTTAATGCACATAAAGGAAAGATGAATAAATGGAGAGTTGTCCAGCTTTGAGTACTATAAAGATGTCAGCTCTTTCCAAGCCAATAAGACAAAATGTACTTCCTAGTTAAACTTAAGTGGGACTTTTTCCTTTTCTTCCCTTTAGAAACTTAGCAAACTTGTTCTAAAATTTTCTGGAAAGCAAAAGTACATCAAAAATACCTTAGTTGGGGCCAGGAGTTTGGCCTAGTGGTAGAATACTTGCCTAGCATGCACAAAGGCCTGGGTTTGATTCCTCAGTACTGCACACATAGAAAAGGCTGTAATTGGTTCCAAGGCTCAAGTGGTAGAGCTTTAACCTTGAGAAAGTCCAAGGACAGTGCTCAGGCTCTCAGCTCAAGCCCAGGACTGGCAAAAACCAGTGATGTGAGAAAATAAAAACATATGAAAATGAGTTGTCATACTATATATGAACAAATGTTGATAAGACATGATAAAATTGTTGTGATTTAAAAATGTATTGACATGAGGATTAAGAATGCAAACCCAGACACACACACATATGTGAAATTGAACTATTTCACTGACATCATGAACTAATAAGTAAAAATGACTTCTTTAATAGGGTTAGAAAACTGGCTTATACTAGCACAAATACTCAAGAACTTCATATAAATTTACTCTTAATCTACTGAATTAAAGATGCAAAAGTATTAAGTGTAGTAAACAAGAATTTTGTGATTTTATAAATATCCCTTCAAGACCCCCAAATCCAGTGGGCACTGATGACTCAGGTCTGTAATTCTAGATACTCAGGAAGTTGAGATCTGAGAATCTCTGTTCAAAGCCAGTCAGAGCTAAAAATTTCGTGAGACTCATATCCAATTAAATACCTTCCTACAAAAGCCAGAAGGGGAGCTATGTCTTTTTTTTTGTTTTTTTTTTTATATTTTTTATTGTAATTAATAAAAGGGTTATATGATATTTGCCATATAGAAGGTGCATTAATTCACATACATTGATACCCTTTCATATGTCTTGGTACCCTTTACCCTCTCCCCACCGCCCCCCCCCCCCGGGGAGCTATGTCTTAAGTGCTAGAGTGGTAGCTTTAGCCCCAAAGCTCAGGGAAAGGGCACAGATCCCGAGGTTAAGCTCCAGGACTGGCACACACAAAACCCAATGAGGTAAAAAAAAAAAGTGAGACTTCTTTATGTAAAATTGAAGGAGATATTGAAATATTCATTGTATTAACAGTTTAAAATGGATTAATATTTAAACTATACATGAAATTTTTACTCATCTACAAAGATTACCTTAGCCCAGTTGAGAAATAGTGAACAGAAGCATGTTAGCCATTAAATCAAAACATAAAAGTTTAAAAAGTTAAACGTTTAAAAAGTTGAAGCTGTTAAATAGCTAAGTTTAAGTAATTAAAAGTTAAAGTTTCCCTTTAAAAAGGGAAACTTGGGAGCTGGACAATTTACACAAGAATGTTTTCCACCTTATTAGGAATCAGAGAAATGCAAAACAGAATGAGTAAGTTCTCACTTTAAATCTATTCCATTAGGAAGCTGGGTTATAGCCATTCTACTTAGGTTAGGCTAAAACCTTACATATAGAAAGTTGTAGAGGGGAATTTATTTCGGAAGGCAAGTTGACAGTCATGAGTAAAAACATTTTTACAACTGTGTTTCAATACTGACCCTTTTGTATGATTCATAGGTGAATCCAGGTAAAGCCAATAAAGGAGTTAGGTTACGTACAAGGATTTTAAGATGGAGAAATTGGAGACTGGAGACAATTATTTACAATAGTTAGGATAAGCAAATTATGTTGGCTAGATGTAAGAAAATAACTCAATAATCAGAATAGCTTATTATAGTTACATGACATAGTACAAACCCACCTTAATAACATGCTGTAAAGAAGAAAATACTGGTTGATTAATACAATTTCTGTTAACTTATAAATTCACTTATTTAAGTTCATACACAAGACCCATTTTTCTTCATATGCAAAATTCTAAGAATGAGCCCTTGTGAAGGAAATAGAAAGCAAAATATGGCAGAGGGAGATAAAAGACCTTGATTGGGGCTGGTATATAAGAAGCATAAAATCCATTGCAGTTCAGAGTTACTATATGCATAGAAAGCATTCATGGCAAAAAAAAAACCAGTCATTGACTAAGAAACATAATAGTTATTGACTAAGAGACTTACTGTTTACTAAGAAACAGTAAGTTTTGCCTAGTCATCTTCAAAGGAAGTGATTCAGATAAAATGTGCCCTCGAGGCCTTGATAAACATTTTTATTTTGAACTCAGTATGAGCTTCAAAAGATTACTTTTAAATGTTTCAAGTTTTATACTTTGATCTGATGAAAAAGAAATCTGTTTTGCACTTAGAGAATGGAATAGAATAAAATAAATCACTTGAAACTTTCATTGTACGTGGTTCTTTTGTTTGCTTCATTGCATATAGTTTGTTTTGTTAAGTTTAAAGTCAAGGCTTGAGGAAAGTAGACAAAACATCATGCAAACTCATAATGTTTTTGTACCCTCAATTGCACATTCAATCCAGTGGAACATCCAGATTATTTGATGAGTAAGAGATTGATCAAGATTAAAAAAAAAAATAACACAGATGTAAACTAGTACAACCACTCTGGAAGGCAGTTTGAAGGTTCCTCAAAAAACTAAAAATATACCTTCCCTACCACCCAGCATCTACCCTGAGCATCATAACCCAGGATATGATAAGGACACGTGCATAGCCATGTTCATCTCTGCACTATTCACTATAGCCAAGTGATGGAAACAACCCAGATGCCCTACTGCAGATGAATGGATACAGAAAATGTGACGCACACAAACACACACACACACACACACATACACACACAATGGAATTCTACATAGCCAACCGACAAGATAATGGCATTCACTGGGAAGCAGATGGAACTAGAGCAAATCATGTTGAGTGAGATAAGCCAAGACCAAAGGAACAAAAAGCACATGGTCTCCTTGACATGTGGATATTAGATCCAAACAATACAAGAGCAGTGACTCAATACTCAGGTACTCAAGGCCATTGACATGAACTTGGAGATATAACTATAACTATATAACATATTAATTTATAATATATATACTATAGACATTGATGTGTGTCTATGGGATATAAAGTCTCAGCTTAATTTTTTTTTGCCAGTCCTGGGGCTTAAGCTCAGGGCCTGAGCACTGTCCTTGGGCTTTCTCAAGGCTGGCACTCTACTACTTAAGCCACAGCACCACTTCCAGCTTTTTCTATGTATGTGGGGTGCCGAGGAGTCAAACCTGGGTCTTCGTGTATGCTAGTCAAGAACTCTACCACTAAGCCAAACCCCTAGCTCCTTAATTTTAATTTTGTTCTTAGATTTATGCCAGGGAAGGCACATAAAGATTCCATGCTTGAATACTTGTTTGTTAAACTTGACATTTGACATATGATGTAAAAAAACAGTATTAATATGAACAAAATCTTTAAATAAAAAAGCACAGATGTTAATATCAGTAACTCTGAGTGTTCAGTGCATCTCTCTAGGGTTGAAGTTCATGGCACTTGGATTGAAGGAATTTTTCAAAGAAATTTTGTTTTCCAAGATACCTGATAGCTTTTCACTATGATTTTTAAGTAGAAATAGCTTATCTTTTCAAGATAATTTTTACCATGATTCTTTCTATTTTCCTAGGTGATCAAATACATTAGGGTTTACTCCATTTGCCAGGTTCACAGTGCAGTATTCAGGTGATGTAGAATCAAATATAGATCTTATACTTAATGTCACTATTTTAGTGAGATGTTCTTGCCTTCTTAGGGTTGGGCTGTGTTAGAATGGACCATATGTTAGTTTAATTATATCCTAGGTTTGCTCTTTCCCGAGCAGTGCAGAAGTTCTTCTGAACAAGTAGTTCAAAAGAAGAAAAATTACAGTGGGATAGCCTCAGAGATGCACCTACAAACATAGTGTAAATACAGAGTGATAAAACACTAATGGCAGCAAGAGAAAGGAGTCTCACACCAACCTTGAGCAAAAAAGCTAAATAAGAGTACAGGCCCCAAGCTAAAACCCCAGTAATAGCTCAGATAACTGATAATACAAAACCTATACCTCGTCTAGTTATATGCCTGAAGGAATCAAAGTGTAAAGTAGGATAGTATATCTATGTTTGTTGTGGAGCAATTCATATTAGACAGGTTCTGGAATTGGGCTAGGTAACTGACAATGGATGAACAGCAAAGGAAATATGGTATGTTGTCAAAGTAGAATATCATTCAACACAAGAGAAGGAACTGTCATTACACACACACACACACACACACACACACACACACACACACACACACACAGGGTAGAATTAGAAATTATCATTAAGAGGGTCTAAGAGGGTCAAATAAGGGGCCGGGAGTTTGGCCTAGTGGTAGAGTGCTTACCTAGCATGCATGAAGACTCAGGTTCAATTCCCTCCATGCGACATACATAGAAAAAAACAAGAAGTGGTGCTGAGGCTCAAGTGGTAGAGCTGTGGCCTTGAGAAAGTCCAAGGACAGTGCTGAGGCCCTGAGCTCAAGCCCAGGACCGGCAAAATAAATAAATAAATAAATAAATAACTAAATAAATAAATAAATAATAAAAATAAAATAAAAAAGAGAGTCAAATAAGATATTTAGTCTCATATGTGGAATGTAGATAAAGATAAAGGAAATGAAAGAAAGGGGTCATGGCAAAAAAAATGGGTAAGACAGATGAGAAAGAAGATAGTGAGTGCTAAATATGATTAGAAGAAGGAGGTGGAGAAAGAGGGAAGGAAGAAAAAAATCAAAGAAAAGGAGGAGAGAAGGAAGGAAGGAAGGCAGGAAGGAAAGAAGGAAGGAAGAAGGAAGGAATTAAAGCACGATTAGAACGCAGTATTTAATGTTAACATATACATTCACAGAATGTTTTAGTGTCAAGAGATTTCACAGATCAAGATGAATTGTAGAGAGGGGTGTGGGGAGGGGAAGGGGGACAGAAACCAGAGAAGGGGTATCAAGGTTCAAGAAGTAATGCACCCACTACCTGATGAATGTAACTATAACCCCTGTATACATTACCCTGACAATAAAATACAATAAAAAAGATGAATGTATACATAAATTGCTTTGTTAAATGGCAAGCATTTTAATATATTAAAGTTAAATAGAAACAAAATTTTAAAAAGTGAGGGAAGGGGTGAGTTGGGTGTGGTAGATAAGAATGTTGAGTTGGATGACATTGAGCAAAAGGCACTGTATTCATAAACTGCTTTTTTGTATGGCAGCTCCTTTGGATAACTACTTAAAGATAATAAAAATGTTTAAAAAATTAAAATAAAAAAGGAGAAGAGGGCTGGGAGTTTGGCCTAGTGGTAGAGTACTTGCCTAGCATGCACAAAGACCTGGGTTCGATTCTTCAGTACCACATACATAGAAAAAGCTGGAAGTGGTTCTGTGACTCAAGTGGCAGAGTGCTAGCCCTGAGAAAAGGCCAAGAACAGTGGTCAGGTCCTGAGTTCAAGCCCCACGACTAGCAACAAAAAAAAAAAAGAAAAGAAAAGAAAACAAAAAGAAAAAAAGAGAAGAAAATGGAATGAGGGTATCTTGGGGGCAAGTGACACCAGCAAAATATATTTTATATTAAAAGAAGTCTTCTTAGAGATAATTCACAATAATGAATGTACAAAAGAAAGGCAATTAAAAGAAAGGGGGGTTAAGAGTGTGGCCTAGAGTAGAGTGCTTTCTAGCATGCATGAAGCCCTGGGTTCAACTCCTTGATACCACATATGCAGCAAAAGCTGGAAGTGGTGCTGTGACTCAAATGATAGAGTGCCAGTCTTGAGAAAGCTCAAGGACCGTGTCTAGGCCCTGAGTTCAAGCCCTAGGACAGGCAAAAACAAAAACAAAACACCAAAGAAAGAAAAGGAAAAGAGTATGACAATCTGCCAACCATAGACTCTTTGTAAAAGGTAATTTAAAGGATGTTTTTACTGTGTTCTGTAAATTTAGTAAGAGTCTACTAGATATCCTCTCCTGCAATCCTTTTGCAATCACCTGTTTGCAGAAAAAAAGTCCAGATTCATTGATAGTCCTCTTGTCTGGAAGGCCAACTGCCCCTCAGACAGTGTTTGCTTATCATCTTAAAGCAAACAGCACCCATTTGGTTCCAATAATCAAGCTGACAACTCTGGAACTCTTCCAGAAACAGAGACTGAGCTGATGGTCAATGAGGTTGGACCTGGAACTTAGGAAATGCTTCCCTGGAGCACCCCCTTTAACATCCCCTACCCCCAATTCTCCCTGTTTAACCTAAAGCCAATGTCTGTACCTTTGAAGATGGGCTGAAGATGTACTAAAGAGTATCTTCATGTGGATATCATGTAATCCGTCTCCTTTCTCTGCCCAGTCATATGCCCTCACTTGGGAATCCTGGGCTTTGGGTCTGGGGTGTAAAACCTGGTTTCTTATATTGCTAAATTGGCTTTCACTGACTTGTTTGGCTATTTACCTGGCTCTCTCAAATGGAGAAATGTCAACATTTCCAAGGTCAGCTATTACTTCTACCAATCCATGACCTTAACATCATTTTATTTCCATGGGTACTGTTTTGTTATTGTTGATTATTTGCATGCTTTCATCTTTGCTGTCTCATTTATGTTCAGGAACACTTTTTTTGTGACATGTCACATGGATTTGTTATGGGAACTATATAAATAAATTTTATATGCTTTACTTGTGGGAAACCAACACAGCAGATGTCCAGTCAACAAGAGATGAAAACAGGGTCAGTCACAGGCTGCTGAGCAGGACATTTATGTTTCCACTGGTAAGAATTAGTAGGCTGAAGAAGCAGCAGTGGCGCTTGTACCTAGTTTTATCACAGTGACATACTGTAATCATCAAATATATACTGTGATCATCAAAACTGGAACTGTGCTGTTAAAGGCCTCATGGTAGGTCACAAAAGTGTAGTCACAGGGGCGGGAGTTTGGCCTAGTGGTAGAGTGCTTGCTTGCCTAGCAGGCACAAAGACATGGGTTTGATTCCTCAGTACCACATACATAGAAAAAAAGCCAGAAATGGTGCTGTAGCTCAAGTGGTAGAGCTGTAGCCTTGAGCAAGCCCTAAGACAGTGCTCAGGCCCTGAGTTCAAGGCCCAGGACTGGCAAAAATACACAAACATGGTCCTCTATAAACATAATGTTACATTTACATTATATAGATTGATGTGTATCTGTGGCATACAAATCTTTAGCTTAATTTTAATTATGTTCTAAAATCTATGTTCCAATGATTGAATGTAGAGATTCCCTTCTTGAATACTTGTTTGTTAAACATGACATTTGAAATATGATGTAAAAATCAGTAATAAAATCTTAAAAAAAAGTATGGTAACAGAAATGCTAGATCACTGAGCAGGATGCATGTGTGAGCCTGAAACATTGACCTGGAAAGGCTCTGGTGGCTGTAATCCTAGCTACTCAGAGGCTGAGTATTCGATTTTGAACTTTGTACTATGACTCCCAACATTAGACTGTAAGAAGAAAAATTTGAACTATGTTGTGTATGTAACAGTGAACTTGAAGTGACACTGCACTGTACAGAGATTCTAACTACACTGGAGATGTGTTAGAACGGAATCAACTCAGATCCAGAAGTCAGGATAACAGGAATCTTAGGTCCCATCCAAAGGACCTAAGTTTTCCGTATCCTCATGACTCACAGGCAACCTGGTCCAAAGGCTTGAACAATAGAAAAAAGAAACAGTCAAGCAGCTACTACATTCCAGCAGCCAGACGGAAGGGAACAAACTGGTTATTTGTTGTTGCATGAGTTTCATTCTTTAAGCCAAAGAAATCAGCCTGAAAAGAACAAAACTGACCCTCTTTCCTGTCCTGCCCTTCTGGTGAGTAAAGGTCTGCAGTGGGGTTGTTAGGGTCTCCGTCTGAGGACTAGATCCAAGGACTTTCCTTTGATTTGCAATTGCCCAAGAGGTCACTAGGAAAGAGTACATGAGGAAAGAGTAAATGGCTGTACATATTCTCTTTCAAACTAGCTCTTCGTTTAAATGGGAATTGACTTAAGTACTCCATCCTCTAGTTTCATTTGGATTGGGGATCTGAAAATGAGAGCCAACTAGAGGAAATCTTGCAACATCTGAAAGCTCTCAGCTCCAAAATTCTTGGGAATTGAGTTCCAGGGTATTGAGTCTTACCTAGCAGCATATCCATAAACCATAATACACAGACTATAAATGTGTGCATCACTCCTAAAATACAGCAAGGTGCTCTATTTTAAACAATTCCAGTGAATCAAATATTGACTTGGAGTTTGACTACAACGATGTTCATTTTGTGTAAGAAAAAAAATCTGACAACTGACTGGGAACTTATCCTGCCTGTTGACAAATCTGAGTTTTACTTCAGCTTTCCTCTGGGTCCAGTGAACTCTAAATCAGCTTTCACTTCAGAGTTAGTAGTGTTGATGAATGTGAAAACCTCTATAAATTAAAGGAAGGGAAGACAGAGCACTAGAGGTTCATGCCTGTAAGTCCTAGCTACTCTGGAGGCTGAGATCTGAGGATCTTGGATTGAAGTCAGCCTGGGCATTCCTGGCCACTCTGACACAGGGGCAGGTCCAGGGTTTTCCCATGCTGGAAGTGAGCAGGGGAGGAAAAGGATCTTAGAGGAAGACAAGTTGGGGGTTGGGGTGTGGGAAAGTCAGTGGTACACCTGGAAGTGCACACTTGCAAATGTGAACCCAACATCTTTTCTATGGATTTTTCATTTATTCAAAGAACTTGTCTATTACTGTAGAACACAAGTAAAATTGCCACATTACCAAAATATGGTGGTTTTTGTCAGAATTAGAACATGCTCATGTGTTTTTTAGAACACAAATGTCAGCACTCTGGAGGTTGGTTGCAATCATGACTCTACACTTCTCTCTTTCCTGTTTTGTTTTTTTTTTTTTTTGCAATGTAGGAACGAGCTGACCAAGCAACCTGAAGGTAGGAATTCAAGAGTGGTATTTGAAGAAATGGCTTTACATAAAGATCGTGCTATTCTGTTAGAACTCACTCATAGCACATACTAGATACAGGTTGCCGACCAAGAATCTCCAAGTGTTAAGTTTAAAAAGAAAGTTAAACTGAATGGAAGTCAAATTAAAAATTATCACCAAAAGTACACTTTTAGTTTATTTAACACAGATATGCCTTTTCAATACTTTTTCTGAAAAAATTAGGTTCTGTTTTGTTTTTGTGGTGGTACCAAACTTGAACTAAAGATACCAAGTTCCCTTACTCACGAAGCTATTTCACTCCCTGTGCTAATCAGACTTCAGAGGCAGATCTGACCAGAATTTAGGTATTGTGAGACATAGCCTCATCCTTGGTAACAGGAATGTTTTATGGGGATCCACTAGTTTACTGGATAGAAAAAATGTGAGCAGCTTTGGCTGCAAATGCAAAGTCAGGCTCTTCCATATGTTGTGTGGTTTGTGTTACAGAAAGAAAATGAATTAAAAATGCAGAACATGACAGACCAAGAAATACTACACGTAGTTGGGCACAGTGGCATACACCTGCAATCCTAGCCATCAGGATGCTAAGACTGGAGGATCAGAAGTTCCAGGTCAGCATAGGCTATAGATTGAGACTCTACCTTCATAGAACAAAGCAAAACAAATAATACAGAAATAGAGGTAAACTGTGGAACTGTATTGCTACCATGCCAGATGCTCAAATTTGGAGAAAGTATTTTGGTTTGTAGGAGTCTATTTGGGTTTGATGTGTGTGCATGTGTGTGTGTGTGTGTGTGTGTGTGTGTGTGTGTGTGTGTGTCTATGCTAGGACTTGAACTGAGCTTTTTTGCTCAAGGCTGGTTCTCTACTACTTGAGCTACAGTTCCACTTCTGGCCTTTTTTTGAGCAATTAGTTGAAGATAAGAAGCTCATCAGCTTTCTTGCCAGCTGGCTTCAAACTATGATCCTCAGATCTCAGTCTTCTGAGTAACTAGATAATTAGGATTATAGGGCATGAGCCACCTGCTATCTATAGGTTTGATTTTTTATTTGTTAATTCTTATAGCTACTGTCACTAGTTGGAAGAATAAAAGTATACCTTTACTTCATTGCTTTAGAAATATATAACTTCCTTTAAAAATAACTAGTTTATTTTTCTTCACTAACGTATACTCTAGGGCAGATCATAATTATACTGAGTGGCATTCACACAGTCACACATCAATACATAATCCTCATTACTCCTAAAACATCAATGACATACTGTTTCCACTTCCTTCTCTGGAATAGAAATCTAGCGAGTGCATGTACAACTTTGCACTGTTATGCAAAAGAGCCATGACTCAATGACAAACTCAGATGCGATGGGAAAGCCTTCTGATTTTTCTGCAACCTCATGTAAGGAATTTTTCAACCCTTTGCTTTCTTGGTCTTGTTTTTAGTTCTTTGTTTTATTGTTTTATTTTATTTTTCTGATTTTCTTCTGTTCTCCAATTTCTAACCATCCATTATTTCTCTCATCACCAAATGAGTAACAAATCATACCATATGAATTAAGGAATTTGTTCAGATACACTCAGCTTACCTGGCTTCTTTATTTCTCTTAGATGTATTTGAGTATAGTAATAATATTTTGCCCCCAAGAGCATGTAATCACTATGGTAAATACAAAAATACTATGAAAGTGCTGGTATCACAAAAAAAATCAGGAAAAGGCCTGGCACCAATGGCTCATTCCTGTAATGGTAACTACTCAGGGGGCTAAGCTCTGAGGATAGTAGTTCAAAGCCAGCCGGGGTAAAAAAAACACATTGTGAGACTCTTATTTCCAATTAATTACCAGAAAACTGAAAGTGGCACTGTGGCTCAAGTGGTAGACCACTAGCCTTGAGCTGAAGAGCTCAGGGACAGCACCCGGGCCCTCGAGTTCAATTGCCGTGACCGACACACACACACACACACACACACACACACACACACACACACACACACATAGGGGAAGAAAATTGGAATCTTCACAAGGGGAAAGAATGAGGTTGGTCTTCTGGGATGGCAGAGCTACCCATATGGGTAAATGCAAGCAAACACAGACAATCACTGAGCTGAGAAAGATATAGCAGGAATGGGAACATGAAAGCTGAGGTTTTCCTTCTTGTTTGTTTCACTCTTTTACCTCATGATCACACAACCTTAGATTAGATTGGACTTGCACCCATCACCATTGGCCAAACCTACAGATACCATGGTATCTTTGCCCTCGTATAGAGTCTGAGTCAACAATAGGTGAGCTGGAGGAGGTGATATGACCTTTTCTGTTCCCTCCATTCAGTTTATATTCTGCACAGAACAAATATTTATATAAACAATAGACATTCATTTGTGTAACTTTATTATATTAATACATTAATTTTTTTGGTCAGTTGTGGGGCTTGAACTCTGGGCCTGGGTGCTGTCCCTGAGCTCTTCAGTTCAAGGCTACCACTCTACCACTTGAGCCACAGCACCACTTCCAGTTTTCTAGTGCTTAATGGGTGATAAGAGTCTCATGGACTTTCATGCCCAGGCTGCCTTTGAACCACAAGCCTCAGCTCTCAGCTTCCTGAGTAGCTAGGATTATGGGCATGAGCCACTGGTACCCAGCTACATGAACATTTTATTGGTAGTTTTCTTCCCAAATGAAGTGAGAAGAAAGCTAGAATATTTTATAAGCATGTGAATTATTACTCCTAATTTTCTCTGGAATCCTTTCTCTAGTGCATGAGCCCCTTCTCTCCACAGCAGAATATGAGTTTTAGGAAGATAGAGGTTTGAATGTATGTTCTGCATCTTCAGTGCCTGGAGCAGAGCTAGGTACATAATAGGTGCTCATGAATATTTGTGGAATAAACGAATCCATTTTCATTCAGTGAAAATAATGTTATTTGAACATAAACTTTTTTCAATGATTCTGCTACTTTGTCCTAAAATTATTGCTTAGGACAGATGGCTGCTTGATGGATATAAGCTACAGACCTCTGAGTGTTGCTAGACAAAGAAAGAGAAAATGAAGGAAACAATTTCAATATAATATTGAGATGTGGTATTTAAAATGCAATGTCTTTGGGGTTTTAGGAGGTCATACCTAATTCAAGCTAAGGAAACAAAAGCTTCAGTTGTTTGCAATGTAGATGGTCTAAGAGAGAGTATGAGTTAGTAGTCTGCCATCTACTGGATGAATTTTGTCTGTGCAGTTTCACTCTGTGGGATCTCTTCAACCTTACTGGCCGCTTTAGACACTGGCATTTCTTTCATAGAAATGTGTATGTGTGAGAAGCCTCTCAGTCTGCACAATCTAGCTCTGAATACTTTATTCTTAACAGATGATCGAGAGATAGACTGATACACCTCACAGTGGAAGGGAAAGGTTAATATTATGCAAGTGAGCTTTTCCATGCCAAGTAAATAGGTTCCATGACCCAGTTTTCCATATAGCTTAGTAAGTAATAAACAAAATATATCTTGCTGGAGAGGAGCAATGATTTCCTTTCCAATTTCCTTTTTCATTTTCTGGGATTCCAAGAAACATATCATTCAGATCAGTTTAGTATTTTTCCTGTATTTTCACCTGTAGACCCTTGAAATCATACCATTTCCTCATAGCAGGATCTGGGGACAAAGGTTATCTACAACACAGTTACAGCATAGTACAGAAGCAACACAGGAAATCAAACTATTCTCCTGAGATTTATTCCTAGATGATGATCATTCATTCATTATTTACTTATTTATTTTGTTATTTTTTTTTTTTTACCAGTCCTGGGGTTTGAAGTCAGGGCCTGAGCACTGTCCTTGGACACTTTCTGCTCTGCTACTTGAGCCACAGCACCACTTCCGGCTTTTTCTGAGCATGTGGTCCCAGGGAATTGAACCTAGGGCTTTGTGCATGCTAGGCAAACATACTACCGCTAGGCCATGCTCCTGGCTCCACATTCGTTATTCAATCACAAAGGGATGAATGAACAATAATAATAAAACACAATGAGAAGGTTGCTGTATTTTTTTAAAAAAATCTCTTATTCTTTAGTACTGTGACAATAGATGTGTAAGGATTTTTGGATGTCATTTGTTTCATTTACAACTGAGGGCACAGTATTACTACTTCCTTCTCAGGTGACTCTGGGGGGTTAAAATAAGGGAAGTGTGGATACATAGCTCAGTGCAGGACAAATGTCAGAGTCTCCACGACTGGCATTTACTCTCTTTGAGGACAGGAATGGAAACCACAAACAACTCACAAGAACAGTGTCTCACACGGTGGCCACACAGGAAGCACTGGAGATACTTGCGTTAACTGGAGAGTACGCGGACACGCACGCGCCCTCGTCGCGCACGCTCTTGTTTTGGCTGAGGACTCTGTAGCCTTGGCCACAGCTGCTGGGAGAATCTCTTTTCCCACAGCTACCCTGGGCGCCTGCCATGCCATCCTCCTCTGCTCCCCGCCAGCCTGGAAGTGAGCCCTTCCCTGTACGCCTCCAACCCTGCAGGCCTACGTGGACCTGCCACATCCCTGCAAAGAGTCCCTGCATTCAGCTTGCTAATCCATCTCGCTCCTTCCAGGTCAACCTGTTTCCCACATAATCGATGCCATGGCATGGTACTTCCACTGAGTTCTCTGGTACTAAAATAAAAACCACTATAAATCACCTGTGTGGTTTCTTCCTCTATAACTGGGTGTTCACAGCACTTTTATTACAAATGTAGTTGGCTGGACGCCAATGATTATATATGTGGTATGCTCAATTGCTGCACTTTTATGATTAAAAACTATATTGGGAAGACATAGTGATAGTTCTTTTGACAACAATATTGGACATTCCACAGGTGATCAAAACTTACCTGACTTTATAAAAATGTGTATAAATCATAACAGATATTAAATTACAGTAATCATTTGGGGGGAATAAATGCTACTCATGGATAGATGCTATCCATGAGACAGTAAATCTCTGTGTCATGGTCTTTTTTTCATTAGAAAGTAAAAGTTCTTGAAGAAGAAGAGTAGGTAATAGTGCTCCAACCTTCGTGGATTTTTTGAGTTAATCTCAAATAATCAGTTAAACAATGAACAAGTTGTGAAATGTGTCAAGAAGGTTGTGCATGTTAACTCGTCCTCCTGGTGAGGCAGCCACACTTCTCATCCATGGCCCAAGCCACTAAGTATAAGCTCACTCATCTTCAAATCTGCCCTATCTTGCCACCTCCAAATTATACTCGATTGGAACTAATGGTTTAGGATCCAGGTCATGGATCATTATGGTAAGTGGGAAATGACATGCCCTTCAGAAGATGAGCCTTGAGCACCCAGGCAGTGTGCCACTTGCCAGCCCCCACAGAGGGATTGGCAGAGGTGAGATGCTCTTTGGGAAAGCCTGGTGACTGGAGTCAATCATGGCAATGCAAGAGTGAGGAACCAAGAATTTTAAAATACAAATGACTCAAGATGGTTAACTTTCAAGTAATGTGAAATCAGAATGTAATTCTGATAGGACTACTAACAGATTATTAATAATACAATAAAATAATAAACTATCCTAGAGGATTTTACCCATGGGTTTGTTGCTTTGATAAATCATTAGAAGCTTTGACTTCTCAATATGGTATCATTAGATATGCATTGGTGGCTGATACTGAATTGTATCTCCTTTTCTTTTGATTTTCAGGTTCAGTGATGGCATTTGCTGCTCAATTCTTAAGAACTGTATGAACTTTCACAGCTTCATGCAAATGATAGCCACATTTTTCCTTGGATCTACAGCACCCCCTGGTGGACAATCCAGAGAAACAATTTCCCTACCCTCGAAGGGTACTTATTTGAATAGAATTGAATTAGTCAACAAGAACCTTGGCTCTCTGGGTGAGCCAGGCCCACAAGTCCATGTAAGTGGCAAATCAATGTCACTGGATTAGGAATCTGATGACTTCGGTCATAGTTTCAGCTTTGCTCTACCGCAGGTGTTGGCCTCCCGCATTCATGACTAAGGCAGATAGTTGATGTCTTAGGATCTGGGATTGCTTTTAACTCTCTGAGGCTTGAATGATCTCATCTAGAAAGCAAGAGTAATAACATCTGGGCTTTTATGAAACCCGAGTAAGGAAAAGTATGTGAAGACATTTGCACCCATCAACTGCAGTGGAACTAGTACTTTCATATCACTTCTTTCAGTTATCACCCTTCGTGAAAGGGTGATAAAATAAATTGTGATAAATAGCCTTCAATGAGGACAAGAGAAGAGTGATTAAAACTCCAACCTGGAAAAACGTGCAAATAATTCATCTGCTGTTTAGCTCTTGTGTGAAACGCTGACTTTCCATCTTTGTATAAATGAATCTAGAACAAAATCTATTACAGGGGCCGGGAGTTTGGCCTAGTGGTTAAAGTGCTTGCCTAGCATGCATGAAGACCCAGGTTCGATTCCTCGGTACCATATACATAGAAAAAAGCCGGAAGTGGTGCTGAGGCTCAAGTGGTAGAGCTCTAGCCTGGAGAAAGTCCAAGGACAGTGCTCAGGCCCTGAGCTCAAGCCCAGGACTGGCAAAAAAAAAAAAAAAGAAAAAAAATCTATTAAAGCAGAGACCACCAACTAAGAAGCATGTGAACTAATGCCAGCTGCCTTCAAAATATGGTCTATCATTCAAAAAGGATAATGGGTACATTTTCTTCTACATATTATTGCAAAATATAAGTTCAAACATTTAAAACAAATACTAGATATCTGCCGGGGCCAGCCGGCAGTAAATTGGGATTCCTGAAATAGGGGGCAGGGACTAGGAAAAAATAGAAGAGAGACAAACAGATGGGGTCCGGGAGGTCTGCAGCCCAGGTAAAGACTGCAGTCCAGTTTATTTCAAGGTCCGACCTTAAATACTCTTCTTAAAACTAGGGAACTGCCAGAATCTACATTCATACAAAATAGTAATCAAGTCACAAATAGGATAAATGAGAAGCGATTAACATTGCCCAAAGTCATCTTGATAAGAAGTGATAGACATTGCTTAAAGTCACCCTGATAAGAGCTACTTCCTTGTGTATACAACTGTGTGGGTCCAAGGTCACTGACCCCACAGTCACAGTCACTGACACCATAGTCGGTCCCCAACAGATATCAAGGAATCATATCACTGAAATAAAAAAGTAAAGAAAAATCAACAACCTAGAAAAGACAAAAGTAGAAATAATGGGTAAGTGCAAAAAAGACAAAAAATTTTTGACAAAAGCAGGCACGATGAGTTCACTATAAGAAAAAGTTTTAATAACTGAAAAATGAAATCACCTCTAGAATTTATAGATATCCATTGAAAATGAATTTGTGATCACAAATAAGTCTGTTTTAATCATAGTGTAGGGCGAGCTACAGCACGGAAAACCTATTGAATAGAGGGATTTGTATTTGTTTTCATGTGTTGTTTTTATGTAATTTTGACTGCATATATAACACAGATTTTATGCTTCTAACCATTTTAAGTACACAGTTAAGGCCATCAGACACCTTCTAACTAAGTACTTGGTTAGTTCAAGTCTACACACACACACACACATACACACACACACCTCTGACATTTCATACATATTCCAGTATGCTTGTTAGAACAAGCTTTATGAGACCCTCATAGCTGTTCATGGACAATCACAATCTCCTTCCTAGCACTTCTTTGCAGGTTTTAATGTAAGTTTTGACCAAGTTTCTGTGGCAAACTTTCATATTATGCTCTTTATTAGTTTTAAGCTCTGGGTAATTTTAAGCCTGTTTGCTGACTACCGCATCATTTTTAATGCTATGCGTATGAAGTGCGATCTCTTGTCTGATAAGCAGGTGACGTTCAGGATTCTAGGAGGAAGCTGACCAAAAAAGTGGGATCAGACAAAGAGGTGCCTCTACAGGCCTTATGCTCACATAAGCTTCATCCCCAGAGGGAAAAGAAAGTGACCCTAACAGCACAGAGATATCATGGCTGTCCTTGGAACTGCCAAGTCCCAGCTGATCCCCAGGAAGGTCGCAGGCAGTACTCAGTAGCTTCAGTCCTTTTCCACTTTTGACCGGGCCACTTCCATCTTTTCTCCTCTACCCAATGTCTAGGGTTTGAACTGATTCCTGGGCTGCTGGTGACATCCTGTAGTCTACTGTCCAATGTAGCCTGCGTTCTTTGGATGGCTGTCTTGTGGGTGAGCAGAACCGCCAAGAGCCCAGATGATCTTAGTGGAGGGCCCCAGTCATCACAGCTTAAAGCTGATGCTTTCCCCAGCAGGAGTGAGTGAAAAGTCACTTCACACATGCTTCTGCCCTCAGAAGAGGCCAGCATTGGAGATTTGGAAATAAAGGAGTCTGAACACCTAGAAACTTTTCTCCGAGCATGACTGTGAACTTGTGTAAGTTGAGTAAGCCGATTTGCCCTCCTCTATGAAGTGTGTATACTGTCTATCCTAATTTGGGTTCTTTTAGAACTTACCTACTCAACTATTAAAAGCAAGCTTCTGGGCTGCGAGTTTGGCCTAGTGGTTCAGTGCTTGCCTAGCATGCGCGAAGACTCGGGTTTGCTTCCTCGGTACCACATGCATAGAAAAAGCCAGAAGTGGTGCTGTGGCTCAAGTGGTAGAGTGCTAGCCTTGAGAAAGCCCAAGGACAGTGCTCAGCCCTGAGTTCAAGCTCCAGACTGGCAAAAAACAAACAAAAACAAAAAAAAGATTTAAAAAAGCAAGCTGCTTGGTATAGCATCTGGCAAAATTGTAAGCACTTGCTAACTATTAAGTATGAAGGCATAATAACAAGTGACTTGGTTAAGAAGCTCTTTCAGAACACAGGGGTAGTGAATACAGCGAGTAAGACATGATAGCTACGAGGGCTGTTGCTGCAGTTCTTTTGTGTGTTCAACTCCAGATACACTGGTGAGGAGTTACCGGGATTCCAGGACATCCATCTCTCACCGTGGGGCTTCTAGGAGAACCACACGCATGGAATTCTTTGATTAGCCTTCTTATTACCTTCCCTATGAGGGCTGTGTTTTCTTTTAAACAAGTTCCTAGTCAATTTCCTTTGAATTAGCCTCATTTTTATTTTTTTAATTTTTAAAATTATAATTAATAGGATTACAGTTTTATTCGCCAGATAAAAGATGCATTACTTTGCACACATTGATACCCCTTCTCATGTTTTTGTCCCTATTTCCCTCCCCTATCCCCTCTCCTCATCTTGTTTTTACCCTCTTCCCTTTCCTATTTCAAATAAACAAATAATCATATATAAAATATACCAGATAGCAAGGTAAGATACTGTAACAATATGAGAATAACCAAGGGACAACAAGAGATGAGAAATAACATAGTACATTAAGAACAACAATCACATATTATATGGCTCTTGTTTCCATGTTCTGGAGATCCTTTCATTTAGCCTCATCCTATTTGGCCTTATGTATCTAGGTTTTAAGCTATTGTAATTCTTTTAGAGAAGTCCTAGGTTTGTACTAATTATTTACAAATGAGGGAAACCATTGAGCCTATGTTCCTTTGGGTCTAGCTTACTTCACTTTATATGATTTTTTCCAAGTCTTTCTATTTCCTTCCAAACGGGGCGATGTTGTTCTGACAGCAGCATAGAATTCTATTGTGTATAAATAACGCATCTTGTTGATCCAATCATCATCTACTGAGGGGCATCTGGGTCGGTTCCCTATCTTTGAATTAGCCTCATTTAAGACAGCAGTTCTTTATCTAATAAAGACTTTTTTGTTTTCTCTTCAGTTTCTATCATGCTGTGATCCAGCAATGAGTGCACAAGTGGTGTGTGTGGAGGGGCTTTTCAAGGAGACGGAAGAAGTATCAAGCCATACGAGGAGACTTTCAGAGCTGGGAAGGACCGTGGAATTGAGCAAATCCACATGTGGTTAGTCTTCGTGAAGGTAGCTTTGCCAGTGTTGTTTGCTGGACCAAGGCAGATGGGTCTATATACTGGTGACAGCTGAGCTGTTAGCAAACCTGCCGCCTCGACAATTCTCTTGTGAAGAGCATTAAACAAATAGAATCCACAGGTACTGTGTCAGCAGGTCATGTTTTCTTCCCCAACGGGTATAGGCACTTGGGATGTGAATAAGAGGGAAATCTAAACACCATGATGCATGGCTTCCCAGTCAGGTGTGATGGCTACAACGAAGTCCTACAGCAGAGGCCCCCAGGGCACCAGCAGCACTGTGCTGTAAGGAGATGAAATCCCTTGGATCAGAGCCCTGTGTGTTCAGATCTGATGAACAGTGTGGATACCAAAGCCTAGGTGCTAAAACACGACAGTGTGCATCTAGCAATTCAATTTCCAGTATCTGTGGCTTTCCTCCATTAGAAACCAGCAAGAGGTGCTCTGTCTCCCAGTAGTGTTGGCACTACTCAATTGCTACCATTCTTATGTGTTCCATACTGCTTCCCAGAGTCCCAGCAAAGGAACAGGGCTTCAGCAGCTCATACTGGTAGCCATGTGGACAATACACACTTACCCATCATTCTTAATCATTCCTGTTCTACAGACTGTCCCCTGATTGCGACGAACTAGCTGCCCTAGACTCCTTGTTTTGAGCTGGACTTCCAAGGGAACTCCAGAATGAGACCACATGTAACTGCCTCATGCTTAAAGGCAAAGGGATGGCTTAAAATGTGTATTTGGTGTAATAACCAGAGAACTGTGTTCACTGTATTGTTTTTGGACTAGAGAAGATAACTTTTTTCCCTTCACAATCTGAGCCTGTGATAATCTCCGGATAAAAGGCAAATTACTCAGTCGTTTCAATTTTTAGGAAACTGACACTTTTTACTATTTGCGATTGTATCAAGTCTTTATTAAGAAGTAAAGTGCTCAGTATTACAAAACTCTTGATTGTCAAGGGAGGCTTGTCTACATAATATTTTAACAAATACGGAGAAGAAAACCGGTAAGGGAAAAGGACAAAATGCTACGTTACAAAGAAAGAAATATATCTAGAAATTATGGGTAAAAAGAATTTTGCAAAACTTTACAAGTGAAATGAAAAGCAGCATAATAGTAAAATTTCATAATAAGATGTCTCTAGTGACCATAATCAAAATATGGCACGTGGTCAGTATATATGGATACCACATAATAGATGCACTTCAAATCGAAGTTTGTTCACATGTAACAACATGACACTCATACATAAATACATAAACTGAATTTCCCTGGAATGCAAACATTGATACCTAGGAAAAAAGAACTTGGTACAGCACAGTCAAAGGGAAGCAAACCCACAGATGGAGCCATACAGAATGTCTATTAAAGACATACGTTCCAACTGCATATGCTCTAACTCTACAGAGGCTCAGCTAAAAAAGCCTGCCTTGCCTATCTTTTATTAAGGATATGACTGACATTGGCTATCAATTGAATGAACCATTTAATACATAAAAAAGCAATATTAAAAAGCTCTTCTGGTTCTCAACTGAGGATAAGTCGCCAACACTATATCATGACTTTGTGTCCCATGAACTCTCAAATGTCACAATATTTATTATGTTTGAAAAATAACTGTCATTTTTACTGAGAAACGGATTCTACTTTATAAATATGACAAGATTCTTCTCTTAATGAAAGTAACTGCTTCTGAGTCAAAGTCTGGTACATACCCTCTGCTAACAAACTAACCTTTTCCTAAATTGTACTTCATGTGCATTGTAAATCCTAGCAAAGACATATAAGATCATGGTTATCCTAGGTTAGGCACCACTAGCTCTTGCCTGTAGTCCTAGCTACTCAGGAAGCTATGAAAATTAAGGTTTGAAGTCTGCCATGGTAGACAAATTCAAGAGACTCTCACCAATAATTAACCAGCAAAAAGCCAGAAGTAGAGACATAGCTCAAGTGGTAGAGCACCAGCCATGAGCAAAAAAGCTAAGCAAGATATTGAGACCCTGAGTCAAGCGCCAGTACCAGCAAACAGACAAACAAAATATCCTAAACCCTATCAGATCCTAAACCAGAGGTGAAATTTATTAAATAGTACCAAACGAAGATCGTTTTTATAAACTTTGTGAATTGCAAGAGTCCCTTAAAGTTTGCTTAAAATGAACATTTTTGTGATGCATAAAAACTCCAAAAACCAAAAACCTTTGTAAGTTTGTCTCAATAGATGAAATTCAGTTACACGTGAGTTAAGACATCTAAGGAAAACTCTTCATGATAAACAAGCTGTTGAAAAAGTCGAAGTTACTAACAATTTCAGGCTTCTTCCAAGTCCCGTGTGATCATTAGAAACACTATGCTATTGTCCTATTACAATGTATCTTGGGTGGTTTTAGCAGGTCATTTCATAGAAAGCTTAACTATTATAAAAACTAAGCAAGAGTTATACAGACATAGACATGGGAAAACGTTAATAGCGCTGAACCTTTTTCTCATCCATTTGTGCAAATGTAGTTTAATGGCTAGGTCTATGCTAGCTAGGGTCTGGAGTTCTCTTCTGCTTCATTTTTGAGAGAAGTCCACATCCAGGTGGATGGCTGTAATGAAAGATACCTTCCTTAAGGAAAGTTGTGCACTAAGCTCAAGAGTCCCACATACGTGAGTAGAAAGGAACAGATGCCCATGAGACACAAATGACAAGTGATTTTTGTGGTTGAAAGTGATCTCAGAAGCCCTCTCGCAGTTCTCTACAAGCTTTAAAGGCCACTTCATTGTGAACTGGGAAGTCTTGGGCATTTTAGCAATTGGGCATAGTTCTCAATCTACTTTCCAAAGTGTGTAGTTTTAACTCAGTATGTACACCTAGATTTGTCATATGAGAAAAAGAAAAAAAGAAACCTTTGATCCATGGGTAGAGTTTATGTCAAATAAATTAAAGTGCAGACAACCAACCATTCCTTACAGACCAGCATCATAGTGTGTGGTAGGGTATGAATGGTGTATGTGTGTGTTACAGCAATTCAGGATAGCGGCCTGGTGAGGGCGCTGTGGGAGCACACACTAACACAGGCACTACACATGGACATTGGCACTGGAGTTTTCACCTCCACCTTCCAGGCCCTCTGTAGACTGAGAGGAGGAAGGGCGGGAGTTTCTGGGACGACCGCTGGCTCCCATGGGTGGTGTTCCTTGACCATGACCTGTCTGAGAAGCCGCATCATCTGATTCCCAGCGCTCCAGCTCTTCCCGAACCAGTTGCTCCATTTGCTCTCTGTGGCGCTCACTGTCCCGACCCAGCCTGTCATCCTACGAAAGGAACAAGAAGCCCCATGTTTTATCTCCGCTAGTATTTGTTAAAGAAATGGTTTAGATTAACAGGGAATAATTTTATGCCAGATTTCACTAATGCAGTAATATAACATCAACTTCTTGAAATTCAAGTGAAAGCTAGAACTTTTATTTTGAAAAAAAAAAATCCAGGGGCTGGGAGTCTGGCCTAGTGGTAGAGTGCTTGGCTTGCATGAACAAAGACCTGAGTTCAATTCATACATAGAAAAAGCTGGAAGTGGTGTAGCTGTAGCCTTGAGAAAGCTCAAGGGCTGTGCTGAGGCCCTGAATTCAAGTCCCAGGACAAGCCAAAAATAAAATAAAATCCATTGGATATTCCCAGTGCTCTTTTGCTTTAGAAATAAGTGCTTGCTATTCATCTGCAGAATTGTTTGACCAAAGGAATCACCACTAAAATATAATGATAAACTGCAATTTAAGTTCTGTAAAAGTATTTGTGAAATGGGTGAGCTATTAAAGAATGAAATGTTATTAAAAATTAAATTGCCTTAATATGTTTCTATGACATACAAACCCTTAGCCTAATTTGGATTAAGTTCTAAAAACTAAGGCCAAGTGATTGTATGTAGAGAGATTCCCTTCTTGAACACTTGTTTGTTAAACTTGTCATTTGAAATATGATGCAAAAATCAATGTTAATAAATTCTTTAATAAAAAATTAAATTGCCTACTGAAGACTTTCGTTAATCTACTTAATAAGTACTTTTATATTAAAGAATTTAACACTGACTTTTAAAATCATAATATGTACTTTGATGTAAAGAACATACTTTGTATGCAATGAATAAATCCTGCATTATGGTCGTAAACAATATATTGTTTAGGGGTTCAAAAAGCAGTTTAATGTTGAAATAACTATATCTGATATGTGGTTCATATTGTGAATGAAGCTTTGCTTTTGTAATACATAAATTTTAAAAAGTAACACTTTGTAAAACAAAAAAAGCCACATATTGTTGGAAGTGAGAGGCATGAAAAATTCGCAGGGGGCAAAAATAATCTGTTTCTTGTTAGACAGGGCTAGAAAGATACAGTAACTAATAGCAATTCTCCGTCACTGAGTAACTGTCTACTTAATTATTAATCTCTTCAGGACTGACAGGATCATGAATATATGAAGTATTACGAGTCACATCTTACCCTGGGCACCAATGACTCACACCTGTGATCTCAGCTACTCTGCAGGCTGAGAACTGGAGAAGCATGACCCGAGGCCAATTAAAGAAGAAAAGTTACACCCACCCCATTTTATTTATGCTTGCTCTGGTGCTTGAACTCAGGGCCCAGGCACTGTCCCTGAGCTTATTTGCCCAAGGCTAACCCTCTACCACTTGAGTCAACTCCACTTCCACCTTTTTGATGGTAAATTAGAGATAAATAATCCATAGACTTTCCTGACTGAGCTGGCTTCCAATCACGATCCTCAGATTATTCTAGTTTTTTAACCTTAAAAATCACAATTTCTAAAAGATAAAGAAGAAAATTTAAAAATATTCAATTCTTCAAATCTAGTCTCCAGCGCACGCATGCATGCACACACACACACACACACACAATTAGTGAACATCCTGTTCAGCAGTCACGATCCCCACCTCAGCCACCCCATCCAGCAGCTTCCGCAGCACCTCCCGTCTCTTCAGTTTGGCTCGCTCCATGATCTCCAACTTCACAATCACGGCATCGATCTTGGACACAACACTGCCAATGGAGTGCTCCATTCGGTCCACTCGTCTCACCAGGCTGCAGGAAACGAGAGGACCTAAGCACTGGGTCATCAACAGACCGAGGTTTTCACATGCAAATGAGATTGTTTTCCCCTCCTACACAATATGATTCTCTACCTTACTAGCTATAAGGTCTGCCCTATGCAGCTGGTCCGAGTGCTAGCTGTATCAGACTTCCTGCCAGTTGGCATGGAATCTCTAAAGCCTTAAAAAGCTGTGCTAGTCTTTATTTATTTATTGTTTAAGCCATTTTAGAACTCAGGGCCTAGATACCGCCCCTTAGCTTTGTTGATCAAGGCTAACCACTTGAACCACATCTCTTGCTTCCAGCTTTTCAGTGATTAATTGAAGATAGAAGTTTTATGGACTTTCCTGCCCAGGCTGGCTTCACCCTCATCCTCAAATCTCTTGAGATACTAGGATTACAGGTCTGAACCACCAGTACATGGCAAGTGAATTTTCTACAGGAAACTTGATATGGGTGATTGTTTTGGCCTCAAACATATAAACTGGAATGCTACTATTTGAAAAATGGCTCCCATGAGTAACTTTCAAATAAGGTTCTGTTCATGTATAAAATGGAATTTTAAAAGGAACACCCAAAATTATATCCCAATATAATTTTCAGAATATTTAAAGAAATACAATTCTTTTCATAATATATTTAATAAATAAAACAACTAGAAAACACTATGCTCATTACAATGCCATTATTTTGTATAAAAGGTGTTTGCTAGCTGGGCGTGGTGGCTCAGGCCTGTAATCCTAGCGACTCAGGAGGCTGAGATCTGAAGATTATGATTCAAAGCCAATCCTGGCACTACAAAGCTATGAGACTCTTATCTCCAATTAATCTCTAGAAAATGGGAAGTGGGGCTGTGGCTCAAGGTTAGGGAGGTAGCCTTGAGCTAAAGAGGTCAGGGACAATGTCCAGGCCCAGGGATAGGGTGGTAGTCTTGAGCTGAAGAGCTCAGGGACAGTGCCCAGGTCCAGAGTTCAAGCTCCTTGACCCCTCCCCCCAAAAAGTGTTTGCTATAAATACCTTAAAAATGTATCACCAAAGTTATAGAACAGGAGAATTAAAAATTCTGCAGATTCTCTACTAAAAAAACTATAATTGCTTGGTATCATTTTTCTATTCTTAATTTATTAAAATTTTTTTACTTTAGTATTTTTTTTTCTTTTTTTCTTTTTGGCCAGTTCTGGGGCTTGAACTCTGGGCCTGGGCTCTGTCCTTGAGCCTCTCTATGCTCAATGCTAGCACTCTGCCATCTGAGCCACAGTGCCACTTCTGGCTTTTTCTGTGTATGTAGAACTGAGAAATTGAATCCAGAGCATCATATATGCTAGACAAGTACTCTACCGCTAAGCCACATTCCTAGCCTAGTATCATTCTTTAAAAAAAATTCAAGAATTACAATGCTATAGCAATTTTCCTAAGGGCTAACAGTAGATGAAAAAAATCTTTTTCTTTAAAGAAAATGTACTAAATTTTAATAAGAAGGTTAAAAGTCTGTAGTATTTAAAACTACGTAAGGAAATAATACGTAAGAACTTTTCCAAATTCAAGTCCAAGAACTTCACAGATTTGCAAATTAGATAAAGATCAATAAAAGCTATAGAAATAAAGTACTGATGATCAGCAATGGAAAGGCATGTGAGTAGAGGGGCAGGAAACAAATTCCTCTGAGTCACGCCCCATTCAGGCCAAATTCTGCCCGTTCATTTCTCCTTACACCTGAAACTCTTCATAAGAGACTCCACTGGAGATGCTTCCCCTCCTCCTAGAGCTGTGCCCACTATCATCATCATCATCTTCCTCAGAGTCATCCAGGCTTCGTGGGAAACTTCGGCCGCTCATGGGACGGGGTAAGGAGCTGTGATCCAGGTCTAAGTCCTCCTGCAGAGCACAGGGTCAGAGTGAGCAGCCAGCACAAGACAAACGCATGGAGACTTTCCAAAGCAAAGGGTGAAGAGAAAACACGTGTAAGCTGGCCCACAGCGCCCATGGGCTTTCATTTTATGGACCAACAGATGTACAAAATAGACTTTAAACATTTGGCAAGGGGTTGCTAACTTTTTATTTGAATGAGAAAGTAGAGTAAACTTATCACAAAGAAAAAAGTAAACCAAAGAGTATATTTGTCACCTTTTCATAAAAGAAAACAATACAAGTGGGAGAGAAATAACCTTAGAAACAGAATGTTGACTTATTTATTGTTCTTCTGTTCATATTTCACTATGATTGTTTAAGTTTTTCACCTAACAGGACTTACCTATAGAGAGAGCAGTCACTACACTGGACTTCTCTATAGTAAAGTGTTTTGCCCATAATAATCATTTAAATTCTCTGCACACTATAAGCAAATTTATATATACAGAATACTGTGTGTGTGTGTGTGTGTGTGTGTGTGTGTGTGTACGCGCGCACACACATGTGCCCCACCAGTATCAGGCCTTGAACTCAAGGCTTTGCACCCTTGCTTAGCTTTTGCACTCAAGGTTAGTGCTCTAGCACTTGAGCCATTTTCTAGTTCTTGCTTTTTGCTGGTTAACTGGAGAAAGTCTCATTGACTCTCCTGCCCAGGCTGCTTCTGAACCTCAGTCCTCAGACCGCAGTGTTCTGGGTAGCTAGGATGACAGGCCCGAGCCAGGTCAAGCTGCAGAATCCATTGTTTGTCTTCATCAAAGTCCAGTTTCACTTTTGTTTTGTTTCACTCTTTATCTTGACTTTCTTACAATCACACACTTTTATTGCATTTTACATTATTAAGTAAGCATACATTGTTATGTATGCTTTGGGGAGCAAAAATGAATACACAAGTTAAATGAGGAAGCGAGCAAGAGATTAAAGAGAAATGGAGAAACAGAGACAGAGAGTGAGAGACATTTATAGTAGGTGGCCATTTAATTAGTCTTTGATATTTGGTGGGTGCTAAACCCAACCATGGTTTCCAAGCTAGTCTTACCCTCTCCCTTTCCAAGTCATCTCTCATCTGCTGGTGCTCATGTTCTGTCAGCTCCTGGTCTCCATCTTGGTCATATTTGGTGAATATTGCCTCAATCTCTGCATCTGTATGGCCCTTCCTGAAATTATTGAGAAGACAGGTAAACTCATTTTCTATGCAGTTTAACCCAAACCCAGAGATGTCCAAATGCAGCAGGAAAGGAGAAAGTGTTGGGGGATGGGGGTAGGCCTCCTCTCCCAGCATGTTCCAGAAAGACCTGCCTCTAAATCACAGTTCTATGAGTGCTTGGCTAGAAACCATGGCTCACCAAGAATCTATGTTTAATAGGATACATGTCCCAGGGCTCAGTAAATGACTTACCCCTTGAGGTCTTGTCGAAGTTCATCGAAGTTTAATTTGCCCCCTCCTTGCCGCAGACACTCTGAAATGTCATCCACACTATTTTTTTTCAGTTTCAGTTTAACCAGGGCTTTATGGTAGCCCTGTGGTGAGGGGCGGGGGGGGGGGGGGGGGGGAAGAATGCAAGAGACATAACAAGAGAGAGATGTGGTTTTAGTTCATTCTTCTTTTGCATTTGTTTTGTCTTTCAGATATACTAGTAATCACTGTAAAACTAGTGCTTGGTTGCTAGTGGCTCACACCTGAAATCCTAGCTACTCAGGAGGCTGAGAGACAGGATCGATGTTCAAAGCCAAATGGGCAGACAAGTCTATGAGATTTTTATCTCAATAAACTACTCAGAAAAACCTAGAAGTGGTGCCGTGGCTCAAGGGTAAGCACTAGCCTTGAACACAAAGAGGCTCAGGAACAGCATCTAGGCCCTGAGTTCAAGCCCTAGGATCAGTAAAACCAAAACCAAACCAAACCAAAACAATAACTAATGCCTGGTGGAAGATGGCAGCTTAACACGAATGGAGTCAAGTAAGAAAAATGAAAACCACTACAGCTTCTAAACCTTTTGCCATCAAAACAGACAGGAATGTGCAGGTCCTTAGAATATCAAGCAAACAGCCATCGATTATTTTTCATAGTCTCTGAGAACAAAATTTCCTTATATATATTAAGTATGATTTTTTTCCAAAAAGGGAAATATGAATAAAGGTATTTTAAGTCACAAACTAGAAACACAGCTGTGATGTAGTTCATTGCTAAAATTCTTCACTGGCATGGGAAAGGTCCTGAGTAGACCTCTAGCACTGCAAACTGCAAACTCCTCATTTTGTGCAGGAAATAAAAATAATTCTGTGAATTATGGACGATCCTACCTTTCGGATGAGATCTGAGAGCTCCATTTCAGCTTTCTGCTGGGCTAAATCAGATTTCACTTCAGAGTAAGTATCATTGATGATGGCCAAAAACATATTCTGTTTGGAAATTAAAGGAAGAAATTGTAAATATCAATTATAACCACATGCCTTTTGAATATTTTATGAAGTCATTGTTTTGCTAATATATATATATTTTTAATTTTGCCAGTCCTGGGCCATGAACTCAAGGCCTGGGTACTGTCCTTGGGCTTTCTCAAGGCTAAAACTCTACCACTTGAGCCACAGCACCATTTCTGGATCTTTTCTATGTATGTGGTACCAAGGAATTGAACTCTGGTCTTCATGCATGGTAGGCAAGCACTCTACCACTGGGCTAAACTCCCAGCCCTGCTGCATATTCTTTTGTAGTATTTTCCCATTGAGTTAATCAAGAAAAATATAAAATACATATTAATTTACAAAACTATGAAATATTTTATACAGGAATTATGACTATCAATATATTTACAAAAGGAAGAATTATTTCAATTGCTTTTATCAAAAAAAGAATATCAGTATTTTCCAGTTTATGTAAGCTACCTGTGTAGAACTCTAAAGAATTAATCATGTTTCAACAATCAATACAGACTAGTATTTTGTTTTTTTTGTCAGTTGTAGTCAGGACCCAGGGGCTATCCCTGAGTCTCTTTGTGTTCAAGGCTAGCATTCTACCACTTGAGCAACAGCACCACTTCCTATCTTTAAGTGGTAAATTAGAGATAAGAGTCTCATGGAGACTTTTCTGTCCAGGCTGGCTTCAAACCACCATCCTCAAATCTTAGCATCCTTAGTATCCAGGATTACAGTTGTGAGCCACTGGCTTCCCAGCTCATATAAGTATTATTTGATGGATCTGTCTGTCTGTCTGTCTCTTTCTTTTTGTTGGTCACGGGGTCTGAGCACTAGCCCTGAGCTCCTTTGCTCCAGGATAGTGGAGTAAAGGAGCCACCAAGCCACTTCCTATGCTCATTCTTTGTTAACTATACAACTGTATTCAAGATTTACTGGAGGTATTAGGATCACTACAAAATCTACTAATAATGGAAGCGATTCCGTTTTTTCCTTAAGATTGTTCTTCCTGTACAGGAAGTCTGAAATGAAATGTTTCCTGCCTAATTAACTTTTTTTTCAGTAGAAAAAAATGCTAAGACTAAGAAGAAAACATTTCAAAAATCTCAACTCAAAACTGTGTTAATTTATACCAAATGAAGAATAAAATGTGTATTTTTGACAATTTTTAAATCAGCTTCCATTCAGAATTACTTGTAAACACAGAGGTCTTGGCAGGCAATTTCTTACATATAATACATGGATAAATTGAAATAGAATGAATCTCTCTCTCTCTCTCTCTCTCTCTCTCCTTCTCCCTCTCCCTCTCCCTCTCCCTCTCCCTCTCCCTCTCCCTCTCCCTCTCCCTCTCCCTCCCTCCCTCCCTCCCTCCCTCCCTCCCTCCCTCCCTCCCTCCCTCCCTCCCTCCCTCTCTCTCTCTCTCTCTCTCTCTCTCTCTCTCTCTCTCTCTCTCTTTTTTCTCTCTGTATCTCGCTTTTGTCAGTCATGGGGCTTAACTCTGGGCCTGGGAGCTGTCCCTGAGCTCTTCAGCTCAAGGCTACTGCCCTACTCCTGGCGCTACAGTGCCATTTCTGGTTTTATAGTGGTTAATTGGAGATAAAAGCCTCATAGACTTTAGTGACCGGGCTGGCTTTGAACTACCATCCTCACATCTCAGCTTCCTGAGTAGCTTAAATTCCTGACTCCAATCTTGCTTTGTCAGATACTTCTTTTTTTTTTTGTAAGAAAACCAGAGAAATTGTAAGTAATTCCTATAAGTAAGTATGAAAATGCTGACACTGGCAGTAAAGAAACACAAGCATTACTACTTTTGAGGGAAAACTATCATTTTAGGCAATTTAAAAAATGTTCCTTATTCTAGGCTTTCTGCACAAACATACACACTTACACACTTATATATGGATAATGTTTAAATCTGTGAATCAACAAAAAATAAAACAAAGTAAGTTTTGTAAACTCAACATATGTGTCTATTTTCTGGGCTTTTAACTGAAGTAGTAAGAGTAGAATGTGATTTGTGAGCATGAAATTCAGTCACCTCACTATAAACAAAAGTGTACATACCAAAAGAATGAAGAACATAAAGAACACAAAAGTAGTGAAATAAAGTGGTCCCAAAACTCGATTTGCTTCCTCAATCTCTGCGAAGTTGACATCACCCAGAATGATACGAAACTGAGTAAAGCTAAAAAAAAAAGCAAAACAAAACCAAACCAAAAAACACAAATCAACACAATACAAAAATAAAGAATAGCCAAGAATGAATGCACATATCATAAGAGATTATTTCATGTTTGGGCTCTTTTAAGCAATCACAGATAACTGTCAAACAGTAGAAAATTGTCAATAATTTTGGAAAAGTCTTGCTACTTATCTGGGCAATCAGTGACTATTGAAATAATAACGTGCTTTCATATTAGATGTTATTTCCATTGTTACTACTAATGTAATGATGTCTTTTGGGGCTTTTTTTGGTCAGTTGTGGAGCTGGAATTCAGAGCCTGAACACTATCCCTGAACTGTCTTGTACTCAAGGCTACAGCTCTATCACTTAGAGCCACAGCTCCACTTCCGGTTTTCTAGTGGTTCATTAAAGAGTCTCAGACTTTCCTTCCTGAACTGAGATCTTTATATCTCAACTTCCTGAGTACCTAGTATTAAAGGCATGAGACACCAGCATCTGGCAAATGTAATGATTTTTAAATGACTTATATAGCTATTGGCTGTAAGAATTAATATATAAGTTGGGTAAAACATGGTAATGCTAAAGATTCACATGGTCGTACTGAGTGTGAAGTTAAAATCTCTTCAAAGGACAAAAAAAGGTGAAGAATGGCAGTGAGAGTAGATGTGTTGAAAAAACCAATATTGTTACATTTGCTCAAAATGAGGCCAGAGTGACTAGAAGCTGCCTGTGCAAGTCCTCGACGTCACCTTCATTCCAGACTTTTACCAACTAGTAACATTCACTAAAATGCTACTCACAAAACACTTAACTTTCATAGCCCTCTCCTTTCTTGACTACCTTCTTATAAATGGCATAAATGCCGACACTAAGCCACTTATTTTTCTTGTTTTGTTTTTATGCTGGTAGGATTCAGGATGATACCTTCTAGCTTTTTCTGCTCAAGGCCGGCGTTCTACCATTTGGGCCACAGTTCCACTTCTAGCATTTTTTTTGCCAGTCCTGGGCTTGAGCTCAGGTTTTGAGCACTGTCCTTGGACTTTCTCAAGGCTAGCACTCAGTCTCAGCACCACTTCCGGCTTTTTGCTATGTATGTGGGGTACTGAGGAATCGAACCCGGGGCTTCGTGCATGCTAGGCAAGCACTCTACCACTATACCATACTCCCAGCCAAGAGGTTTGCTTTTTTGGGGGGGGAGGGGTCAGTCATGGGGCTTGGACTCTGGGCCTGGGCCCTGTCTCAGAGCTCTTTAGCTCAAGGCTACCACCCTACCCCTTGAGCTTTCTAGTGCTTTTCTCATGGTCTTTAGTACCTGGGCTGGCTTTATACCACCATCCTCAGATTTTTTTTTTGCCAGTCCTGGGCCTTGAACTCAGGGCCTGAGCACTGTCTGGCTTTCTCAAGGCCAGAGCTCTACCACTTGAGCCACAGCACCACTTCCAGCTTTTTTTTTTTTTTAAATGGATGTGGTACCGAAGAATTGAACCTGGGTCTTTGTGCATGGTAGGCAAGCACTCTATCACTAGGCCAAACTCCCAGCCCCATCCTCAGATCTAAGCCTTCGGAGTAGCTAGGATTACAGGCGTGAGCCACCACACTCGGCTAAGATTTTTGTTTTCTATACCTGGAAACTCTGCAAGGATTTATCATTCTTGTACTATTCTACTTTTCTCCAAGAATATTAGAAAAACATCTTTCTCATTATAAAATACCTAGGAGTTCAAAATGCATGGCAACAATATTCAGCGGAAATCAAAGTTCAATAAACAACCACGTTGGGGAGATAAGAATCAAGCCCATTATACTACTGAACTACATCCCCACCAGCTGCAAGTGGTATTATGGACCTTGGCTCTGGGAACAGAGCTGGCTTCTCTGGCTGTGCTGCTCCCTCTTTCTTCTCAAGAGCTGCTTTCTTCACCACCAGCCTATCAGAATGGAAGGCCCTCTTTTTCTGATGAGCCAATTGTTTCCAGTAAATAGCAAAGTGTAACTCTTGCTGGTCAAATAGTTGCCATAATAACTTCTGGGTACTTAAGAAGGAAGTAGTATCTGTGATTAAATTATTCTTTCTAAATACCTGCATACTTACATACATTCTTGAAAAGTACTGAAGTCATCAACCTGAGTGCCAAAGATAAGGTAGGCCAACTGAGCATATGCTAAGAAGATAATGAAGAACATAATGGTGAAGCCAAAGAGGTCTTTGGCACACCGAGACATGGTTGTGGAGAGCTGGCTCATGGTCCGGTTAAAACTGATGAATTTGAAAAGCTAAAAGAGAGAGGAGAAATCATCAGATCAATAAGATATACACAGACAGTGGAATATTAGACCTCCACATGAGGGAATGGAATTGTGATCTTATCTATGGGATCAACTTTTAAAACACTATGCTCAGTGAAATAAGCATGTGAAAAAGGTCCAATGTTATATGATTCTACTATAGGAGGTACTTGGAGTAGTCAAGTTCATAGACAGAGCAGAAAGATAGAGATGAAGGGAGGAATAAGAGGTTGATACAACGATATGAAGTTAATTATGCATCAAACATGTGAGATGGCAAATGTAACTGCTTTGACTCTCTCAATGACTGAAGTACTAGTATGTATCCTCAGAACTCAGTGGGTCTAGGAAGCATGAGGTGGACCAGTTGTACATGAATGCAAGGTCCCACCAAGCACTGCTGTGGACAAAGACCTGAAAACAACTGTGCCTGTATAGTTCACCGCACAAAGTGTAGGACAAGCTATGTGGCTCTATGTGGAAGCCTAGGTGCAGGAGCTCCTGAAGGCACTAGAAATAGAGCTATCTAGAAGAATTTATAGTCAAGTTCTGAGGAACAAAGCATTAAGTAAAACTCAACCCAAGGCAAATGCTAGAAAGAAATCTCCAGAATTTTACTTAATGGTCTCTCATGAACTGATTCTGAAGGTAATTATCATCAACATTGCTAAATAAAATTCATATTCATTAATTATGTATGTATGCATGTCTGCTTTCATCTGGCAGTGCTGGAGATCAAACACTTGTCAGGTATCATGCATACAAGGCCAGCGCTCCACCACTGAGCTTGACTGCTTACGTCTTAATTATACTTCCTTTATGATAGAAGTTTGGTTCTTGGTGATGGTTTGTCTTAAACACCCATGTGACTGAAATCGAGGGGAAGTGTATACATTTTAGCTTCAGGACATGCAGGTGATATTAATTCTGGAAAATCCATGGCTACAGGTAAGTACTTTCTAGACTGCTGAAAATGACCTATGATTTCCTTTTCCCAGCACAGTAGCCATCGGAACACTTCTGACATAGTTAGTGGAACAAAAGAACTGAGTTTTAATCACAGTTAATCTTCATTTAAACTGAACAACATGCAGTCAGTCACATGTGGCCAGAGCTACTATCTTGCATGGCACAGTCCTAGAATTGAGCCGGTTGTAGGATGGCAGCAGCCATCCTGCACCTCCAGAAAAGAGGCTACCTCCACCTTTCACATTCTTGCAAAACGCACATCAAGGGGACTAGTGAGATTTGATGGGAAATTGGGAGCAATTTTTTCCAGCCACTTGGACTTGGCCACAAAGGTAAGTTCAATGAAGTTTTCTAATGTTTTGTGTAACTCAAATTAATGGAAAGAAAGACAAATATTAAAAATGCCAGTCGTGAGATATATAAATTACCTTAATCCAAACTAAAAACACAGTGACAGCAGCGATATTGTTGAACTGTATTTGCCAGTATGCCACATGCTCAAAGTTGGGGTAAGTATTCTGATCCTCCAGAAAGTGTAGTAGTCCTTCCACGTTTGATGCTAGGTATATGTTAATTCCTATGGCTGCCAGTGATAGCTGGAAAATCAAAAATATTTATATTTTATAATAAAATTTACATTTATAATACAATAAAGTAGGTGCTCAGAGATATTTGAGAAATAAATGAATTCAGCATTTTCACTTGGTGAAACCAAGCAATCAACATTATTTAAATTTAAACCTTTAAATGCTCTTCCTTTTTAACAATTCTGCTAGTTTGTCCTAAGACTACTGCTTAGGATAGATGGCTGGCTGATTGATATATGCTATAGACTTCAGGGTATTTGCTTGAGAAAGAAAGTGGACAAATGGAGTGAACAATTAGAAGGTGATAATGAGATGCAATTCAGAATGCAATTCCAGGTTTCAGGTGAACTTAAACTTTGGTCAGGTGAAACAAAAAGTCTGAGTGCTTTCATGACCCGAATGAGCCAATGGAGTAAGGATGTATTTTGACATGGATAAAAGCATGCTTTTAATTCTACCTGGTCAGAGAACGTTTTGAGAGATCCGTTGCATTACAGGAAATCAGGAAATCTCTCCTGCTCTGAATAAAAGTATGTGGTCTGAATTTAGTTTTGGCAGCACTAAGGGTTAAGCCAAAATGAAAGGACAAGAGAAGCAAGCCAGCAAAGAAATGCCTGCACAGGGCTGGGAGTTTGTGCTTGCACGAAGACCCTGGCTCGACTCCTTGGTACCACATACATAGAAAAAAGCCGGAAGTGGTTCTGAGGCTCAAGTGGTAGAGCTCTAACCTTGAGAAAGTCCAAGGACAGTGCTCAGGCCCTGAGCTCAAGCTCAGGACTGGCAAAAAAAAAAAAGGAAAAAAGAAAAAAAGAAATGCCTGCACAGTGTTGTGGCTGATGAGCCGACAAAACTGCTCTAGACTTCTACGTTGTCACCAAACTGTCAACTAAAGCTACTCCAGGTGAGTACATAGCAGAGTGATGGACAGACCTACATTTTCTTCTCTGAATTATTTGCAGGGAATTATTTACAGGAATTGTTTTCCTATAGGTCAAATATTTTTCAGAATCTTTTTTTGCCATTAACTTGATTCATGTGCACAAAAACATACATTAATTTTCTACTAACAGTTGAAGAAAAATCTCATCAGCAAAAATCTTAAATAAATATTTTTATCCCTCACAGGTCCTATGGCATACCAAAGCAAAATAGAAGTTAGTGGAGTTATTATCATGATTCCTGTTGTTAATTAACTATCTAATATAAAACACCCTTCCAATTCAGTCAGAAAGTTTCTCATGCAAAATGAGACCATGAATATGAACACAAACATCACAGGAAAAAAAAAAGAAAAAGAAATATTGAATACTAAGATCCATAATGCTGAGATCAAAGACTGCAATAAACATGCTTTCAGAATACTATAAAGGATTTGGCACTGTTTTCCAACTCACCACAACAATCACAACGTCCAGACAATTCCAGAAACTTCTGAAATACGATAATTTGTGAATGCGAATTTCCAGTATCTCTTCTATCACATAGTAAAGGATAAAGAAGCAAAAGATAATCTCACAGGCTGCCAGGAAGAAATCAAAAGTTGTGACATAGCGTATCAGCTTTATAGGCTGAAACTGCCAAGAGGGAACCACTCCGCCAGTTGCTGGAAATTCAACCAATAACCTGCAATGCAATGAGAACAATTAAACCAACGACACATGGATATAAACAGGACTGGTTGTCTAACCATATACCTAGTCCCTGTAGTAGGAGCTAATAAAACTGAAGTTCCCTCAGCTAATGAAAATCATTTCTAGCATGGCCAATACCTATCTACTTGTAGGGCTGTGTGCTACAAAAGGAGCCCAATTCCCCACTGCCTTGTACGCCAAAGGCCCACTCCCTTCTCAGGCTTCCCTGGTGCAAAGGTGAAAGACAGAAGCTATGCACTTAAAACATTAAGTTGCTTGCCTCTCATTATCCTGGCCCTTACTGGGATCCCAGGAAATACTCTATTATAATAACTGCCTTAGATTTTTATTCATTCCTAGTAATAACTGATAATTGAATTAATGCGCTACTATTTCCTGCAAAAGTTACATAGGTAAAACTTGGAAAATCAAACTGGCTATTAATTCTAGAGTTGAACCTCGGTAAGTACAATAAGTCATATGAAAATACATTCCTATTTTTTGTGAATATATGCAAATTTCCCATGAATGTTCTTTAGGTATTGTCAACATGACACTCCTTATCTTTGTCTAATATTTTTTTGTCGTTTGAAAATGCCCATGCTCTGCAAGAGCAGGGATCTTTTGTTTTATTCACTGATGTGTCTGAAGAGCTTCAGATACTGAGTAACAAAATGTTCAAGAAATATTGGTGGTAGCTAGGTGCCGGTGGCTCATGCTTGTAATCATAGCTACTCAGGAGGCAGAGATCTGAGGATTGCAGTTCAAAGCCAGCCTGAGCATGAAAATCTGTGAGACTCTTATTTCCATGGCTCAAGAAGTGGTAGAGTGCTAGCTTTGAGCTGAATAGCTCAGGGGCAGTACCCAGACCCAGATTCAAGCCATACAGCCAAAAAAAAAAAAAAAAAAGCAGTATTTGTGGAATGAATGAATGAATAAGAGCTCCCAGACAAGGTTATGGAAACTAAAACTGTTTCCTCACTGTGTTCCAGTGCGGTCATGAGATCAAAATCACAGGTGTAGTACCCACTCTGTGCTTGGAGCTGCCCAGCACAGGACTTCATGTGGAGGGAATGCAGACAGCACAGAAAATGCTGATGATTCTTACTAGGGCTAAAAATAGATGCTCGAAGAACAGTTTCAGGGTGGGATCCAGCATTTGGAGGAACTGGAGCCAGACTTAAGGCTCTTCATGAACCATAATATTCTAATATATATATTCTAAAATAATATTCTAGGATCCCAAGTCCCTTCCTTGAGTATCCTCATCTAAGTAAACCTTTTCTCTCCTTTCTTACTATTTGTCTGGATTTTTGGTCCCTGTCTCTAGTCAAGTGCAGGCAACACTTTTCTGACCTATGTTCAGAGTAGTACATACAGACAACTGCCCAGAAGTGACACCTATGTGTGCCCCAAGTACATACCTGACCACACAGAATAGATTAATGTTGGCATTGTACACAGAAAAGTCAATAAAGATTGCTCTGGTTCCTCTATCCATCCAGACATTTTTCTTGAGGCCAGCTATCTGGGCAGCTGTTTCTGTTCTGGCTCTTGACAAATCCAGGTAATAGCCAGCTCCACTGTACACTGCAATTATTCCCCAGTGGCTGCTCCCATTCAAGTCCTTTTCACTTGTGAAGATCCAGCTAATTAAAAGTGGAAAACAGTAACAAACAGGAAAAATCAGTGCAATACAGTGGCAATTACAAAGATAGCTCTTGGTAAGAAAAAGTATGAAGTAAATGACACTTATCAAGTTGTCAGTGTGCTTTGCCTAGAGATTTGTAAGTTTTTCTTACTGAATTCTCATTTGGTCATTGGCCTCAGAACAAGGGCCCCATGGCTTTGTAAGGTCAATTTAGGTCCAATGCGCTGAGCACAGAGTGAGAACCCACAGAGCCTTTGTCATCAGCCTTACTTACCATGGCTGCCTTTCTGTTAATTGTCTGACTCAGGACGAAATGATTTGAGGCTCCTGGTGAGAATTAGAAGCAGAAGGAAGGCCACGACTAAATGACTCACTGTTTAGTTTCTGGTTTTCTATATAACAACACTTATCTAAGAGGCATTTTGTGAGGGACACATGAGATAATATTATCTATGAACAGAGTCTGGCAAATGTAGACATTTCTCTTACTAATGATGCGGGATGCAGTAATATTTAGAAAAGATGTCACTGGTTAAATGCATACTTATTCTTTGTAAGCAGCAGGAAAAAAAACGGATTTAATAGACTCTAAATGTTCCAGCCAACAAGTGCAAATATAAGGTCATTTTCATCGGAAAACGAACAAAATAACTACCTATGATCCAGCTATACCATTTCTGAGTGTAAACCCCAAAGAGTCAAAGTTGGTTCAAAACAGAAATAGCCAAGTCATGGAACCAGTCTAGATTTTAGCTAGTGGATGAATGGATAAAGAAATGGATAACTGTAACCCTTCTATTAATTACAATAAAAAATAAAATGTGAGGTGTGTGTGTGTGTGTGTGTGTGTGTGTGTGTGTGTGTGTGTGTGTGTATGTGTGTGTGTACCACAGAGTATTGTTCATCTATAAAGAACAAAATAGTTCATGGGATAATGGATGAAACCAAAGATCATTGCATGAAGTGAAATATATGCTAGTCTCACAAACAAAATGATCTTAAGGACTTTTTCTCAGGAGTGAGATTTAGAAGAAAAATAGGACATGAAAGTACAAAGGGGACAACTAGGGATAGGAAACTAGAGAGGAGGAGAAAGAGGAGAAAAAGAGGAAGTACACAGGGTAAATATGATCCAGGATACACTGCTCATGCACAACAATGTCACAATGAAACCCATGGCTCTGGATAATCAACACAGGTGAAGAGAAAAAGGAAACATGCTCCATATATGTAACAGAATACGATCTAGCAATAATGAAGTAGGAAGTGTTGTCATTTGCATCAAAGTAAATGGGTCTCTCAAGTACATGGTAGTAATGGATAAACCAAGAACAGAACAAGAAAACAATATTGCATTTCCTTTCTCAAAAGTGAAAATTAAGCCAGGCACCGGTGGCTCAGGCCTGTAATCCTAGCTACTCAGGAGGCTGAGATCTGAGGATCAGGGTTCAAAACCAGCCTGGGCACAAAAGCTGGTGAAACTCTTATCTCCAATTAACTATCCGAAAACCAGAAGTGGCTCTGTGGCTCAGTGGATGAACATGGTAGGGTGCTGGCCTTGAGCTGAACAGCTCAGGGACAGTACCCGGGCTCAGAGTTCAAGCCCGACAAAAAAAAAAGGTGAAAATAGGCAGTCAATGAAGAGAGGAGAGATGTGGTAACTAGAAGAAAAGGCAGAGTGGACAGACAAAGAAGTTGGCTAAGACATCTCAAAACATAGGCAAACAGGCTGTGATTACATAGCACATATATAAAAATGCAGTCCTAGAAAATGTAAGATATCTCAAAATGAGAGGAGTAATGTCCCTAACACAAAAACATTAGCAATACTTGCTAGAATAGAAATGTTATGCTTTGAATTCAATCATTATTTATATGTGGTATACATGAATCCAATTATTATACCCATAAGTATGTATTATAATTTATCAACAAAATAATAACAATGGTGTAAATAAGTATATTCTGAAAAACTATAAGGGCTAGTAAAAAAAATGTTCTGTATCAAGAAACTTTCTAGTAAATAATGTAGAACATAATGTTTTTGAACCTATAAAGAGGATTCATTAAAACTTTAATGAACGCTTTCAATTAAAATCTCTCATGGCTCAGATAGTCTTCTTTATGTGTTTGTGATATTTCTACCCTTCTCATGGTATGAATAACAACATTAAAATGGATAAACATCACAAGAAACTTGAGAACCAAATCAATGAACTTGTCCCAGGCTTACATATAAGTATTAAGAAATTACTAGGCTCCTACTATGAAATTATCAGCAAGTAAATGAATGAGTACAAATGGAAGGTTAGAGATAAACATCAGTAAGAACTGATGAAAAATGAAAGGAGAAGAGGAGTGGGAAGGAAGAATGGAATTGTGAATGAGAGAATGCATCTCAGGGCAGAAGAATAAAGGACTAAATGAACAAGGGTAGTGAATGAATGAAGTGCCAATGGGAGGTGAGAGAATGAATAAATGAAACTCAAACTCAGTGCCAAGTGAGACAAAGGATATGTCACCGAGTGGTCAGGAGCGAGATGCTTACGCGGTTCCGTTTGCAGGACCAAACGGTGCCCTGTCCTCGCTGCTGACAGAGTAGACATCGTAGCATTCTTTGATTTCATCTCGCAAGTCCTGGGGGATGGAACACGACCCATTTCTGACTCTGAGTTGCCTTATCCGTGGCACCCCTAAGAGCAGGTTCTCGGAGAAGATGAAACTTCGGTTGTCAGCGTCTGTTTGATTGTGGGGCTCTACCTTCCAGTACAGTCCATCCAGTAAGGCACCTTCCATGAACTGAAAGCGAAGCACATAGTTTTGAAAGGTTCTGAGTGCAGGGGTGCTTGGGGAGTATTTGTGTGAGCAAGACTTGGACAACTCTGAGAACAAGAAAGAGCAGTAA
This sequence comes from Megascapheus bottae, assembly GCF_031878675.1. NCBI lineage: Eukaryota > Metazoa > Chordata > Mammalia > Rodentia > Geomyidae > Megascapheus > Megascapheus bottae. The sequence continues at coordinate 7,267,324 of NC_143521.1, forward strand.
GAGAGGGCTTTGCCGTAAAGAGACTTGGGTTTGCATCTTGAGTGGGATCCCGTGAGCAAGGCTTCCAGACGGGAAAGGTCCACAGGGTACCCCGCCACAGTGCTCATCATGTGACATCTCTGACTTCCGTTCTGGGACTAAAGGCATCCAGTGAAGGTGTTGTCTCAAGTGCCCATCATCAACTTGATTTCTCCAACAAAGAGCATCTCACACAATTATAATTTCAAATTCGTTTCGAGCATCACTAAAGTGAGTACGGATTACCAGTCTACCATCCAGCAGTTGCTTCTTTATATGTTTTTATTTTTGTTTATTTTTTAATGGACAGGGTGGCACATCTGAACAATCAACACAGGCAAAGAGAAAAAGAAAACATTGTGTATATATGCAACAGAATATTATTTAGCAATAAGAAGTCTTTGCTTAAAAGTAAGAAGTCTTGTCATTTGCATCAAAGTAAAACGGGTTTGCCTGTCTCTTTAGACACTGGTATTTATTTCATGGACTTGTTTATGTGTGAAAAATCTCTTGTTAGTTTCTGTAAAAAGCTATGCCACTAGGGAGAACAAATCTAGTGGTAAGTACATTATTCTTGTTTCCTCCTCCTCCTCCTCCTCCTCCTCCTCCTCCTCCTCCTCCTCCTCCTCCTTCTTTTTGTACCAATGCTTTCACTCATCTCCTGCTCAGAGCTGGAGCTCTACCACCACTTGAGCCACACTTCCAATCTTGTATTCTGCCAAGTAATTAGAGACAAGTCTCTCTGACCATTCTACTTAATCCAGCTTCAAACCACGATGCTCAGATCTCAGCCTCCTGAGGAACAAGGACTAGAAGTATGAGCCACCAGTGCTCAGCTATGCATGTTATTCTTACCAGATTGATAGACATAGACTGATCTGCCTCAATGAGGTGGGAAAAGGTTAATAATATTCAAGTACTGCTTTAGATGCTGAGTATGGTCAACTAGGAATAGGTTCATGTAGCACAGTTTTGTCAATGCTTTAAATCCACAGCTCTGAATCCAGGGTTTAGTAAGAATTTTACAAAGTTATGATCCCAGGGAGGAACAATGACTGCCTTTCCAATTTCCCTGAATTCAAGTAATGTAAAATCCAGATCCGTTTAGTCTGTATCCTACTCACTACTCACTATACTACTCACTATTCATTCTCTGCTGCTGGGTTAAAGTGTGCGATGGGAAAGGGGCTAGCTTGAATTTTACCTTAGAAGACCTTTGAAACAACAGCCTATCAGGCACTGTTACAGAAAAAATGCCATCAACAACAGAGACTCAAAGCACAACAATGGAGACTTTTAGGGCAATACGTTCTACAAGATTCTCAATATTAATGACATAATGACTAGTAAAATAGGACCAAGGAGTGTTGGTTATGCTAGGAAGGATCCATTTTTCTTATCCCTTAGCAATATGACCACAGATATCAACTTGCCACCTCTACAACGCAGGACGTTACTACTTCCAAGTCAGGTGACGCTGGGGGTTTAAAATACAGGAAGGGTGAACACACAGCTCAGTGCAGGGCAAATATCAGAGTCTCCATGACTGGAATTTACTCTCTTTGAGGACAGGAATGGAAACCACAAACAACTCATAAGAACAGTGTCTCACACGGTGGCCACACAGGAAGCACTGGAGATATTTGTGTTTCATCCTCATGACACTGAATGAATGAAACATTTTTTTTTTCTAAAAAGACAGAGATATTTTCAAAGTCATCTGCAAGTACCTTCCAGAAGTCTTCCATGGAAGAAAGTGTTTTAAAGTTGGCTTTCTCTGTTTTGCTCACTGGGGTGTCAAGGAAGAGCTGTGACATGGTCCGGGTGTAGTAGTACACATTGGAGCTCATCATGCCATAGGTCACTGCAACACAGAGAGAGCCGAGCTCAGAGAGGGAGCTGTGCACAGTCCCACTGTCAACAGCCCTCACGAAGGACTGCACCTGGGGAAGGGCAAACAGCACAGAAGGTCTGTGTTCACCCTGGCCCTCCTCCCCCATTTATTTATCTAGGACATCCTTCCAGGGTATCCAAGGTCAGGGTCTACGAGCTGGCAGGCTGAGGGGTACTGAAGCACTGAGAACCCAACGAGACCATGCCAACCCCTCCTGCTAAGCCACAATGGCACAGCAAGTGGGGACGTTGCTTTCCCCTGGGACTGAACATTCTCCATCTTCTGTGCCCTGCTTTGTTCCTGAGGCAGACATACAAACTCTGCCACCTGAAATCCTTTGGGCTTTGTGGACCAGGGGCGAGAGTCACTCTCGTTTCTTCTCCCTCTGCTCTCGTTCCCTGGCCAGGTGCTGTAGCCTTGGCCACAGCTGCTGGGAGAATCTCTTTTCCCACAGCTACCCTGGGCACCTGCCATGCCATCCTCCTCTGCTCCCCGCCAGCCTGGAAGTGAGCCCTTCCCTGTACACCTCCATCCCTGCAGGCCCACTTGAACCTGCCACATTCCTGCAAAGAGTCCCTGCATTCAGCTTGCTGGAATCTCAACCTTACTTAACCATCGCTTCCCAGGAGGCCCAGTGTACAGACCTAGCTGCTTGTGTGGGACCCTCTAACCTAAACAACAGCGCTGCACACTCATGGAGAATATTTAGTAGACTTGAAATAAGGACAGAAGATGGTTAATAAAGACTATTCTAGATTGTTTGTTGTCACTATAAAGGAATTTTAATTACTTTTTTTTTACTTCTAAACACAGATGTTATATATAAATACACAAACAGTGTTTTTTATAGATATGCTCATTTGTTTACTATTGGGAATACAATACATTACAAAGTAGGGTCTTTATAGGTTTCACATTTCATATTTTCCCTTGGTTCTTCAATACTCCTCCCTGGAAAAGTAGAGAAATGGTGTCTCTAGCTTTGCTGGTTAATCATTTCAACAAACTATAATCAGCCAACATGAATCCAGTCTCTGCCCTCTGCCAGGCCCCGGATTGTCTTAGGTATCTGTGAGTGACAGTCTACATGGACTAGCTCAGCCTAAAGTAAGGACCAGAAAGAATGATGAGGTAGCATTTAAAATTTACCAGGTAAAGAAAAAACACCACACACACACACACACACACACACACACACACACACACACACACACACACATTCATGGGCCCACAAATTCTTCTACTTAGCTCTTAAATCCTGAGATTCCATTTTTCTTATAAGTCAGAACAGGATATGCTAATACATATGTCACCAAACTAGAATTATGGAATGTAAGCATCTAGTACTTCAAAAGTACACTTAGATATGTACTTTGATCCTGATATTACTGAAAGAAAATCAAATATTAAAAAAATACAGTGTGTTGTTAGATCTTATCTAGTGTACAAATTCTAATCTTTAGCACAGAACAGTAAAGAAAATATTTTCCCCTCGAACAAGAGAAAATTAAAAGTGGAAAGTTAACAGGTAAGTATATTAAAAAAGTAAAAAAAAGGCAAAATGAAATAATGGAAATTTAATGAAAATATGAATGACAAGATTTTAAACCATTAGTTAAAAATGAAAATAAAAAAGCAGCATCTTCAGAATTTTCACAAGAAATGTATTCAACATAAAGGAAATAAAAATATGTAAGGGACAGGTATTCTTAAATACTTATTACTGTAATCATCTGGCTAAATAAGGGAGTACTGAGTGAAACAAGCAGTTTTATGCTGATAAAGGACATTAAGACAATGATCTAACTATCAAGAATTCTTATATGTTCAATAAGAGACAAATAAGATATATAAAAAGCATATTATATAATACAAAAAGAATTCTCAAAGGTACACAGAAGAGAAGGAGTTACCGAAGTCAGAAGGAAGTTTCTAGCATGCCAAATGCAGTGTGACTACATGGCAGAAGGAGAGAAAGAGCCCACAAGATTTGCCAATGGAGAGAGCCCTAGTGATCTTGATAGGGCATTTCAGGAGGTAGAAGACAGCCTGCAGAATCAATGAAGAGTCCAGGACAAATTCATTAAAATCCCCACGGATAAAATCCCCATGAATAAAAATAAAACATAAGAATAGTATATAAAAGCTGAGATGGAAATATTTAAGGGATAAACGCTGTTGACACAAGAACTTTTGAGAATGCCTCTGCTGGACTAGTTGTTTTATTTTACAAATAAGAGAAAATACATATTAATATTTACATTATCAAAAGACAGAAACAGGTAAAAATCAAGTTCATATTCCTTTCTAATCTATCTCCTTTTTATTGCTGTAAAATTGAATTTTTGCCTGGTTAACTGTCAGAAAGGACAAGTTTTCCAATCAAAGGCTTTTGCAAATCTTTCCCATGTACTAAGATGTGTGACCTTAGCTGCAGGTGTTTATTGTGGACAGCTAAGCAGATGTTTGTCACTGGATGTGGAATTTAGCTCCCCTTTGCTATAAAACAGACCTTTCCTTCAACAAACCTTGTTATCGGTGACCCAATCTGTGTAAATTCACTGACAACGTGTGTAAACTATTTTTATTTATGTATTTATTTTTGTCAGTCCTGGGCCTTGAACTAAGGGTACCATCCTTGAGTTTTTCTCAAGCCTAGCTCTCTACCACTCGAGCCACAGCATCACTGTGAGATTTTTCTGTGTATGTTGTACCAAGGAATTGAACTAGGGCTTCATGCATGCTAGGCAAGCACTCTACCCTTAGGTCATGCTCTCAGCCCCTAAACTATTGTTAGACTAGCTTCTTTAAAAGCTTTTTACAAACAAAGTAAAGTATAATTGTATCTTTTCATTCTTCCTTTTTTTGACTGCAAGGCAAGATCTCTTTTGAGAGAGTAAACAATAGAGATACATAGATTATTTTTTGGGGGGGGCAGTCCTGGGCTTGAGCTCAGGGCCTGAGCACTGTCCTTGGACTTTCTCAAGGATAGAGCTCTACCACATGAGCCTCAGCACCACTTCCAGCTTTTCTTCTATGTACGTAGTACCCAGGAACCGAACCTCAGTAATTTTTAATATAAAATATATATCTATTATTAGAAGGCAAGATGTAATTAGTGTGAAAAAAGAATCAAAGACCATAAACATTCTAACTGGACAAGAAAATGCTTACTTGTTTTGTGACTTCAGGTGGGCTACTGAAGAAACTCTAAAATTTCAATGTAATTAATTCTCTGGTCCAGTTTCCAAACTAACCAGAATATCTGAAACATCTAAAGTCCCTTGGGTATGGCTTGAAGATTCAGGCACATCTGGCAAGTAGTGAAATATTAGATTTACTTAATAGGGGTAACTCATTTTTCATGAGAAATATATTTGTGTAGATAATGTTTGAAAAAATTAATAATTCTAATCAACCTGTTAATATTTAAGGCCAGTTTTAAACATCGTTTCTATGCTAGTATTCCAATTTTTTCATTCTTTTTCTGCTGCTCCTAGAGCTTGAACTTTGGGCCTGGGCACTGTCCCCGAGTATCTTTTGCTCAAGGCTAGTATTCTACAGCTTGAGCCACAGTTTCACTTGCAGCTTTTTCTGTAATTAATTTGAGATAACAGTCTTATGAACTTTCCTTCCCAGGGTTGGCTTTGAACTGTGATCCTCAGATCTCACCCTTCTGAGCAAATAGGATTACAGGCATGAGCAACTAGCACCCTGCTAGTATCTCAGTTCCTAACAGTTTAAACCACAAAAGTTTAGTGTGTCTCATCTCATGTTGTTTAACTTCCTCTCCCCCTCATCCCACCCCAGCCTCCCAGTCCTGGGGCTTGAATTCAGGGCCTGGGCTCTGTCCCTGAGCTTGTTTTGCTCAGGGCTAACACTGTACCACTTGAGCCACAGTGCCCCTTCTGGCCTTTTCTATTTATGTGGTACCGAGGAATTGAACCCGTGGCTTCATGCATGCTAGGCCAGCACTCTAACACTAAGCCACATTCCCAGCCCTGTTTAACTTTTAATATAGTATACAGATCATTTCTAGCTTTTTAAAAATATATCTGGCCTTTTTTCTTAGTATGTTAAAAAAAATATGTCCTATCCTATGAGCAATCTAACATAGTTACAAAGTCATAGAAACTGGTAGCCAGGGAGGGCGAGGCAGGAAAGGAGCAACTAGTCAAAGAACACAAAACCATCCTCACATATGCCCTTAACATCTTCCTCAAATATAAAATCCAGTGAAATGCCAGGAACTGAAATTTGAGCGAGCATGGGTAGCCATCACATTTGACAGAAAACGGAAGCTGTGACGGCTGCACCATTCTGAATACTTAGAAAAATAATACTGTAATTGGACTTTCAAATGAGAGAATTTGGGGATATGTGCATTATAACTCAATAAAGCTCTTTCCCCCTCAAAAAATGCCTTGAGTTTTCTTTCTTTGTTTTTAAAGAAGTAATGTTATCTTCAAAAGCATGAAGCATTCTTTCCTAATGTTTTTAGATATTCCTTCTAAAAATCTCAGAAAATTACTAAGCAAAACCCAAGAAAGTGGTATTATTCATGCATAAATAGTTTTTAGCTGAAATAACTTCTTTTTAAAAATTAAGTTTCCATTTGGATTGGCGAAGTCTCATAAAAATGTAAACAGAAGCCATGTAGTACTAAAGTGAGTACTCGGAAAAACTACCATGACGGTATAAACAGATATTCAAATATTGTAATTAGTAACAGAAACTTAAACGTTTCACTTTCATGTTCAACTTACCCATCTTTTTATTCTTCTTTAGTAAATTATAAAAGTGTCTTTGAGTAAGTTTACAGAATCTAGGCAGTAAAATTCAAGATTATTAGATGTATAAAATGCTGATTAAATTCAGATACTCTATATATACAAAAAAGGGGATTCTTCCTAAAGCTGCTATTAATTTTTAAAGATTCTTTTGTACCAATATGGGAATTAACTTTCTTCCCAAGGAAGTTTTGTAAAGGTCCAGGGTCATAAATTGGCATCTTTGTCTGTCTGTAGGTAGGGCTTTCCAATTCACAGGAAAATACTCTCTCCACAGGTAAGTTTTTCCTGAGACTTTCTATTCCTTGAAGGCTTTCTGGTTGTAACTGTTATTTGTGCTAGTCCAGGTGCTTTAAACTCAGGGTCTGAACACTGTCCCCTAAGCTTTCTGGCTCAAAGCTAGCACTCTACCACTAGGTCCACACTCCTTTTTTGGCTTTGGAGGTTAATTGGAGATAAGAGTCTTAGAAAATTTTCAACCCAAGCTGGCTTCAATCTGAAATCTTTGGATCTCAGGCTCCTGAGTAGCTAGGAGCTACCTGCCCCTGGCAAAATGGTTTTGAAACAGTTTAGGTTAAGACTTTTTTTTTTGCCAGCAGATAAACACCCACAGTGAGGAAGAGGAGAAGAAGCAAGACATGGGTTGTGACAGAAGTATCCTATAGAGTAAAAGCCCAGAAGTTATTGAGGGTTAGAAGAAATAATGAATGAGAATAAAGGCATTAACATAATATATACAAATCCATAAACACTAAAAGCAATATTGGGTAATTTTGTTAGTATTTCCCAAAAGCTAAATTCAAAATATCAAACTGAAAACGGTTCTTTACATTCATGTTGTGTTCAATGATCTCAAGATATCAAGACTCTAGCTATTGTAACATGCTAGATCTAGAATCCATTCACTTGGGTTCTTTATGTCTGGCAAATACCACGTGCATCTCAACATGCAAACGATCACAATGTATAATGATCTGATCAGCAAGATGACACTGATGTTTTAACCAACACTTCTAAGAAGACAGAAGAGGACTTCACAATTCTAAACTAGAACTGATCACAACATAGAGAAGAAGACTGCTGACTTGACAGGTCTGACGCACAGATGCTTCCTTTTAACTGATTTTTAACAGGCCAAACATTTGCAAAACATGTCCATTAATGGAAGGAAAGGGTCTACTTACAAATACACAGGACTATAAGAAAAAGGAGGTACGTGACCAGTTCCCGTAGAACACTTTTAAGGTACTTCTCTCGGTTAGTGCTGCTTTCTACCATGAGTCTTGTTCCCCAGAGACCTTTAAAATAATAATGAAAAATGATGTCATTTACTAAAGAAACGTCATGAATGGCAAAAGGAAAAAACATAAAGTAAATAGGACAACCAATAAAATAAGGTCTCACCATAATGTTTTATTACATAGATTAATGCTTAATTTTAATCATGTTCTGAAACCTAAGTGCCAATGATTGTAGACAGAGATTCCTTTCTTGAATACTTGTTTGTTAAACATGACATTTGAAGTATGATGTAAAAATCAATGTTAATAAATTATTTAATAAAAATAAGGCGTCATATGTTAATATGAATGTATATGCACATACACATACTTATGAGAAAATTCTGAATGCAACTAAGCAACTAGTTTAGTTTATTCGTTTTTTTTCTTTTTTGCTCAAGGATGGCACTGTACCATTTGAGCCACATCTCCGCTTCCTACTTTCGCTGGTTAATTGAAAAAGAATCTCTTAGATTTTTTTTGGGGGGGGGGGTAGTGGGTCTTGAACTCTGGGCCTGGAACCTGTCCTTGAGCTCTTCAGCTCAAGGCTAGCACCTTGAGTCGCCACACCACTTTTGGCTTTTTTCTATGTATGTGGTACCAAGGAATTGAACCAGAGTTTTGTGCATGCTAGGCAAGCACTCTACCACTAGGCCAAACTCCCAATCCCATAATCTCTTTGATGTATCTGTCCATGCTGGCTTTGAAGTTTGATCCTTAGAACAGCTGCCTCCTGGGTAGCTAGAATTACAGGAGCAAGCTATCATCACCCAGCTTAACGAATTCTTTAAAGACCAATAGATATATACTCTTTAAATCGAAAGCAACAACTCATCCAGCTTCTTCTCTCTTTTGGAAAACATAATACCAGCAACTACTTTCTGTATTTTAGCAGACAGATGGAAAAAGTGTTGGGCTGGCTTAGCGAAGATGACCTAATCCCACATACACTGGCTGGAGAGTTATTACCACAGGTTTGAATTCAGCCAGCAGACACTATGGCTGTCCAAGATTCTGGTAATGAACAGTGCGGTCAAGTCACACTGCTGCTTCCCTGGAGGAGCCATAATGAATGCCAGAAAAGATGAACTTCTTCCTTTCAGTTATGTTTGGTTGGCTATTAATGGAAACCTTGCATGGGTTTACTATATAGCCCTGTCCTCCTAAATGACCAAGTTTCAGACAACACCTAAACCACAACCACGCCACATGGAGAAATGGGGAAAGTAGTATAGATAGGGCCATTCATTTCAGAGAGATTATTTCATCATAAGGGTTAATGTCTTTTTTAAAAAATATATTTTTTTGCCAGTCATGGGGCTTGAACTCAGGGCCTGCGCACTGTCCGTGGGCTTTCTCAAGGCTAGAGCTCTACCACTTGAGCCACAGCTCCACTTCCAACTTTTTTCTCTGTACGTGGTACTGAGGAATCAAACCCGGGTTTTTGTGCATGCTAGGCAAACACTTTTACCACTAGGCCAAATTCCCGGCCCAATGTCTTTTAAAAAATCCTATAATAACTCAGTGATTCTAGTCTTAAATGTGGCTCTTTTATTTCCCTTTCTTTCCTTCCAGCATCTGAACTCAAAGATCCTGTGTTACACATCCTAGGAATACAAACTTATGACCAGATTTGCATCTGCCAAGATCTGGTAGTTGTCAAGGCAATTACTCATCCACAAGACATGCAGCAAGCGGAATGTTTGCTCATGGAAATGCTATCATCCTGAAGAATCATTACAAATTCAGATGACATGGAAAATTACAACACGAAAACAGAGGGAGCCAAAAATCAGGCTTGTAGCCTTGGAGTCAAGCACACTAGTATTTGAATGGCTTTTTTTTTATGATTAAGTCTAACAAGCACAAAAGTGGACATTCCTAGTCTGTTTACCATGAGAAAGATTTGTTTGACTACTAGGTCAGTGATTCTATTCTTTCCAATGGCTTATGGATAACCATGAAATAAAGACTATGCATGTCTCTGATTCTTAGTATTCACAAATATTGCTTAGCCTTTAAAGAAGCCAAACTTGTACAGATTTTACTTACGCTACACTTTCAACAGCCTGAGGTAATTTAAGATGGCCTGTGAGACTTTTTTTTTTCCTAAATTATTCTATTAACCTCCTCAAATACTAATGAGCTTTGATTTTTTTCCCACTGTGTGTCTAAAATTTTAAGATACAGGGACCCCTTTAAATGTTGATGGGTGAGGAATGATTGAATCCACACATAGGAAATGAAACTTGCTGGAGCCAACTACTTCCTGTGTTTAGCTCTGCTGAACAGTGAAGGATGAGGCTCTTAGCCTAGCGCCAGTGGCTCACACCTGTAATCCTAGCTACGTAGGAAGCTGAGATCTGAGGACTGGAGTTTGAAGCCAGTTTGGACAGGAAAGTCCATGAGACTCTCATCTCCAAATAACCACCAAAAAGCCACACGTGAAGCTCTGGCTCACGCGATGAGTGTCAGTCTTCAGGGAAAAAAGCTAAGGGACACTGCTGTGGCCTTGAGTTTAGAATTCAGTGTTGCCAGACACACGAAAAGAGTTCTTGACCAAAATGGTGGTATGTAACCACAAAGGTCCACCAGAACAAATATCCTTTTCTTCCCTATTTGTGTTACTCACATCAAGCCAGAATCTAGGAGTTCACCCCAGAATAGGACTTCCTTCTATCCCCAACATGGGGTTGATTCTCTAATTCTGAGAGAGGTCTTCAATCTCACTCGTTTTCATCCCAGCTCACATGACTGGTTGTAGCCCACCCCAACTTGCTTAGCTGTCTCCTGACTAAACTTCTCATCTACCAGCATTTCCACTTTACCTCATCCTTTACATTTCTCAGATTGACACATGATCCTACCTGCCTCCTGCTTGAAGCCTCTCCTGGTTCCAAATGCCTAAGTACTAATGTCACAGGACACGTTTCAAGTTTGCTTGGTCTCGCTCTAGGCTCATGTTAACTCCTGAAATTTCCCCCTCAGTTTTCCAAATATAGCTCAAAGTTGACTCCCTTGACACCTCACTGAGTTCCTCAAATGCATCTGTCCCTCTCCTCCTTGGGCTCCTTACCCAGAATCTACCATTGCAATCACTCACCTACCACACCCATTTTACCTATAAAACTTGGACGGCTGAAAGTTGAAAACTTCTACATCCTGGGCAGTTTGCAAAGGGGGCTGCCCTGTGCACTAGAGGATGCTGGGGACATTTCCTGAACACTACTCAATACATACCAGAAGCACTCACCTTCTACCCTGAGTTGTGCAAACCAAAAAATGTGGGTACTGCCAAGTGTTACCTAAATGGCAAAGTTACCCCCTTACTTAGGATACTATTCCGCTAGTGATGAAATGATACTGAATTCTGCAGCCTAAACAGGCTAATTACCTGGACACTGGTAGCTCCTTGTAATCCTAGCTACTCAAGAGATTTAGATTTGAGGATAGCAGTTAGAAGCAAGCCAGCACAGGAAAGTCCAGGAGTTATTTATCTCCAATTAACCAGCAAAATGCCAGAAGTGGAGCTGTGGCACAAGTGGTAGAGTCCCAGCCCTGAGTGGAAAAAAGAAATTGAAGGCACAGCACTAAGGTCCTGAGTTCAAGCCACAGTACTGGCACATTAACACATACACACACACACACACACACACACACACAGACACACACACACACACACAGAAAAATAAATCGGTCACTACAAAGGGTTTATAATGGATTATAACTATAGGAGGGGTATTTACAACACTTTTTTGTTGAGGTCAGATCAACTACAGTCTAGTTCAGATTTGTTTTTTAAAGTCTCAGTAACATTTCCAATAACTGAATGTGATCTGGGCACCAATGGCTCATGCCTGTAATTCCAGCTACTCAGGAAGCTGAGATCTGAGAATCCCAGTTCAAAGCAAGTCCAGGCAGACAAATCTGAGAGACTAGTATCTCAATTAACTAGAAAACAGCAGGAAGGAGAGGTGTGGCTTAAGTGGTAGAGCACTAGCATTGTGCATGAGGCCTACATTCAAATCCTATTACACACACACACACACACACACACACACACATAAAAGTGAATGTGCTCACTATTAGACATCAAAAGGCAAGGCAAAGATAATGTAAGTTAAACAGAATGGCAAGACAAACAATGAGTAAGTTTGTGTTGACAGCCACTGACTATATACAAATAGCACAACAATCTCAATGTTTGAATAGTAGATCTACTATTGCACTTGAGCCCTATCTGTAATATGGCAGCAGTTGTTAGCTGTCTACCAAAATTCATTTTCCCCTTCAAGACAAAGATACATAATATTTTCCAGTGTTCCTTGCAGGGCTTCTTGATTATATGGTTAAAGAACGTCATCAATGAAGCATGAATGGGAGAGATATGGGCCAGATGGCGTTCAGTTACAAAGTGCGTGTCTAGCAAGTACAACGTCTTGGATTCAATCCCTAACACTGGAAGAAATGAATATAAAGACAAGGCCAGTGGCAAGCCTTCTCCCATCTTCCTGTGAAAATCTGGATAGCCAGCCTAGCCCAGGCATACAATGACGAGTCCTTGGGAGAACCAGAGAGGAAAGCAGCTCAAGTCCACAAATGCCCACATAGAGGAGAGTGGTTACTAACCTGGAATCCCTCCTTGAAATGTTAGGAAAAGAGATGAGATTCTTCAGGAAACTAAATGGGAAGGGATAGACCTATTACTTAGAGCAGCCGAGCCCACTTACCAATACAGCTGAACATGCCAAATCTCAAAACCTGAATCCAAAATGCTGTTTTATAGTTCCAAACTCAGTTAGACAATTCGATAATGCCATGTGACGAGCCAGACTCAAAATGCAGATTCATTTTTTTTTTTTTTTTTTTGCCAGTCCTGGGCCTTGAGCTCAGGGCCTGAGCACTGCCCTTGGACTTTCTCAAGGCTAGAACTCTACTACTTGAGCCTCAGCACCACTTCTGGCTTTTTCCTTTATATGTGGTACCAAGGAATCAAATCTGGGCCTTCGTGCATGCTAGGCAAGCACTCTACCACTAGACCAAACTCCCGGCTACTATTTTAAAACTATATTACAGACTGCACAAATAATGTTGAAGATTACCTTTAAGACTGTATGTTTAAAGTATATACAAAACAAAAATCAACTTCTGGTTTAGATGTAGGTCCCAGACCCCAGCTATCACACTGTATTTACAAATATTTCCAATCTAAACATTTCTAAAATTTGAAACACTAGGCCCAAGCATTTCAGAAAAGAGAGACTCAACTTATACTTTTCGCAGGAACCTCAAAAGGCCAAGAGTACATATTTAATAAAAAGAAAGAACTGATATTCGTAAGTGGATAGATCCATAAACATTACACCTTAGGAATGTAGAAAATTTGATAGCTCACAGATGCGAGCCATGGGTTTACTTTTCTACTAAAAAGTTTGATGATGATGATGATGATGATGATGATGATGATGATACTTATAATAATTAAAGAAAATTGTTGGGACAACATTAAGACTCAGGCACTTTAATTTTCTCCAGACCTTTCAGCATCTCCTGGTGGCTTCTTTCTACCCATTCTTCCTGACTTAGTGTCTCCTTCTACAAGTTCTCCTTGGCACCATGCTACTGCCTTATCCACTGTCCCCAAGCTCTGTTCCTTCCTTGCTTCCTAATAGTTCGGGATATCTTCTTCATTCCTTGGTTAGATGTAATGTATCCCACAACCGGGCCTCTTCTTTCTTGGGTATTTTACTTCTGTCCAAAGGACAGAACAGAGTCAAAGGAACAAAAAGAACATTTGCTGTCCACTTGGGGATTCATGTTACTTAACTATGTCACAACCTGAGGATGCTGAAGCTAGAAGGGGACCTTGGAGATTAAGTTCAAAGGGAAAGCTGAGGCTCAGGAGGTTGAAGTAGAGTTATATAATGTCAGGAAAATAGGAGCAATCGAGGACAACACCTGACCAATCCAAACCTAAACAATCTCCCTTACCTTTAAGACTTTAAAAGGCTGTTTTCTAACCCTAAAGCACTGTTTACAGAGTGTACACAATATTTCCATCACTGGTAATCCAAGGAAGGAAATAACCATAGCACGTTCATGGTTATTTATTTAGCTTTTTTGGGTTCTGTCCATCAGAAAAATAGCAATTACTATTCCGATTCTTTTCAAAGCTGCTAGTAAAACATTATCTTCATGACAGGTGCTAGTTAATGAATGGTGCTTATCTAATGATCAACAAGACTGCCAACTTCATTTCTCTGCCACAGAATATACAAAATGAAATTTACATTTTTCTATAACTAAAATTCCCCAACCCTCTTCTAGATTGTTAATAGGGATAATATTGCTATTTTTTCCGTTTACTGGTTTATTTATAAAGGATATTAAAAATGAAACAGAGACAAAGAGACATGGAGGCCAAGGCCTCTCCAGGGACCCAACCCCCCACCCCCAAACCATGAGCTCAGCCGTCCTCAAGTTCCACTGGGAAGGGCTGACTACAGGTTTCAAAACTATGAAGACTCATGATAAGTTTCCTGAAATATTTCTTCAAAAGAAATAAACTTATCACTGTTCAAAAAGAAATGTACTCGATACCCAACTTATATAACTGCAACCCTTCTGTACATCATTTTACATATTTTTAAATTAAATAAACTTGTAATATGTTGTCACAGAAATGTATTTCACCTTATATTCTATAATTGAGCTTAGTCAAACAAGTATTCTATCAACCGCTTACTGAGTTACAACAGTTCTTGCCAGTTAACCTTGTTTACTAACATAAAAACTTTCAGTAACTATGATTTAAAAGCATATTTATCTAGCATAATAAGATACATATATGGCAGTACTATAAGTCTGAACTCAGCTTAGAACTCGATGGCTGGCACTCTACCACTTGAGCCACACCTTCAGTCTGGCATTTTGCTGGTTAAGGACTTTCCTGCCCCAGGTGACTTTCAATATCCAGCCTCCAGGCATGGGTCTACAGAGGAGTAGAGTTACAAGTGTGAGCCATAGATACTCACCATATCTTTCGGTGGGGGGTAGCAACTGGGGCTTGCACTCAAGAGCCTGGGTGCTGCCCTTTTGTTTTTTTTGCTCAAACCTGGCACTCTACCACTTAAGCCATAGCTTCATTTCGAGTTTTTGTTTTGTTGTGTGGTGGTTACTTGGAGATAAGAATCTCCAACTTTCCTGTCCTGACTGGCTTCAAGGCTCTGTCATTGGGTCTCAGCCTCCTGAGTAGCTAGGATTACTGGAGGAGCCAACAGTACTCAGCATGTAATTTGTTATAATACAGTTCTGGTTCCTATGAAGTATTTGTGTAGTTAATCCCAGGTTATCAAAAGCAGGAGCTTTTGTTTCCCACTATCATGCCCTGAACCAAATTGACTACTACAAAAATTAATGTGATAGAAATGCCAAATATCCTTTTTATAATTTATGCAGCCCTCATAATATGGCAAAGACTTGTTATACATTTGAGCTATCCAGTTTCACTAAATTCTCCCAAGAAACAAATCAAAGACTAAGTATTATGATTATCTCAATTTTTTTAACAGTTGCAAATTTTAAGGACCCGAGCAGTTAAATATCTTGGCTCAAGGTCACACAGTGACCCCAAAAAAGAAGGGGAAAAAAAGGGCAGGGAGAATTAAAAATAAATAAATAAAGGCACAAAAACTGTTAAAAGTGAAGATGAAACAGTTTGGTGGATAAGAGTCACTGTAATATTTTTTACAAGGATGCGTGTGACATACATCATAAAAACTGAATCTTGTTTGTTGTTGGAAAATCTGTATCTCTTCCTAGGCAAAATCTGGAAACTCATTTCTTGCTTTTTGGAAAGCTGAGTGCATTAAATTCTGAAATTCATCAGCTGGCACCTCCTAGCTAGATGACATCAATTTATTCAAATTGCAAAGAACATGGTTAAACCTTCTTCCAAAAACTTTTCAAACAGTTTTGGGAAAATATCTAGAATTAGAAAGAGGCAAACATGTTTTTTATAGGTACTGTGTCCAATTTGCTGTGTCCCAAAACAACCACACCATCACCAGCTTAGCATGGACAACCTAAGGAAATCCCTCCCACAACTGGGTGACAGTGGAGAAGAGGCCTGGACGGGTCAGGAGGACAGGCGGAGAGGAGGAACAGGCTGAGAACTGCAGAAACTTCGTTTTGCTTTCTTTTCTTCTCTTTTTTTTTTTTTGTTGCGGGGGGTGGGCAGGGAGGAGCAGTCCCAGGACTTGAACTTTGGGTGCTGCCTCTAGGCTTTTTTTTTTTTTTAAATGAAGGCTAGCAAGGCTTTATCACTAGGCACACACAGCTCCACCAGTGCTCAGCACATAAGAGGCTCACAGGCATTCCTGCCTAGGATGGTTTCAAACTTCCATCCTCAGATCTCAGCCTCCAGGTAGCTAGGATGACAGGCGTGAGCCACCCGTGCCCGGCTAAACTTTCCTTCTTGGCTTTGGTGACCTCCAGCAAACACGCTGTGGCCACCACGGGTCGGTTGTACTAAGCAGCAATATTCCCTTTACTTATTTGCAGTAGTAAAAACACAGTTGACGTGGCTTGAAGAGAGGAGGGGACCCTGCAAATCTGCACCAACACTGTCACCCCAAAATTCCCAACTGGGTACCGGAAACAGAGCAGAGCCAGGGGAGGTGGGGAGTGCGCTTCCCCGGGAGGCGGAGGGGACGCGAGGGGGAGCCGTGGACGGCCAGCCACCTGGGGCGAGGGTCCCAGCCTCTCCCGCAGGTCGGGTGTGTGCGTGAGCCCGGGCGGATCGCGCTCTTACCTCGCAGCCCGCGCACCAGCCTCTCGGCCCAGGCCACTCGGGGCGGCTGCCCGTCCAGCGGGAGGTGGCGGTGCCGCGGGTCCCCGCCGCCGGCCGGGCTGGGACATGGCGGGGCCTGGTCCTCTCGCCGGTGCCGCCTCCCGCTCGCCGGGCCCGCGCCGTGGTAGCCCCCCAGTCCCCGGCCGCGGGCGCCCGCGGAGCTCACCGCCGAGGAGGCGGCCGATCTGCGGCTGCCCGGGCGCCACTCCACGTCCATCTCCACCACCATTCCTCCTTCCTCCCCTTCCACCTCGTCGTCGTCGTCCTCCTCCTCAGCCTCGAAGCCTGGGTTGTCGCGGCTCCACGCCTGCCGGGAGCAGGACGAGAGCGGCGGGGAAGGGGAGGCCGACGCTCCGGCCGGGGGGTCCCGCGCTGCAGCCTGCCGGATGCGCTCCATCTCGATCTCCAGGCCCCGCTGCGGCTCCCGGAGGCCGCCCGGGGCGCCCAGGCCGGTGCCTACGGCAGCGCCACCCGCCATCAGCCGGCCCGGGCCCGGCGATCGGGGCGGGGGCGCTCGCCTCGGGTCCCCGGGCTGCTGAGGCTGCACGCGGCTGGAGTTCACCATCGCGCTCACTGGCGCCCGGGGCGCACAAGCGCTGCGCCGCCCTCGGCGCTGCCCGCCGCAGGAGCCATGTTCTTTTCTTCCCGGGTCCCCGTTTCCTCTCCGCCCCAGACCGCCCCGCACTCCCGCGCTCCCGCCCGCCCCCTCGGCCCGCCTCCGCCCCCCTCGCCGCGCCCCCGCCGCGCGCCCCCGCCTGCCTTCCCAGTGGAGCCCGGAGAAGCGCCCACATTCCACTCAAGTGGAAAGTTCGCGAAGGTCGGGAACTGCTGGCCTGTCCTCTCTGAGAAGGGAAAAGGGGGGGGGGGGTCGTGGCCTGCCGGATCTCGGGATGCTTGGGCCCTGATTCATGGACCATACGCCGCCGCCGTGCCTCAGTTTACCAAAGAGATGACAGGAAAGGCTGAGTGCTTTCCAGAGGACAGGGAGAAATAGTGAAGTCCAGCCCCAGCAGGGGCAAAGAAATATTTCCCATTCCCAGAAACTTCCAAGGAACCACTGAGGCCGCCTTGCTGTGCCCAGGCTGCCTCCTCTCCATGGCCCTGCTGTTTGCTGAATGGTTTCGTCTCCTCTTTCCACACCTTGTGGAGATCTCCACCTGGGCAGCACTGACTTCTCAGTAACAGAATCCTGCCTCAGGCCTAAATCTAAGAGCCTCAAGCATTCAGCTAACATGCCCCATAGAATGCTGGGCAAAGGTCTTAACCTCCACCTCTCCTACACAAAAAACACTACCAACAACAAAACTCCCCAACCCCCCCCCCCATCTTTTTGTATGTGTTTGGAGGCAGGGGGTCATGGGGCTTGAACATTTTCTAGAGGTTAATTGGAGATAAGAGTCTCAGATCCTTTTGTGCCCAGGCTGGCTTTGAACCCTGATCCTCAGATCTCAGCCTCCTGAGTAGCTAGGATTACAGGCATGAGCCACCATTCCTGCCCCTTCCCTCTAGTCTTTTAAACCTGCTTCACCCCTCCTATCCTCAATGGTGATTTCTGTCGTCATTTCCCAGGGTGGCCCTTTCATGATTTTCTGAACCCAAGCCTCCTTACTTGAACTGAAAGATTTCTCCCTGATGTGATAAGGCCTTTGATATTCATCCCTCTAGCCTGTCATTGTGGTCCATGTCTTTTCATGTGGAGGCACAAGAATGCTGTCACTTCTACTCTATCTTGTCTGTTTTTTTGTTTGTTTATTTGTTTTGTTTTGTTTTTGAAGTACAAGCGCTCATTTGTCACATTTTTGTTTAGACAGTTGGGTGGGCTTCCAGCAATTTAAAGGATAATGTTTAATTTCAGTAGTCTGATTGATTTGTTTATTTATTGTTGTGCCAGAACTCAGGGCCTGGGTGCTGTCCCTTAGCTTTGTCCACTCAAGGCTGGTGCTTTAGCAGTTGAGCCACACCTCAGCTTCAACTTTTTTCATTTTTATTCTTAAGTAGTTGTTCAACGGGATTTCAATTTTACCTTTTACCTTTCTTCCTATCCCCACCTATCCTTTCAATTTAGCTGGTTGCATTTTCTGGAGTGTATACTGAATAGCTATTACTGCATTTTCTCATCCTTTCTCCATTTGTCTACCCCCCCTCCCTTGATCTCCTCACTTGCCCAAAGCATTGCAGCTTCCTGATACTTTTTGTTGAACTGTTTAAGTTAGTGGTTCCAGAGTTACTCCATTGGGATCCCAGCATATATCATACTTTGGTTAATATGCTTATGTGTGTATATATATGTGGCTTTGTATGTGTTTATGTATGCATTTATCATGTGGCTCTAACTTCCCGTGTCCTTGGTCTCTCTAAGCCTGATTTTCATCACTTAACAATTTTTTTCCAGGTTCATCCATTTTTCTTGTAAACTGCTTAATATTGGATGAGTAAAATTCCTATACATATGTATATATATATGCACGTGTTTGTGTATATATATGCACATATATCACATTGATCTATTCATCTAATGGCATATGGCCTATTTTCAGGATTTTTATTTTCTGGTTAATTGGAGGTAAGAATATTTTAGAGGGGCCGGGAGTTTGGCCTAGTGGTTAAAGTGCTTGCCTAGCATGCATGAAGACCCGGGTTCGATTCCTCAGTACAACATACATAGAAAAAAAAGCTGGAAGTGGTGCTGAGCCTCAAGTGGTAGAGCTCTAGCCTTGAGAAAACCCACGGACAGTGCTCAGACCTAGAGGCCAAGCCCAGGACAGGCAAGATAAAAAAACAAAACAAATTGTTCAACAATAAATGCTTACCCTATAGAAATACATTTTTCTATGAACATCGATGTGCTAGTGGATTTAGTATGTCCTTGTTTCTGGACCGTTGGGTAAATGCCAAGTAGTGGAATTGCTGGGTCATAGGAGAGCTCTATGTTTAGTCTTTTGAGGAACTGCCATATTGCTTTCCATAGTGTTTGAGCGAGTTTGCACTCCCACCAACAGTGTAGTAGTGATCCCTCCTGGCCACATCCCCTCCAGCATCTGTTGTTATTAGTTTTTTTGATCCTGGCCATTCTAACTGGAGTGAGGTGGAATCTTAGAGTTGTTTTGATTTGCATTACTTTTATGACCAGAGATGTTGAGCATTTCTTCATGTGTCTATAGGCCATTTTTATTTCTTCTTCAGAGAAGACTCTCTTTAAGTCTTTGGCCCATCTTTTAATGGGATGGTTGTTACTTTGGAGATTAGTTTTGGAGTGATTCAACTTTTTGAGCTGTTGATATATTTTAGATATGAGGCCTTTGTCCGTTGTATGGTTAGTGAAGATCTTCTTCCACTCTGTAGGCTTTCTAGTTATATGCTAGCTATGTCCTTTGCCATACAGAAGCTCTGCAGTTTAATGCAGTCCCACTTATCCAGACTTTCTCTGATTTGTTGTTTCTTGGTCCTTATTGAGAAAGTTTCGACCTGTGCCAAGGAGGCCTAGTGTGTCTCCTATTCCTTCTTGTAAAGTTTTCAGTATGTTGGCTTTTACCTCAAGGTCTTTGATCTATTTGGAGTTAATTCTAGTGCAGGGTGACAAAGAAAGATCCAACTTTAGTTTACTGCAGGTGCTTAACCAGTTCTGCCAGCACCACTTGTTGAAGAGGCTGTCTTTCTTCTATTCTATGTTTTTGGCTCCCTTGTCAAAGATTAGGTGGCCATAGGTCTGTGGTTTAATATCTGAGTGCTTAGTTCTATTCCATTGGTCTTCAGGCCTGTTCTTGTGCTAATATCAAGCTGTTTTGGTCACTATAGCTCTGTAATCGAGTCTAAAGTTTGGTATTGAAATTCCTTCTGTGTTGTTCTTTCTACTAAGAATTGTTTTTGCTATACGGGGTCTTTTATTATTCCATATGAAATTTTGGGTTGCCTCTTCTATTTCTTTAAAGAATGGCATTGGGATATTGATGGGTATTGCGTTGAATTTGTAGATAGCCCTTGGCAAGATTGTCATTTTCATGATGTTGATTCTTCCAATCCAGGAGCATTGCAGCACTATTTACCATAGCAAAGATATGGATACAACTCAGATGTCCCTCAGTAGATGAGTGGATCAACAAGATGTGGTATTTATACACAATGGAATTCTATGCTTCTGTCAGAAAGAATGGCATCGCCCTATTTGTAAGGAAATGGAAAGACTTAGAAAAAATCATATTAAATGAAGTAAGCCAGGCTCAAAGGAACATAGGCTCAATGGCTTCCCTCATTTGTCATAATCAGTAGAAATCTGGACTCTCCTAGCAGAGATTTACAATAGAACAAAACCTAGATACATAAGGCCATACAGTATGACACTAAATGAAAGGACCTCTAGGATATAGAAACAAAAGCCATATAATTAGTGATGGTTGTCCTTAATGTACTATGTTATCTCTCATCTTTTTTGCTGTCCCTTGGTTATCTCATATTATTACAGTATTTCACTTTGTTATCTGATATATTGGATATATGAGTATTTGGTTATTTGCAATTGGATAGGGAAGGGGGGAAACAAGATGAGGGGTGGGGGTTGGGGGGAGAGGGAAATGGGGACCAAGACATGAGAAAGGGTATCAATGTATGTGAAGTAATACACCTTCTACCTGGTGAATATAATGTAACCCTTCTATTAATTACAATGAAAAAAAGAAATACATTTTTTTCTCACAAAATATTGGCTAATTTCTTTTGATGCCTCTCTTTTGTTTGCAAACAACCCACCCCTTTATGTCCTTAATCGTTCTTTTTTTTCTTCTTCTATGCATATGGTACTGAGTAATTGAACCCAGGTCTTCGTGCATACTAGGCAAGCACTCTACTACTAGTCCAAACTTCCAGCCCGTCAAATTGTTCTTTCATATAAGAACATCAGCTACATTTGGGTAGGGACAACTATAATGATCTAGTTTAACTTAATTGCCTTGTTTGTTTGTTTGTTTGCTTTGGTGTGATCCTGATGCTTGCATTCCAAGCTTGAGTACTATCCTTGAGCTTTTATAAAAGTTCAGGCTAGTGCTCTACCACTTGAGCCACAGCTCTACTCCCAGTTCTTTTATTAGAGGGGGGTGTAAATAATTGGAAATAAGAGTCTCATAGACTTTCCTGCCTTGTCTGGCCAGCTCTTAGTTGCCCATGAAGGAGTATATCTACAAGTACATAGTTCTGTTTTGCCATGCTAAGCATTAGAACTTCATCATGTGAATTTGGGGGCGGACTCCAGTCAGGTCATGGCAGCTTGTACAATTCTTTTTTCACATAGCCTTCATACCATACAGCTACCCATGCCACTTTGTTGGTTCCTGTGCAGATAGCATACTGAGTGCATTTGGTTTTAACAGATACCTGTCACTTGATCTTACAGTTTGTCAATTATCTGTGTCCTTTACCTGACTATGACCTTCACAGAGGAAGGGCTGGTGATAAAAGGAGACACCAGATCTGGGTTGCACTATTTATCAGACTCCAGGCATTTCCAGTGTGTTGAATCAAAAGTTGGATGAATTCAGTCAAGTGTGGTGCAGACTTTGGTTTCTCAAGACAAGACCATTTAAATACATGAGAACACAGCAATTACCAACCTGAATAGAAACTGATTCTTGTTTTGTGACAGGCTTCTAATGATACAGTGCTCTGGGTTATGCCCATTGTGCTGCATTTTCAAAAATTCTTCATAGACACATGGCAGAAGAAAACCGGGCATGAAAGGAAAACGGAGAATGTAGACAATAATGTAGTTCAGTGTTTTCCCAATGTTACCCAGAGATCTCTACAAACTCTCCACCTCACACCAATCTTATTGCTTCAGAAACTCCAGATTTTTTTTGACCTGAAATGCTGAATCTTTTCCAAGGACTCTGGGTATCAATATGTTCCAAACAGAGGGACTCTTGTTCTCATGTTCCCCGTGATCCTAGCATTGTTTATCATCTGTCCCATTATGGAGTGTTTCGGCTCTAGCAGAAACCTCAGTAGTTCTTGATTCAGATTTACTCCTCTTGTGTGGCAGTGTATTAATCCAGGAATTGGATTGTCTGGGTTCACATCTTGCTTTCCACTTCCTGACTGTGTGTCCCAGGGCAAGTAACTTTACTTACTTGTGGCCGTCACTCTAAAAATAATGACAGGGAAGAATTAGGTGAATGAACCTGTCTAACTCCACTCATTCAGCACACTGGATGGTTTATGAATGGCATATCTTTCTCACAGCTCTGGAAGTTGGGAGTTGCAAGATCTCAGCGCCAGAAGAGTTGGTATCAAGTGAGGAGCCACTGTTTGGTTTATATGGCTCCTTCTAGTGTGTACCTTAAATGTCCCTTGCAGGCTTTTTGTGTTACAGGTTCAGTCGTCAGCATGTGGGCAGTGGTGTGGCTCTATGAAGTGGGCCTTGCTGGAATTTTAGTCATTAGGGACATGGTTTTGAAGGGAATATTATTTTCATCCTGGCCTCTTGCCCCTCCCTCCCTTCCTTTTTATTTCCTCCTCCTCCTCTTCTTCTTTTTTCCCCTCCCTTCTTCCTCTCTCTTCCTCTCTCCCTCCTTGTTTCTTGTTTCTGCTTCTCCCTCCCCCTCTCCCTTCTCTCTCTTTCTCTGTCTCTGTCTGTCTGTCTGTTTCTCTCCCCCCACTCTCTCTCTGTCACCCAATATATATCTTGCTTAAATACCTATTCTTTTTGGCTTCCTAATGTTCCCTTTTGTGCTTTTTCCTTACTTCGTGTATTTAACATTTTTGCTCAAATGGTCCCTGAGGTTATGAATTTATCTCCCTGTTCATAGAATTACCTTCTATAATACCAATCCTAGAACCTTCTTTTTTTAAGATTTTTTTTGTAAAGGTGATATACAGAGGAGTTACAGTTATGAAAGTCAGATATTGAATACATTTCATGTTTTAAAGTGTCGCCTCTAGGTGCCTCATGAGTGCAGTAGGTAGCGCTTCAGTCTCATAAAGTGCCACCTCTTCCCTCATTTTCTCCCAGTTTGTTTCCTCCTGGCCTGCCTCCCTCACTGTATTTTCAACACAGTGAATTACTTTACCATTTGTTCTGACACTTCTGTACTTCCCCTTCCTAAAACCCTGCTCCTATGAGAGGTTTTCCTTACTAAAGTGACATGTACAAGTTGAACTTTTCTTCATCTGACTGCCATGATACTGTTGTTTCAAGAATCAGTAGAGTGTGAAGTATTATATGGAATGGACAACACACCCTGGAATTATTTGACTATTCTATCAGTGTAGGTTTGGGGAAAACATGCTCTACAAACCCCATCTTTACACCAGGCACCAAGGACTCATACCTGTAATCCTAACTCCTCAGGAAGCTGAGGTCTGAGGCTCCTGGTTCAAAGCCAGCTGGTGTTGACAAATCCAAAAAGACTCATCTCCAGTTAATCATAAAAAGCTGGAGGTGGAGGTGTAGCTTAAGCAATAAAGTGCCATCCTGGATTGAAAAGCTAAGCAAGAGTGCAGAGCTCTGAATTCAAGCCTCAGCAGGGACACCCCAGTACACACACACACACACACACACACACACACACACACACACACACTTTAATCACTCTGCCATGGTGGACCCTTGGAAGGCATTTTAAAAGGCAACCTTAAGAGCAGGTTAGTCTAATTTAATACTTAGCAATCTCCACATCTGTAACTTCTCTCTTGTTAGAATTACTGGTTTGTTTCCTGCTTTGTTTTTCTTTTCCAGAGAGAACCAGGGAGACAGACGGACTGAAAGGCCTGTTGCTCTTGCAGTCTCCACCTTCAAAAGGAAATCCAAAAGGAGTTTCTGGCATGTTGGTGTTGCTTAGCAATCCATCCAAACAAATATACTTCCCTCATTTTTTTCCCCAGTCTGTGTTTATCCAAGGGCATTGTAAAATAAATGTTTACCACTTGACATCTGAAATCATTAGGAGAAAACCTGGAATGTAGGATTATATAAAATTCATAAATGTAGTGAAACATCGACTTCATTTTACTGCAGTAACGGGCAGGGCTGGGATTTGTGTATTTTGGGGGAGGGGAGGGGCGGTTCCTCTTGTCTAGGTTTGGGTTTGTATTGGTCTGCACATCTAGCTGGGGGGTGGGATGTCTTGGTATCATTGGTGGCTAGCTCTGTGATCCTGGTGATCTAATCTCTTTATCTTAGTTTACCTTTCTGAATAATGAGATCAAATACCTATTTTTCAAATTCCCCCATGGATTTTCTTGTTGAAGATTCATGAAGCAAAATCAATAAATTCTTTGACCATTCATTAAGACTCTACTGGACATCAGGTGCCACGTTGGATTCTGGGGAGACAAAAATGATTCTTCCTCTCAAGGAAATCACATTGTGCAGAATAAAACTTATGTGCGGCCAATATCACTACTTCCTCCAAACTGATGAGGGTGAATGCAAGCATGGCCAACAAAGCTTTGAGTTCCATTGGTCCTCATGAATAGACTTTTACAATAAATATGCCAGCCAGTTTTGCTCAATGAAAATCAGGCCATCCAGCATGCCAGTAATCCTAGCAGCTCAGGAAGCAGAAATATGAGGTTTGTAGTTTGAAGCTAGTCTGGGAAGGAAAGTCCCTGAGATTCATGTCTGCATTCACCAGTGAAAGTCAAACTTGGAGGTGTTGCTGAAGTGATGGAGCATCAGCCTTGACTGAAAATGGTAAGGGAGAGTTTCTAGGCCCTGAGTTCAAGTCCCAAAGGGGAAAGAAAAGGGGGAAATAAATAATGAAGAAAGGAAAAAAAGAGGATAAATAAAAAAAGAAAAGGAAATTAAACGAGGAAGGTAGGAAAGAAAAAGACAAGAAGAGAAAGTAAGAAAGAGGAAAGAAGAAAGGGGCCAGATTTCCCTCCCTCCACCCGCACTCCAGCAAGCGGAAAAGAGCAGCTATTCTTCCCACAAGATCTGGAGTTGTAAGGTTATAAATCCAGACAAGCTTCCAGTCAGCATTTTGGCATTCGGAGGAAAAATGGAGCCAAAATTGACATATGAAAAGCACTTACAATATGACTAGAAGGCCACCCAAACTGAACTGATGATTGGGTAGCTATACGATTCAAGGACATTGTAAATTTTAAATCCACCAGCACGAAGATGTTCATTGCAGCACTATTTACCATAGCAAAGATATGGAACCAACCCAGATGCCCCTCAGTTGATGAGTGGATCAGCAAGGTGTGGTATTTATACACAATGGAATTCTATGCTGCTGTCAGAAAGAACGACATCACCCCATTTGTAAGGAAATGGAAAGACTTACAAAAAATAATATAAAGTGAAGTAAGCTAGACTCAAAGGAACATATGTTTTCCCTCATTTGTTATAATCAGTAAAAACCTTGGGCTTTCCTAGCAGAGATTTATAATAGAACGAAACCTAAATACATAAGGCCATATAGGATGATGCTAAATGAAAAGACCTCCAGGAAATAGAAACAAAAGCCATATAATTTGGGATTGTTGTCCTTAATGTTCTATGTTATCTCTCATCTCTTTTGCTGTCCCTTGGTTATCTCATATTGTTACAGTATCTTACATTGTTATCTGATATATTGTATATATATATGATTATCTGGTTATTTGAAATAGGACAGGGAAGGGGGAAAACAAAATGAGGGGTGGGGGTGGGGGATGGAAATAGGGACTAAAACATAAGAAAGGGAATCAATGTTTGTGAAGTAATGCACCATCTACCTGGAGAATATAATGTAACCCTTCTATTAATTACATTAAAATGTCTCAAAAAAGAGGCTGTAATTTTTTAATTGTATTTTATTGTTGGGGCAATGTATAGAGGGGTTACAGTTACATTCGTCAGTTAATGGGTACATTACTTCTCTAAACTTGATACCCCTTCTCATGTTTTTGTCCACCTTTCCCTCCTTTCACCCCTCCCAGTCATCTTGTTTTCCCCTTTCCCCTTCCTATTTCAAATAAACAAATAAATGTATATATAATAGACCAGATAACAAAGTCAGATACAGTAACCACGTGAGATTAACCATAAGTGAGAAAAAAAGAAAAGAAATAACTTCACATAGTACATTAAGAACAACAATCACAAAGATAAATCTCTTCTTTAAAAAAAGTTATGTAACAATTATGTCCAATTAATGGAATGTTTGATGTTAATTTAAGGGAGAAAATTGGTTGAAATTCTCTCAACTACAGATAAGATATTTATCCTAACTGAGCACCAGTGGCTCATGTCTCTAATCCTAGATACTGGGGGGGGGGGGGGAAGCTGAGATCTGAGGGTCATATTTCAAATCCAGGATGAGCAGGAAAGTTTTTGAGACTTTCATCTCTAAGGAATGACAGCAAAAGCTGAGTGGGGTTCAAGTACTAGAGCATCATCCTTGAGGAAAAAGGGGCTTAGGACAGCACCCAGGCTCAGAGTTTGGCAAAAAACAAATGAACAAACAAACAAAAACCAAAGAAAACCCCCATATTTATATCCTTATTCACTTTCCAAAGAATTTTCTTTTTGGTTTTTGTTTTTGTTTGTTTTTGCCAGTCCTGGGCTTAAGCTCAGGGCCTGAGCACTGTCCTTGGATTTTTCTCAAGGCTAGAACTCTACCACTTGAGTCTCAGCACCACTTCTGCTTTTCTAAGTATGTGGTACCAAGGAATCGAACCCGGGTCTTCGTGCATGCTGGGCAAGTACTCTACCACTAGGCCAAACTCCCGGCCCGCCAAAGAATTTTTTAACAAGATAATGCAAAGAATATTATGTGAGGGGTTTCTCTTCATAGATTCTAATTTCTTAATTAATAGTTGTCGGGTATCTCTTCATTCCTCTTTAACATAGTATTAGAATTACTAGCCAGAGCAATAAGGCAAGAGCAAGCATAAAGGGGATCCAAATAGGGAAAGAGGAAGTGAAACTTTCCCTTTTTGCAGATGACATGATTCTGTATTTAAAGAACCCTATAGACTCCACTCCCAAGCTCCTTGAGCTGATTCAAAACTTTGCAAAGGAAGCAGGGTATAAAATTAACCCTCTAAAATAAACCATCTTTCTGTATGCCAACGATGAGAAGAACAAGGCAACAATCAGGAAAGCAACTCCTTTTGCAATAGGCTCAAAAAAATAAAGTTCCTAGAAATTACCTTAACTAAGAATGTAAAGAACCTTTTTCATGAAAACTTTAAAACCCTGAAAAAGGAAATTAAAGCAGACTAAGGAAATGGAAAAAACTCGCATGCTCCTGGATTGGAAGAATTAACATCACGAAAACGGCAATCTTGCCAAGGGCTATCTACAAATTCAATGCAATACCCATCAATATCCCAATGTCATTCTTTAAAGAAATAGAAGAAGCAATTCAAAATTTCATATGGAATAATAAAACACCCTGTATAGCAAAAACAATTCTTAGCAGAAAGAACATCACAGGAGGAATTTCCATACCAAACTTTAGACTCGATTACAGAGCTATAGTGACCAAAACAGCTTGGTACTGGCACAAGAACAGGTCTGAATATCAGTGGAATAGAACTGAGGACCCAGATATTAACCCACAGACCTATGGCCACCTAATCTTTGATAAGGGAGCCAAAAAATAGAATGGAAGAAAGACAGCTTCTTCAACAAGTGGTGTTGGCAGAACTGGTTAAGCACCTGCAGTAAACTAAAGATGGATCCTTCTTTGTCACCCTGCACTAGAATTAACTCCAAATGGATCAAAGACCTCGAGGTAAAAGCCAACACACTGAAAACTTTACAAGAAGGAATAGGAGACACACTAGGCCTCCTTGGCACAGGTCGAAACTTTCTCAATAAGGACCAAGAAACACAACAAATCAGAGAAAGACTGGATAAGTGGGACTGCATTAAACTGCAGAGCTTCTGTATGGCAAAGGACATAACTAGCAAATTAACTAGAAAGCCTACAGAGTGGAAGAAGATCTTCACTAACCATACAACAGACAAAGGCCTCATATCTAAAATATATCAACAGCTCAAAAAGTTGAATCACTCCAAAACTAATTTCCAAAGAAACAACTATCTCATTAAAAGATGGGCCAAAGATCTAGAGAGTCTTCTCTGGAGAAGAAATAAGAATGGCCTATAGACACAGCAAGAAATGCTCAACATCTCTGGTCATAAAAGAAATGCAAATCAAAACAACTCTAAGATTCCACCTCACCCCAGTTAGAATGGCCAGGATCAAAAAAACTAGTAACAACAGATGCTGGAGGGGATGTGGCCAGGTGGGATCACTATTACACTGTTGGTGGGAGTGCAAACCCATTCAAGCACTATGGAAAGCAGTATGGCAGTTCCTCAAAAGACTAAACATAGAGCTCCCCTATGACCCAGCAATTCCACTACTTGGCATTTACCAAATGGTCCAGAAACAAGGATATACTAAATCCACCAGCACTATTTACCATAGCAAGGATGTGGAACCAACCCAGATGCCCCTCAGTAGATGAGTGGATCAACAAGATGTAGTATTTATACACAATGGAATTCTGTGCTGCTGTCAGAAAGAATGACATTGCCCCATTTGTAAGGAAATGGAAAGACTTACAAAAAATAATATGAAGTGAAGTAGGCCGGACTCAAAGGACCTTAGGTTCAATGGTTTCCCTCATTTGTCATAATCAGTGGAAACCTTGGGCTCTCCTAGCAGAGATTTACAATAGAACGAAACCTAGATACATAAGGCCATATAGTATGAGGCTAAATGAAAGGACCTCCAGGATACAAAAACAAAAGCCATATAATGAGTGATTGTTGTCCTTAATGTACTATGTTATCTCTCATCTCTTTTGCTGTCCCTTGGTTGTCTCATATTGTTACAGTATTTCACCTTGTTATCTGATATATTGTACATATGCTTATTTGGTTATTTGAAATTGGATAGGGAAGGGGGGAAAGCAAGATGAGGGGCAGGGTGGGGAGAGGGAAATGGGGACCAAGGCATGAGAAAGGGTATCAATGTGTGTGAAGTAATGCACCTACCATCTGGTGAATATAATGTAATGCTTCTATTAATTACAATAAAAAATATGTGGAAAAATATTTGTTGGGTATGGTAGTTAAAGAAAATGTGAATGGAGCACAGTCACCATACTTGTAATCCCAGTATTTGAGTGGCAGAGAAGAGGAGGTTCATGGTTCAAGGACAGCTCTGGGAAAATGTTAACAAAATCTGTATTTCAACCAATATCTAAGTGTGGAAATCCTGTAATTAATTCCAGCTAGATAGGCAGAGGTGGAAGAATTTTGGTCCAAGAACTAGTATCAGGAAAAACTTGAGACCACATGTAAAAACTAACTAAGGTTTAAAAGGCTAAGTGTGGTTTAAGTTGAATAGTGTTTGCTTAGCCAATGTGAGACCCTAAATTTGAAACCTTAGACTGCAATTATCATTGCTTTGAATCTGCTGGGTGCCAGGGACTCATAGTCATACCCACAAGAGGCTGAGATCTGATGCCTGAGGATAGAAGGCAATTCTAACAGGAAAATCTGTGAGACTCCTATTTGCGATTAACCACCAAAAAGCTGCACCTGGAGATGTGGCTTTCAAGCAGCTAAGGGACAGTACTCAGAACCTGAATTCAAGCCCTCCGTTCATGTACCTGGGCATGTATGCATGAATGCATACACACACATAAACACATACACAAACACCACCACACACAACCCATTGACTCTAACTACTTGTATTAGCTCAGACTTCTCTAAAAAATTCTCAAATTACGTTTTTCACAAGCTTCTTGGTTCCAAGTGGAATGAGGCTTACAGCATTCTCAGATCTACCAGACATCACAGGATACCATTTCATGGCTGTGCCTTTGATCTGATTAGAATGCAAAGTAAGTTCTTGTCTTCAAGAAGCGTGGCATTCACTTGCTATTCACAAAGAAAATACTTAACAAATAAGAGCTTCCCAGGGCTGATCTGAGGGAGGTTTTCGGTTTGACTTTATGTTGTAGCTTGTGGACTCCAACAACTATGATTCTGCTTCATTATATCTTCGGTAGGCCCTACAATCTGGATTTTAGCAAAGCAGAGCCAAGTGATGGAGAAAGAACATATTTTAATGACATCTTTGGAACCCCTGTGTTAGTCCTACCTGAAGTCAGACTACCTTTAGATTTCATGACCAAAGCATTTAGCCTGGGTGCTGGCATGGTACCCGTTCTGGGTTGTACCCTTTGGAACAAACCAGTGAATAGAAGTTAGTGTTTTCTTGAGTGCAGTGTGTTTCCTAGTTAATTATTAAATTGGAATAGGTAATCTTTGAGAATTCCTCAGTTTATATCCAATTTAATCATCGCGGTGTGTGGCATCAGCATTTGAGACTTGCAGTTGGTGCCTGAAGTGAGTGCAGGCTTGTGATGTCAGACCCAACCCTGAGTAGTCAGAACAGAGAATAGAATTGAATTAAACTGAATGGTTTCTGGACAGCTGCCATTTCTATTCTAGATACAAGTTCTTCCCAGGATGGGGTGTTTACAAGTATTTCCTCCCTGTTTATGATTTGTTTTTTTCCATCCTTTCACAGAAGAAAATTCTAAAAGTTGATCCAGTCCAGCTTATAATTCATTTTGTCAAGGATTATGTTTTTGGTGTTAAGTTTAGGAACTCTGCCCAGTCCTAGACTTCAAGATTTTCTACTTTTTTTCCTCCCTTCCAGATGTTTTATAATTGTGCATGTTATAATAAATCCCTCATTCTATGTGAGTTTTTGTTTCTCAAGCCAGTACTGGGGCTCAGACTCAGAACTTTTTGCTCAAGGCTGTCACTCTACTATTTGAGCTACAGCTTCACTTCTTGTTGTGTGTGTGTGTGTGTGTGTGTGTGTGTGTGTGTGTGTGTGTGTGTGATTCATTGGAGAATTGGAGATAGAAGTCTCACAGAATTTCCTTCGTGGGGTGCTGTCTTCAAATCTGAATTTCCTGGTTTCAGCCACCTGAGCAGTTAGGACTACAGGCATGAACCAACCATACTTGGAGAGGTATTATTTTTATATGAAGTATGAGGATTAAGTAAAGAGCTTCTTTTTTGTTGTGGTTCTGAAGAGGACTTCCAGTTCTTTGTTAACAGAAGAGCAGAAATAAGGCATAATTCTTCCTTGCTTTCCATCCTTGAAGAAATGCATTCAATCTTAAGTGATCATCTTTAAAAATGATTGTAGCTGTAGTTTTCATTTTCCTTTCTATTCCTATTTTTCTGAAAGTTTAGAGTGAATACACATGACATTTGCTAATACATTCTATAACTGATATCATGCAATTTTTATTTGACATGTAAATATGATGAACAAGCCTTGCATAACTTTATTAATCAAGTTGAGGTATAATAGTCTTTTTTAAAAAATGTTTTGGGCCAGGAGTTTGGCCTAGTGGTAGAGTGCTTGCCTAGCATGCACAAAAACCGAGGTTCGATTCCTTGGTACCACATACATAGAAAACAATCTGGAAGTGGTGCTGAGGCTCAAGTGGTAGAGCTCTAGCCTCAAGAAAGTCCAAGGACAGTGCTCAGGTCCTGAGCTCAAGCCCAGGACTGCTAAAGAAAAGTGTTTTATAGTACCATCCATTACTTGTATAAAGAGGGTTTCATTCATTAGCGATCACTTCCTAAATTGTTACAATGAGTTGCAAAATTGTTTTCTAATTTTGCCATTCATTCTGCATTTACTAGTTCGTATTCAAATGCAGTTTTCCTTCATTTATGCTTGCTCACTATGTATTTATAAAATATTGTAATTCAACTTGATATAATCTGTGACTACCATTTTTTTTTTGCAGTCCTGGGCTTCAGCTCAGGGCCTGAGCACTGTCCTTGGGCTTTCTCAAGGTTAGAGCTCTACCACTTGAGCCTCAGCACCACTTCTGGCTTTTTTCTATGTATGTGGTACCGAGGAATCGAACCCGGGTTTTCGTGAATGCTAGGCAAGCACTTTAACCACTAGGCCAAACTCCCGGCCCAATATGTGACTACCATTTTTTAATTGCTTGTTTCAGTGGCCTAGTTTTGAGCAATGGAAGTCCCATTCCAGTTCGTACTTTGGCTTTGTGGGTATAATCTCATTTCATCTGAGTATAAAAACAGATGTGGCAGGCTCCTTTTGTCTTCCTCTTATCCAAGAATAAGACTAGGCATCTTGGCCAATCAACCTGTCCATCTTCCAGTTCTCTACCTCCTGGCTCCAAATCCATCTCCTCTGTCCTGCTTGGGGATGCCAGAATTGAATCCTGCCAACATGATTCCCCCACCTCCTCTCATGCTGTTGAGCCTTGCCAGTAGAGGGCACTGGAGGGAAATTGCAGTGCTGGTCCTTTTAAGCTGTTCTGCTGTCCCTTTCCCTTTCTCCTAAGGATCTGCTGCCAGCATTGTTCACACAGCACCAAAGGCACTTAGTTGCCAGCCTCCTTCCTGCTCAGTAATCCTTCCTCTTGGTTTTCTGCTCACCAGATTTGGTCTGCTGGCACCCTCCAGGTAAGTATTCTGTTTAATAATCTCTGCCCACCCCTGTGGCCCAGCTGTGCCAATGGTTGTTGGCACAGCACTCCTGAGTTGCAGCTATCTCATTTCTGGGGACTTTGAATCTTATCTATCAGGAGAGGGTCCCTTTGCAAATTCTTTGAGTATTCTCTCAAATTTAATCACACTTA
Source organism: Megascapheus bottae (assembly GCF_031878675.1). Classification (NCBI taxonomy): domain Eukaryota; kingdom Metazoa; phylum Chordata; class Mammalia; order Rodentia; family Geomyidae; genus Megascapheus; species Megascapheus bottae. The sequence goes on from NC_143521.1 coordinate 7,300,810, forward strand.
TGGTATGATTAAAATTGTCACTTATCCGCTCTAATTCGGTATTTCTAGTGAATACCTCTTGATAGCAGAGTTTTCTTGCACTATCTTGTTCTATCTTGTGAACGAATTTTAACTGATGGAAAATGGCTGAATGCATTCTATAGTATATGGGGACAGCATGTCAAATGCTGTTACTTGTGGTTGTGTGACACTGGGACACGAGGAAAATGCACTAGCAGCTCAGTCCATTGCATTTTGCCTGATGACATCTACAGAAATTGCTTGCTCAGATTAGAAAATCATTCATATGTGTTTGTCTGATATGTTAATAGTTTCTTATAAAATTGAAATATTGGTGGTTTTGATGGTATAAAATACACCCAACTTATTCTTTGTCCAAAGACAAATTCTAGGTGCTCAGGGATCTGATATCCCATCATTCAATCTCAATTATTGAAAAATCCACCTTTTCCCAAGTGGTATTAGAGCTCATGTTATGTCATGTCATTTCATACTATATTTCATAGTATGATGTTATGTCACATATTAGAATAGAGAAATATTAGATTGGCGTAGGTATTTTCATACTGTAATTTCCACATGAGCTTCAATCTATTTCCAGCCTTACTGTTCTCTTCCACGGACAATGGTTCATGTGCTAGCACCACATGCTTTCATCAGAGAGAATTGATAGTAAATTTTAGCATTCATGAAGGCTAATCTTCTCTTACTGCTGTTATCTTTCAGAACTTTTTCATATTCTTCTATGCTTATTTTCAGAATTAGCTTGCTTTATTCCAGGAAAGTTTGCTTTTACTTTTTTTTTTTTTTGCCAGTCCTGGGCTTAAGCTCAGGGCCTGATCACTGTCCTTGGACTTTCTCAAGGCTAGAGCTCTACCACTTGAGCCTCAGCACCACTTCTGGCTTTTTTTCTATGTATGTGGTACTGAGGAATTGAACCAGGGTCTTTGTGCATGCTAGGCAAGCACTCTACCACTAGGCTAAACTCCCAGCCTGCTTTTACTTTTTACGTGTGTGTGTGTGTGTGTGTGTGTGTGTGTGTGTGTGTGTGTGTGTGTGTATGCTGATCCTGGAGTTTGAATTCAGAGCCCGGGTGTTGTCCCTGAGCTTTTCTGCTCAAGGTAGTATACTACCACTTGAACCACAGCTCCACTTCTGGCTTTTTTGGGTAGTTAATTGAAGATAAAAAAAATCTTCAAGATGGAAAGTGGTGCTATGGCTCAGTGGTAAAGTGCTAGCCTTGAGGTAAAGAGATCAGGAACAGCACCCAGGCCAGAATTCAAGCCCCATGAGCAACCAAACAAACAAACATCTCCACAATGGGGCTGGGAATGTGGCTTAGTGGTAAAGTGCTTGCCTGGCATGAATGAAGCTCTGGGTTTGATTCCTTAGTATCACATAAGCAGCAAAAGCCAGAAGTAGTGTTTTGGCTTAAGTGTTAGAGTGCTAGCCTTGAGCAAAAGAAGCTCAGAGACAGTGTCTAGGCCTTGTGTTTATCCAGGATTTTTTTTTTGCCTGGCCTAGCTTTGAACAATTTGTATACATACACATGTATTACTTCAGGAGAACAAACATCTTTTTGATGTTGTATAGTCCCTCACCAAAATAAATGCTAGCTGGCAGTGGCTGTTCACCTACAGCTCCAAGTACTTGGAGGCTGAAACAGGAAGATCAAGACTTCAAGCTCAGCCTGGGATATGTAGTAAGGCCCTATCTTAAAAAATGACTAGAGATACAGAACATGCTGTGTTTAAATCGTTTTCCTTTTCTGTAATGTTTTAATTTTCCTAGCACATTACTTTTTCTAGTGTGGCACATTTCCTATTAAGTCTTTTATATTTTTTGTGTCTGTATTGTGTGTCTGCAAGTGTTGCTGTTTTTTATATAGGCCTTCCATAATTTTTCTTTCATACTACTGGATAGCACCGAGATTTCTAACATTGATTCTGTTTGTGAGTTTGTCATTTGCCTAGACACATGAATTGAGTGTCTTACAGTTCTTACGCATCTTCTCATTAGCTTAGGTATTCAGCATCATAGTGTTCAGTTGGAGAATGAAGAGAGATCTGATATCTCTTTAATCCTAATGATAACATCTCTAAAGTGTCTATACCAATTAGCATGTTACTTTCTGGACTGAAGCAAAAACTATGTCATCACATTAAGAAAGTATCTTTTCATTTTTATCTAAGATTATAAAATTAGTGATAATAGTAAAGCATTGATGACTCATGCCTGTCAAGCTAGCTACTCAGAAGCCTGAGATTGGATACTACTTCTTCAAAGCCAGTTTGGGCAGACTACTCTGGGAGACTATCTCAAAATAAATGGAAGAAAATACCAAGCTGGAGATGGGGCACAAATGATAAATTACAAGTTGAGTCCACAAGTTGAGCAAGTGAGAATCCCTGAGTTCAAACCCTAAAACTACCAAAATCCCCCTCCCCACTCCCTGCAACAACAAACCATTTGGGAATTGGAATTATAATAGTCTATGCATCATTTTTCTCACAAGTCTTTCCTTCCTTCCTTCCTTCCTTCCTTCCTTCCTTCCTTCCTTCCTTCCTCTCTCTCTCTCTCTCTCTCTCTCTCTCTCTCTCTCTCTCTCTCTCTCTCTCTCTCTCTCTCTCTCTCTCTCTCTCTCTCTCTTTTGTCAGTTATGGGGCTTGAACTCTGGGCCTCGGTGCTGTCCTTAAGCTCTTCAGCTCAAGGCTACCATCCTACCCCTTGAGCCACAGCGCCACTTCCCATTTTCTAGTGGCTAACTGGAGATTAAAAAAAAAAATCTCATGATCTTCAGTGCTTGGGCTGGCTTTAAACTGTGATCCTCAGATCTCAGCCTCCTGCGTAGCTAGGTTGCAGGCATGAGCCACAGGGCCTGGCTTATGTATTTCTTTTATATTTCTCCATTGATATTGATTTGGCCATGCCATCTATGAACTTTGGTTAAAAGTGGCAGTGTGTCAATGGAATTCTATGCTGCTGTCAGAAAGAACATCGCCCCATTTGTAAGGAAATGCAAAGAATTAGAAAAAAATCATATAAAGTGAAGTAAGCCAGACTCAAAGGAACTTAGGCTCAATGGTTTCCCTCATTTGTCAAAATCAGTAGAAACCTTGGGCAGAGATTTATAATAGAACAAAAGGCCATATAGTATGACGCTAAATGAAAGGATCTTAATGTACTATGTTAACTCTCATCTCTTTTGTTGACACTTGGTTATCTCATTTTGTTACAGTATTTCACCTTATTATCTGATATATTGTACATATGTGTATTTGGTTATTTGAAATCAGATAGGGAAGGGGGAAAACAAGATGAGGGGCGGGGGTGCGGGGAGGGAAATGGGAACTAAGACATGAGAAAGAAAGGGTATCAATGTTTGTGAAGTAATGCACCTTCTAGCTGGTGAATATAATGTAACCCTTCTATTAATCATAATAAAAATATATGGAAAAGAAGTGGCAGTGTGTGAGGTCTTAGCTCAATATATCAAGTTTCTTCTTCTCTTATGTTTTTGCTTCTATCATCAAAAGGACATGCCACTCTAAGAGACACATGGAGCAAACCTGAATTTACCATTTCCTCTATCAGCCTTGTTAAGCTGGGGATAAAGGTAAATACTAAATGCAGTAAGTCAATCAGATTATTGGGGATGCTTGGTATTCATTATTTCCACAGCAATAGCTGATTTAATTTTTTTTTTTTTGCCAGTCCTGGGCTTAAGCTCAGGGCCTGAGCATTGTCCTTGGATTTTTCTCAAGGCCAGACCTCTACCACTTCCGGCTTTTTCTAAATATGTGGTACCAAGGAATCGAACCCGGGTCTTCGTGCCTGCTAGGCAAGCACTCTACCACTAGGCCAAACTCCTGGCCCCTGATTTAATTTTTAAAGTCCTTTTTGCCATCTAGAAATTTCTCACATAACATCTTCCTTATTAGATGGAAGAATATTAACAAATGAATGAGTGAATAAATGAGTACATTCACCAATATTGTATTAAAATAGCAACATTTGTTGAGTGCCAGTGGCTCACATCTGTAATCCTCGCTAGTCAGGGGTTTGAGATCTGAGGATCGCAATTTGAAGCCAGCCCAGAAAGGAAAGTCCTACATCTAATTAATCACCAAAAATCTGGAAGTGAAACTGTGACTCAGGTAGGAGAGCACCAGCTTTGAGTTAATAAAGCTAAGGGTCAAGCGCCCAGGTGCTGAGTTCAAGCCCCAGAGCTGGCACACACAGAGAGACATTAACATTTGTTTATTTTGTGAATGACAAGGCAAATGTGGAAGATCAATAAGAAAAATCAGTTACCACCAGGAAACTTGTTACATTCAAGGTAAATTTATTCACAACGACAAAAATGATCACAAGAAGTTTAAAAACAGGTATCATAAAGAGGTAAGATGTTAGACAGTGTCTTTTAAAAGTATTTTGTTGGATTTTACACGCATTTCTATTTATGATAGAGTAACAAACAATAAAATGCAGTGATCGTTGGAATTCTGATTGCTTGCATACAAAGTATATGAACTAAAATGCTGAAGCTTTTAGGTTATAAAGGTCTTACCGGAAAACAACAAAGTAAACTAATGATTGAAACAGTATTTCCACATACACATAAATTTACTCACTACATCGAGAAATACGAATTGTATATACTTTTAATTACCTGTCATGTATTTTTTTCCTTTTTACTAAAACGAAAGCAGGAAAAGTAATTTTCTTCTTTTTAATTGACCTCCGAAGATGTACTGTCTAATTCATGAGAAATGTGAAATTTCAGCTGTTTATCCTCCATACTTCTAGGGGATAGGCCCATCATGTCTTCCTGGCTAAGAAAGTCATGGAGCTGGCGAGTGAACTTGGAAATTCCCTGGCTGACAGGCCCGTCGGGCTTGTTACTAGATTTCTTATTTTCTGAGGAGAGATCCTGGTTTTGGCTGTGGTGGTTGTGTGATTCTGCACTGTGGAGATTCATCTCATGCATGTCCCACTCAGCGGGAAACTTGAGATGCTGAGGAAAGAGCTTGAGTGTATCATGGGACTCCTTAGTGTCTGTGTGTGGGGAAAAGTCCTCGTGTGTGAAACGAGGAATGGGGATGACCCTGAGTGTGTCATGGGGCTCCTTGCCTTCCCACTGTTCCTTTTCCTTGTGCTCCCTTTCCTTGACTTCCTTTTCCTTTTCCTTGCCTTCCTTGCTTTCCTTTTCCTTGCCTTCCTTGCCTTCCTTTTCCTTGACTTCTTTTTCCTTGCCTTCCTTTCCTTCCTTTTCCTTGCCTTCCTTGCCTTCCTTCTCCTTGCCTTCCTTCTCCTTGCCTTCCGAATACTCTTCAGTGTGAAGAACGGGGATGACCTTGAGCGTATCGTGGGACTCCTTGCCATCTCCGTGTTCCTCTATCGGCGTGTGCAGAACAGGGATGACCTTGAATGCATCATGGGACTCTTTGCTTTTCGTGTGTGAACTGAGGTCCACCTGTGAACCATTAGGAATAGAGATGACCTTGTATTCATCACCAGACTCCTTGTCTTTAAAGTGTGGACTATAGGCCTTGTGATTAGCCTCAGGTTCAGGGTCAGCCTTGGGTGCACCAGGGGACTCTTTGCTTCTTATGTGTGAGGAATATTCCCCATCACGAGACTGAATCACAGCAAAATGGAAGAAGAATTAGATGGCCAGGCAGGGATGGGAATATTACCATTCCTTCTTTCTTTTTTTCCTTCCTTCCTTCCTTCCTTCCTTCCTTCCTTCCTTCCTTCCTTCCTTCCTTCCTTTTTTTTTCCTTTTGTTTCCCCTCTCTAACTTTTAGGTCATGTCTATACTGAATATGGTCTCAACTTGTTTGAAAGAAAAACCATCAGCCTCTCTATGTACTCTACCAATGTATGGTTTTCTTCCTGTCATATCACTTAGGTATATAATACTACCTATGGGGTTGCCTCGGTACTTCTGATTTACATAAAGAAAAGGTGCATTGAAAGTTCAAATGCAGGAGCCAGATTATAGCTGTGAGGTCTAAGCTTCTCTAGATATTCCAGGTTGAGGTCAACCCAGACAAACAAGTTGGTGACACCCCCAACTCAACAACAACAACAAAAGCTGAGCATGGTGCTATGTGCTTGATATGCCAGCTAGGCAAAAAACATAGGTAGGAAGGTTGAAGTTGTGGTGTGGCTATCCTAAACAAACAAAAATCCTGTGAAAGCTTGCCTAACAAATAACTAAAAACTAACTCAGGTAAAAAGTCTGGGGGTGGGGCCGGGAGTTTGGCCTAGTGGTTAAAGTGCTTGCCTAGCATGCATGAAGACCCGGGTTCAATTCTTCAGTACCACATACATAGAAAAAAAGCCGGAAGTGGTGCTGAGGCTCAAGTGGTAGAGCTCTAGCCTTGAGAAAGTCCAAGGACAGTGCTCAGACCCTGAGCTTAAGCCCAGGACTGGCAAAAAAAAAAAAAAATTTAAAAGTCTGGGGGTACAGGTCAAGGGATTGGTAGAGTTTCTGCCTAGCAAACATGAAGCCCTGGGTTCAAAATGCCAGTAATATACACTCTCACTCCACCCCCCCCAAGAAAAAAAGGAAAGAAAGGAATGTAAAAATGTAGAATAAATAGTAATGGCAGGCCCGATTGGATTGGAATTCTTTGATTCAGGTTCAGTCAGTGTCATTTTGTGATGCTACAACTTCTCTGCGGTGTGCAATTCCAAAACATGACCATTATGGTTGTTTTGGTTTTGTCTTTTTTTTTTTTAATAAATAACTGCCCTCTTCTGAAATCCTTTTGGATTAAAAATAATCAGGTTAGTATAGTGAATGTTTTAGAGTCAGGATTTGGAAAAGCAAATAAAATTATGTCAGGGAAACCCAAGGAAGAAGAACCCACCACATGGAAAGAAGGTGGAACTTCACGGTCATAAATGAAATACGAAAAAAACCCCTTGTTTTGTGCTTGCTGACCGCCAGCGCAAAAGTGCACAGCCTGCTTTCCACGGAGTGAGCCCTGCCCCGAGCCGTGGCTTGCGTCTGTGACGGGACTTACCTGGACATTAGACACTTCGAAGGGTTTAGCCTTCTTCCCCTCTCGACCCCCGTCGTGAACCGCGCCATCCCCACGGCTTTCGTGGCTTTCGTGGCTTTCGTGGCTTTCGTGTGCTATGGCGGGGATCACGGGCGTGAAGACGGGGGCCTCCAGGGCGATCGGGGGAGGCAGGGTGATCACTTCTTCCGAGTCGTGGGTGTGGCGGGAGTCGTCCTTGCGGCGGGAGTCGTCCTTGCGGTGGGAGTCGTCGCCCCGGTGCTCGTCGTGGTGGTGGTTTTCGTGGTGGTCGTGGTGGTCGTGGTGGTCGTGGTGGTCGTGGTGATCGCGATCCGTTTCTTCCGACTCGGAGACGTCCTGGCTGTCCAGGCGTTCTCCTATCTCGTCCTCGTCCAGCTCCTCCAGGTGGCTTTCGCTGGGAGCACTGGAGAAGGTCTGAGAGGGAAAGGCCAGCTGTCAGTGTGGGCCCAGGGTCCTTTCACTCGTGCTTGTTTTTTTTTTTTTTTATGTGGTCTCTTTCCTGGGTGTCTAAGAGCTCCTAGAGCATTTAGAAGCAAAAGCCTTTCAGTGAAAGGACACAGGAAATAAGAGTCTAGAGGGCTTCTCCTACTTTTTGCATGCCAAAGTCATTTGTTTGCAAGCTAGGCACTGGGGAGGTGTGTGTGGGGGGGGAGAGTGGGGGGTTGGCCAGTAACCACAGCTACTTAAGAGGCTGACATTTGACTGAGGAGCCAGGGGCAAAGGAAAGTCTGAGACTCAGCTCCTATCCACCACCCAAAGGCTAGAAGTGGGAGCTGTGGCTCAGTCCACAGTGTGTCAGCCTTGAGCAAAGAAGCCAAGCAAGAATGAAGGCCCTGCGTGCAAGGCTCAGTTCTGGCACACACATACACCTTACACACACACGTTTTACAAGTATTATACCTGAGTAAAACATGCATATTAATACTATTGCTTTGGTTTGAGGGACTTGCTGTGTAGCCCAGTATACATCAGGCTTTGGGTCCCTCCCCCCCACACAAGAGAAGATTGATATTAAAATAAGTAATAAAGTAGGTAAAAGTACTTGCACAATTCAGACATTATGTCATTTGGTAAACTCAGTGACAGACAAATGTGAGCTTGATCATTCTTTTGAAATGAAAAGGCTCAAGGTAACTAAGAATATCTTACATTATGTGTATCAAAACCTATAACCCCTCCCTCCTAGCACCTGGATAGTCAAAAGGTTAACTACAGCTCTAATCTGTGCACCAAATTACACAGTTAATATGTTAAATAACTTAGTAAACATCTTGGGTCCTTTTATACTTTTCTTTTTTCTTTTTGCCAGTTCTGGGGCTTGAACTCAGGGCCTGGGCACTATCCTTGTGCTCAAGGCCAGTGCTCTACCACCTGAGCCACAGTATCACTTCTGGCCTTTTCTGTGTATTTGGTACCTAGGAATTAAACTCAGCCCAGAATTCTACCAGTAGGCCATGCTTCCAGACCTTTTATATGTTTCTTTAAGAATTGTTAACATCTTCAAATGGAATCTTAAGGAAAATACATTCACTTTGCTCAGTAAATATATTTATGATCCTAGTCAAAAAGAATACTTAAGAAAGTGTTGTGCTAGAAATGGAAACATGCTAATCCTGGCTTTGGGATACATTAATGCCATATATTATTTCAGATAATATAATATAATATAATATTTCAGATATTAGATAAGGCATCTTTAGCATACTTTGAGTAAATTGTAAAAGGCTTAAAGTTTCATGTGGTAGGCAAGGGTAGACAGTTTCTGCAACATCAAACTTATCCGAAGTATCTCTATTTCTGACATGTAGTAAATGCAAGGCCTTTTTCCTGAGCAGGTTTTGCAATGGAGATTTGGTGGAAAACTTGTGAGTAATAAGTACTTCATCAAAAGGGAAGGCAGCAATGGCTTCCTTCTTGTCTCCAGTGACAGAACTGTAAAGCCCCAGGGGAACTCACCTCTTGTGGCAAGTCATCAGATTCTTCAGAGGACATCACATTCTGAAGAGAGAAGAACACATGACTTTACATCACCCAGGCTGCCTCAGTAGGGATATCTTTCAACACAAGAATCCAACCAGTGCATTATTTGATATTCTAGGCACATATACCCCACCTGGTGGGAAATCCAGTTGATTTGTCAGAAGCCCCTCCTTAGTTAGCTGTCTGTTGTTGGGTTTTGCTTTGGGCTTTTATTGTTTTTGTTTGTGGTACTGGAGCTTGAACTCAGAGCCTGGGTGCTGTCCTTAAGTGATTTTACTAAAGGGTAGCACTTGACCACTTAAGCTCTACTTCTGGCCTTTTGGTGACTAGAGATAAGAATCTCACTGAATTTCCTTCCCAGGCTTTCTTTGAAATGTGATGGTCAGATCTTAGCCCACCTGAATTGCTAAGAATACAGCTAGGATTACAGGGAGCCATTGGCTCTTGGCTTATTTGTTTTAGTTTTAAAAAATGTATTAATACCTGTGGTGCTAGGAGATTCTTCTTCTCAGATGGATCAGGCGTTAGCCATGAGGCTGCAGCATCTGGGTATTTTTTGTTAAAAAACTGCTAAAAAAAAAAAAGAGATACATTTCTCATTGAAACAATGCCACATAACTCAAGGATCTCAACTCCATAAATGGGAAAAAACAATGACACTTTGCTAATTTCCAACATACACACATGCTACATATTCATATTCAGCCAGAAATAGAAACCCTTTGCTAAAATCATTTTTAAAAATTGCATTGTAAAGGTGATGTACAGAAGGGTTACAATTATGTCAGGTAATGAGTACTTTTTTTTTCCTCCCCCTCCTCTTCCTCCTCCTCCTCCTCCTCCTCCTCCACCTCCTCCTTCTTCTTCTTCTTCTTCTTCTTCTTCTTCTTCTTCTTCTTCTTCTTCTTCTTCTTCTTCTTCTTCTCTCCCCCTCCTCTTCCTCCTTCTCCTTCTCCTCTTCTTCTTCCTCTTGTTCCTCTTCCTCTTGTTCCTCTTCCTCTTGTTCCTCTTCTTCCTCTTCTTCTTCTTCTTCTTCTTCTTCTTCTTCTTCTTCTTCTTCTTCTTCTTCTTCTTCTTCTTCTTCTTCTTCTTCTTCTTCTTCGTCTTGGGGCTTGAACTCAGGGCCTAGGCAGTATCCCTAGCTTCTTTTACTCAAGGCTAGTCCTCTATCACTAGAGCCATAGCTCCACTTCTGGCTTTTTCTGTTTATGTGGGTCCAGAGGACTCAAATCCAGGGCTTCACACATGCTAGGAAAGGAATCTACTCCTAAACAACATTCTCAGCCTGATACGAATCATTTTCTAAGATTGTTTTACCTATTGAGTCCTTGTGATTCTTTTCTAATAAATTCCTTTAGTTTTCCTGTATGACTATTTAGAGTCCTGTTTAATTTATCATGTCTTTTACTATCCATTGGGCTTTCACACTTTATTTAATAAACTCTGTGTGTGTGCGTGTGTGCGCGCGCGCGCGCGCGTGCATGCAAGTGCCAGTAGTACCAAGTAGCAAGTGCCAGTATGGGAGATTGAACTCGGGGCCTTGCATTCTTGCTTGGCTTTTTTGCTCAAGGCTGACACTCATTACTTGAGCCACATTTCCATTTGCAGCTGTTTGCTGTTTAACTGAAGATAAGAGACTCCTAGAGTCTCTTGCTGAAGTGGCTTTGAACACTGATCTTCAGATCTCAGCGCCTAACAAGGGCTGCAGTGTGAGCCGACAGCGTCAGACTTCCTCCCACATTTCTAAATAGCAGGAACAGTGGCTCAGGCACTTTTTCAAAGAGCTTTTTAAGTAGTAGTTCATTTGATCCTCTGAGATGCCATAAGATAGACCATAGCGTTTCCCTTCTCTTACCTTTCAGGAGGCTTAGCCACATTGTGGGTAAGTGGTAAAACAAACAAACAAAAACAAACAGAAGCAAGTATGCCTGGGTCTGGTTGCTAGCTCTGCTTTTGTTTGTTTGTTTGCTTCTCACACCTTCCTTCCTGTTCTAGTTTTGCCAGCTAAATTTTCCTTCAAATAAAAGAGGACCTTAAAGCAGAGGTGCCCAGAATTACTATAGATCTTTGTTTCTGTCCCATGGAAACCAGAAAAGATTTTCTAAGACTGTATTGCATAATATTCCATAGGGTTGCTTAAATGTAAGTTAATGAAAATGAAAATAAATAAATAAAAATTCAGCTGGGTACCAGTGGTTCATCTCTGTGATCCTAGCTACTCAGGAGGTGAGAGCTGAGGGTCAAGGTTTGAAACCAAACCAGGCTGGAAATTCCATGAGACGCTTATCTCCAATTAAGCACTAAAAAAAGCCAGAAGTAGAGCTGTGGCTCAAATGGTAGAGTGCCATCCTTGAATGAAAAAGCTCAGGGACAGTGCTCAGGCCCTGTGTACAAGTGTACAAGTCCCAGCTCTCTCTCTCTCTCTCTCTCTCTCTCTCTCTCTCTCTCTCTCTCTCTCTCTCTCTCTCTCACACACACACACACACACACACACACAACCAATTGAAATCCAATTTCTCAGTTTCTTTAGTCATATGTCTGGTACCTGTTTTATCACACAGTAATACTACAATATTAAGATGGTTACACAAAATTTCTATGGGTCCAAGCTGCCAGAGACATAAATGGAATGGCTTTATAATGCCAAGTTAGTGCATGTGGCAAGTGATGACAATATTTAAGTGCAGATAGGTAGAACTTGTTCTGCACAAATGACATGTGACAGTCTGTTGTGCCAGCCTGAATAATTCCACAGCCAGAGTTTCTGGGAAATAAGTACCAAATGAACAGTTCAGCAGCATGAAGTATCGCTCTCGTAGCTGCTGCAGCTACCAAGTGGGCTTCTCCTAAAGACTTTGCTTGCCTTAGGAAGATGCAAAATCTGCTAGATTAGATGAAGTCTCTGTCTCTATGTCCTGTGTGTGTGCATTCATGGACTTGGTACATGTGGCCACATGTGTGTTTCTGCGACTATCTCTCTGCTCTGTGCCTGTGTTTATGTAGATGTGTCTCTTTCACACACAGATGGTGCATACAATACAGGTGCAGGAAAACTATTAGTTAAACTCATAATTTAAAAATAATATAGAGAAAACATACATAATATTTATATGTGTGTGTACAAATGAATGAATTTAAAAATATTTCTAATGCCAATGGGCTCATCTTCTGGACTGTATTGTTATAGACTTTTCTGTATTTGCTCTGAGGTCAGAGTTTTTGGGATTCTGAGCCTTCATGTCCCTCCACCATGGATAAAACTAGCTTCCTGCTTCTGCATCCTTTCCATACTTTATTCTACTTTACAAACACTAGTTCTTGCCTCTTGCATCGTACCAGGAAATGTTATGTTCCTGGTTTGTTGTTGTGTTTAACATCTGTGCTCCTAAATCAGGTAGGAAATAGAAATGCCCACTTTCCATTGATCACGACAAACACCTCTTACTCTCTTCATTAAGCCGAGAAATCCATGCGTGCAGGGACCCCCACGCAGCTCTATACTGGCTTTCATTACATTTATCTGGAATTAAACTCAGTTCTCTTTTGTCCCTGCTCCCAAGACAAAACTCATTTGTTATTTGGCAGGCACGGTTTTATCTATTGTGGAGGGGAAAGTACATTGAAGATGCTGATCAAACTGTTGTAATGAATAAAGAATTGGATTTGGTCTTAGGCTTAGAAAAATGTCAGCAGATAAGCACAATAAATACAAGCAGTACAAACAGACTCTTCACAATGAGCTTCTTAGCAAACATCTTTGTGGGCCTACCAACCATTCTGGTCAATGGGTGAGGTGAACTTTAAACTCACTTTTACTAACTAGAGCAGCAAGTGACATTTTCTGCTTCTAGAAACATCATGTTGACTCCTGAAAAGCAAAAGTCACACACATTTATAAAACTCATTTGAGTTTTATATCATTGAGCAATGATAGCCTGGGCATTATTTTATGTATGAACAAACTTAATTCACAAGTCTAGATCTATAGCAGACAGTGGATAAATACTCACAAATGAACAAGCTTGAGTGCAAAGCCATTAGCAAGCTTGATTGTAATGGGTAATTTTTGTAGCACCCCTTAGAAAAATTGCATAAATGCTTGCATGGAATGATCAAGCCAGAAGAGGCTTACCTGTGTTTCTTCAGAGCTGCCAGACTCAATCTGCTTAAGCTTGGAAAGAAAAAAGGAGAAGAAAAAATAATAATGTAAATGTATACTTCGCACAAAATTCCTGGGTGTATTTCAAGAATTTCTCTAAGATTCTAAGGTTGTACTTACTGGGAGGGAATAGGTAATGCCTATGAGGCAAAAGAAAATCACTTCAATTTTCATGATTGTGATTTTTCCTGCAAAATATTTGGAAAGGAATATTTAATATCTTACAACGATAGGGTTAAGAGGTATCTTTTTTTATACGGCCGCATGACAAAATAATCACAAGTTAAGAACATTCTAGTGGAATTTTTTCTACTCCTTAAAGGAAGCTTTTCTTTTTACTGTGGATTTTTTTCCGAGTTAGAATTTACAGTTTCCTCCCTTCTCTTTCACTTGACAAGGGATAGGAGAATTTTACATGTTTATAGTTACTTAACTTTAAATTTAGAGGGCTAGAGAGTCTACTATGACTCCCTTCTATTTCCAGCTACTGAAACCCCCAAACAGATCAGCAGTGATTTAATAAATTAAAACAATACATTTTTTCAAGGAAGAAGAAAGAATAAGGAAATAAAAGTAGGAGAGAAATTTGCTTTGTCTACTTTTCCAACATGCATTTTAGATGTGATTTTTAGTTTAAGTTATTAAGAGAATGATACTTAGGTGAATGAACAAGCATTTGGAAGTTAATTATTTAAGAAAAATATTTTAAAAATTTTAAATGAAAAGGGAACATTGTAAACAGCCAACGACTATTTTATTTGTGACAAGAAGTCTACATAGTGTCCTGCAGAACTCTTAGTGGAAATTTTAAGAGCTTAATTCAGAAGTAAGATATTAAGGAAGGGCTCAGAGTTTTATATTCCTTGAAACTGAAATAAATAAAAACATCAAAATTGAACATTATCGATGGCTTACATGATCAAAGATGATCCTTTTTTAATTCCCTACATAATAATCTATTAAGTGCTGCAGCTATAATTAATTATTCCAAAGAATTTTCCCTTTTTTTCTTGATTGAAAGCAAGGATTTCAGTCCTTTTGGAGAAGGACTGAAGTATTTTTTGGGGTGATAGTCAAGTCTTTTTAAGGTTTGTATTTCAAAATACCTGGAAGCTTTGAATCAGGAGACCTATAATATATCTATCTGACCTGCTTATTCAAAAAGACAAGCAGGATTCAAGACAGATTAATAGCATTACATATGATCTTCCTAAACCTTCCACTAGCCCCCATTCAATTCAAATGCGTGTATGCCCTGCTACACCATAGCTGCAGGCTTACCTTGGCGGGGAGAATCCCTGCCTGAGGATTCCGTGCTCCCTGCCTGCTCCTGCTGCTCCCAGCCCAGATCTCCCAGAATTTAAAGGCTGCTCCAGACACTCTCCACCAATACAGAGAGGCCAAGTGATGCGCCCCGCCCACCTGGTCCCACACTTCCCCTTCTGGTATTGTGGTTGAAAAAAAAAAAACACCAACCAAACCAAACACACACACACACACACACACACACACACAGGTTTCTACAGTTAAAACATTAGTTATATGCTTTTCATTGGTAGGATTCAGTTGTTCTTTTTATTGATAATTTCTGAATTAGCATAGAAATATTTAATACACTAAATAGGATGGATTTTTTTTTAAAGTTACTGATAATGTTCATGTCTGCAACCACATTTGTCTCTATCGTATTTTTTTGTGTGTTGAAACATACTTTATTAAAAAGAATAGTGTTTCAAATGTGAAGTAAGGATAGTTTTATTCACTCTTGTTGAAGTTGATAAATGATTTTTCAAAAGCTTGATCATAGTTTCTAATTTTTTCTGGTCTTCATGCCTGCCCTGGAGCAAGAGCTTAGGAACTCAGGGCCTGAGCTTCTTCTGACCAAGGCTAGTACTCTATCACTGGAACCACAGCTCCACTTCCAGCATTTTTGGAGGTAAGTCTCATAGACTTTCCTGCCCAGGCTGGCTTGGAACTGTGATCCTCAGATCTTAGCCTCCTAAGTAGTTACAGCTGTGATCCACTCGCTGGCACCCAGTGCTGCAGCTGATCATTTAATTTATAGGAACGACATTAAGGACACGGGCAAAGTGGCCTTTCAGTGCCATTGCAAAGGTCTGAATCTTTATTTATATAATGTAAGTTACTTGCTGGTGAAGAATATCTAGAAACCATATCACTAAGACAGATGAAGAGCACTTGGTTTTGAATTACAGAAGGAAGGCAGTTTCTGACTGAACCTACTTCATTGAAATTTCAGGAACCAGACTACAGCTTTCAGTTTCATTGCCACAATTGACCTGTGTGACCTTGAACAAATCGCATAACCTACTTATACTTGTTTCCTCATCTGATAATTGCACATTTGATTGCCTATCTGTAGGATTGTTCAAAATTGTGAGTTAGTGTGAGTATGACACTAATAACATGTGGCACATTTTTGGTCTGATGTCCCTGCATACTTGAAGGACTGCATTGTGTTAATTATTATGGGCATTTTGGGCATGAGAAGGTCATTCTGATTTGTATGTCTTTAAATAGAATGTGCTCTTAGAATGAGCAGACATGTGAGATCTTAAAACTAAATACATTAAAGAATAACTTGTGCATCTCTATAGGAATTGGATACATTTCTGAATTGTCTTTTTCTAGATTTTCTCCCAGAATATATAGTTAGCTAGTAACTAAGAAAAGAAAAAAGAGTTTATATTAACGAAGCTTTCCTGAGAATTTAAATAGCGTTTGAGAGGCCGGGAGTTTGGCCTAGTGGTAAGAGTGCTTGTTTAGCATGCACGAAGATTTGAGTCCTTGCTACCACATACATAGAAAACGCTGGAAGTGGTGCTGTGGCTCAAGTGGGAGAGCACTAGGCCTTGAGAAAGCCCAAGGACAGTGCTCAGGCCAGAATTCAAGGCCTGGGACTGGCCAAAAAAAAGTGAGAGAAAATTATGGGTGAAGTCTAAATAGTAGAGCAAAATTCAGGTGTAGCTGAGCTATGGGCCTATTTTAAACACCATTATCTTGACATGCTCATTTTTTCATCAGTTGTGAAATAAAATTTCCTTCACACTTGATTGTAAGAACCCGTGCGAATAGATGAAAGGTAATCTCTCCTATCATATTAGTTCCGAATATCAGTTCTGTTTGCCAGTTATTATTTTTAAGATATATGTAAAATAATTTCCTGCAGATTCAGTAGTATAAATAATCCATAAGTTTTCTTTTTTCTTTTCTTTTTTTTTTTTGCTAGTCCTGAGGCTTGAATTTGAGGCCTGGGCGCTATCCCTGAGCTTCTTTTGCTCAAGGCTAACACTTTACCATTAAAGCCACAGCATCACTTCTGGCCTTTTCTGTTTATGTGATAGTGAGGAATCAAATCCAAAGCTTCATGTATGCTACGCAAACACTCTACCAACTAAGCCACATTCCTAGCCCAATCCATAGGATTTCTAAACACTTGGTGAGGTAGAAAATTTATCTCTTGGAAGTACTTCCAAATGAATTGATCTTGTTGAATAAATAATTTATACATTACTAATAGTTATAAACATATTAATCACATAGAATGTGAAGTTGCAATGGAAATTTCTTGTGTTTTTAAAATGTTTTTCCTCCCTGTTTAACTACATTGTCCACATAAGTTTGTTATCTTTTCAATTTAGTGGCAGGAAATCCACAAATTATAAAAACAACAAGATTTCTACCGAGCATTTTGTGGTTTACCCTGTGTCTACTGGAATGATTTAGTGTGAGTTAGAGTTATAGGAATAGATGTTGTTGGAGCTCAGCCATCTCCATGTGAACTATATGACCCTTGGTTGGACTGTCCTGTTGTAGCTCCAGAGGGCCACATGATGGCGCACTTCCAAAAAGTAATCTAGACCATCGTCAGTTACTACTTTTCTCATGACAGGAACAGAGAAAATGAGCCTTCTCCTTGTCAAAACTGTAACACCGTTGCAGAGACCTCCATTTCAGGGGAGGAAATTTTTTCCAAGTGGGACGACACTACATCATCAGAGTCAGAGAGCTAGAGAACACAGCTCACACACAACAGCTCTGACAAGGATCTCAGCAATGTCAGGGTGACACAATCTTTTTCTTCCCCCTTCCTCCACTGAAAAGGTCACTAGTTCTCAGGTCTCACTCAGCCATTCCTTGTGAATCTATGGTTAAAGATGGAGTTTGGAAGAGTTTAATTATGAGTGATTGTTGTTCTTAATGTACTATGTTTTTTTTCTCTTCTCTTTTGTTGCCCTTTGGTTAATCTCATATTATTACAGTATCTGACTTTGTTCCCTGATATATTGTATATATGTTTATTTGTTTATTTGAAACAGCAAAGGGAAGAGGGGAAAAGGGGTTTGGCACACTTTAGAGTTGAAAAGAGAAACTGGTGTGTAATGGAGGTAATTCAGCAAAGTGTGAACAGGCACTTTTGACTTTAGTCGAGGTGTGTCTTGTTTGTTTGTACCCAAATGTGCCTCTAACATCTTAGAGCAAGATTTCCCATGGTCATAATTAATATGTTAAATAATTTCAACCTGCTCAATCTGTACAGCTTCAGCCTGCTCAAATGTACAGTTTCCATCCTTTTCTTTGTGTTTGCAAACATGAACTGTACAAAGGGATTTTACTGACTTATTTCCATACATACATATACTTTAACAAATGTAATATACTTTAACAAATTTGACTTCTCAGTTGCTTTGTGGTCTATTGACTTATCTCCTCTTTTAAAAAATGTTTAGGGGGGGCTGGGAGTTTGGCCTAGTGGTAGAGTGCTTGCCTAGCATGCACTAAGACCCGGGTTCGATTCCTCGGTACCCCACATGCATAGCAAAAAGCCGGAAGTGGTGCTGAGCCTCAAGTGGTAGAGCTCTAGCCTTGAGAAAGTCCAAGGACAGTGCTCAGGCCCTGAGCTCAAGCCCAGGACTGGCAAAAAAAAATGTTTAGGGGATTGCACTATGCTATTTTAATACATGCATGAAATGTATGCTGATCACATGTACCTTCTATGACTCGGACCTTTCTTCACCTCATCTCCAAACAGTCCCCTCTTATATTCATTCAGGATATCTATCTATCTATCTATCCATCCATCTATCTATCTATCTATCTATCTATCTATCTATCTATCTATCTATCTATCTACTGATATATAACAACATATTTTTTTAAGTTTTGGATGGCACAGATGAGAGGAAATATGTGAGATTTCCTTTTCCAGTCTACTTATGTGACGTTAACACAATAGTTTCCATTTCTATCCATTGTCCTGCAAATTACATAATTTAATCTTCCTTATGGCTAAATGATACAATAGTATAACTATTGTTACAGTAAACATTCATGTGTGGGTATCTCTAATGTATGTTAACTTACATTATTTAGTGCAGCAGGATCATGGCTGCTTGTCAGAGTCAAAAGATCCAAATGTCCAAATTCCTTGGAAATCTCATCCATGAAAAGAAGAAACTTAGTTATAAAACTGTTGAGGAACAGCTGGGTTACCAGTAATATTCTAAGGCACAATACATTGAAAATATATAAAAGTTAAAACAGTGTGTATAAAACTTTATTCTTTTTATTAAAACAATGTGAATTTTACATTATGCTTATTCCATAAAGTTTGTGTGCCAGCATATCTATTCAACGAATTAACAAATTTGATGCTATCATAAAAATGTATGCAATTTTATGTGATTTTTTTGGTTGCTTTTATAAAAGTCCCATATAATGTATTTGTCCAGATTCCCTTAGAAATCACTTTCATGCTGAACAGATTACACCTGAGAACTTTAAACAAGATTGCTCTGCTCAAAGGTTTTGCTTTATGCTTGAAATAGCCTTGACTATGACTTCCCATTTAGGCTTCACTGCATTGCTGACGTGACAGCCATGAAACACCACTGCAGACATTGGGCTTCCCCAGAGCCTGGGATGGCAGGCACGACTCACTTCATCCAGTCATAGACCAAGATAAAGTCTCACTAACTAATATTTTGAGCAGGGCTGCCCTTTAAATATGATCCTCCAGTATCTGCTTCTCAAGGAGTTACATTTACAAACTTGAGCCTCTGTGCTTGGCATGGTTCACTGTCTTTTAATCACAGACAAAAAAATGTTAATGAGCATTGTAAATATATCATATAAAACTAAAATAAAAAATGATTTTGTAAAGCAGATTCATCCGTCTAAACATTTGACTTTGAAAGTCAGTGTCTTCATGACAAAGATTTTCGATCCTTATCTCCCACAAGTGAATTTTCTAGAGGCTTTTTTTTTTGGTTTCTTTTTTGTTTTTTTTTCTGAGCCTGGGGAGGGTTTTATTACACCCAAAGTGGGAGACTAGAATTGAAAAGGTGGACTGTTTCTTTCCTGGAAAATGCCTTCTGTGGTTTTAGGGGCAGTTTCTTTGCCAAAGAGATCAGGCCTACCAGGCCCAATCATAATCTAGACATGTTTTTAGATTTTTCTTTCCCACAATCACATCCTCTTTATTTCAAAGCATGTGTGGATGTCACTAGTCTAGGCAATCTATTCATATCACTTCGTAGGCCATAAAATTGTTCAAGCGCAATCTACAATCCATGCCCGGGACCAAAACCTCTGCTTCTCTTGCTTATTTCATACCCAACACAATTTCCCCTACTTTGTCACAAAAGTACTTCTTTGAAATTACATTGTCAGCATTTACTTTTCCTGTGACAACAAGCAGCAAGACTGAGGCTTCTGTTTTGACATGTTCCCTCAGAAAACAAGCTATCATTGTTGTATTTGCAATCTATGGGTTTGGAACTGAAGGACTAATTGTTATTTGCTGTTATTATTAAGTATGTAAAAAGATATTCAAAATAACAACAAAAATAACAATGCCATTTTGATATGCAAGTTCTAAAAATTTGAAAATAAGGTTTATATCTAAATATACCTTAAGTTCCATATTCCTAATTGTATGAGGGTTTATATGAATTTTTTGAGATCAAATATCTAAATATTTAGCATTAGTTACTTACTTTTCTAGTTACATCTATAAACTGATTTGATTCACTCTTTCAAAAAATATTCTTAGGATCAGTGAGGCACCGGGGACAAAGTATCTGCTTAAACCACTGGGATTAGAAAAACCTTACAAAGCAAAGCTTTGGTGTTCTACATTCAGTAGAGGATTGGTTATGGTGCTCATATCTTTTTTGGAATATTAGATATAACGTACATTAAAAAAATCTCATACATTATTTAAATCTTGTATTTTATGTGTTCCATCAAAATATTATTATTGTTATTATTATTATTATTAGTTCAATCCAAGGATGACTGTTAAGCTGTAAAGTCATAAATACCCAGCTTTGTTCAAACTTGGCTAAAACAGCAGAAAAACCAATGAAACACAACAAAAACTATATAATAATTGTTTGGTACAAAAAGTTTCTTAAACAGTTTTATCTCTAACAATTTCAAATCTAATACAAATTTAAAGGTTTACTTTTTTAAAATGTTATTTTAATGTATAGAGGGGTTACAGTTATACTCACCAGATAGAAGGTGTATTATTTCTCACACATTGATACCCCTCCTCATGTTTTTGTCCCCATTTCCCTCCCCTTACCCCCTTCCCTGATCTTTTCCCCCTCCAATTTCAAATAAATAAACATATATATAATATACTATGTAACAAAATCAGATACTGTACCAATATGAGATTAACCAAAGGGCAAGAGAAGAGGAGAGAAAAACATAGTACGTTAAGAACAATAGTCACTCATAATTAAGCTCTTGTTTCCATGTCCTTGAGGCCCATTAATTTGGCCTCATCCTATATGGCCTTATGTATCCAGGGTTTGAGCTATTAAGGTTTACTTTTTTGTTTTAACAGATGCTTTTCATTTAGTAGAATATCATTTAAGAGTCCTGAACTATATATGTGTGAGACTGTTGATCTCAATTTCTGAATCACGGATGAACACGCGCTTCTATTGATCATTGATTGATACCCTTAGCTTCCTAGAGAATACATAACATACAATGACTTTCAGTACTACTTTTCTCGATTCTCTAACCCTGAAGCAAATTCCTTCTTATATTTTAACTGATAACATATCAAGAGATAGGTATATTTCATAGTTAACCTTACATATTACTATATTATAGTACTGTATTTAAATTCCTTATTGTACCCCTAAGAATTGCAGCAAGTGCTGCTGAATGTATACCAAAGCGTTATCTTCTTTAGAGTAGTTGCTGTGAGGCCTCAGCCCAGCTGATACTCCTTTTCCCAGCCTCTACATCCAAGGGTGGCCATGGAAACAGAACACATCTGTTTCATTTCTTACAAATGGAATGTAAACTGAAGTGATGTATTCTACTTCTACATTCCACTATGTGCCTCCATAATCCTCTTTCTTAACTGGTGTCCAAATGGGGAGAACTCTGAAGCATTTTTATAGGGCAGGGCCCAAAGAAAACACAACTTGAGTTTTCTATTGACCAAGGATGAAAGTTTTCTCTTGATACTACTTTTAATTTTCCTTTGGTACCAGGAGATGAATAAGCCTTAATGAAGGTTTTAGTGGAAAGTGTCCGATGCTGGAAATGAAATACATTACTTTTTCATTGCCTAAACCACAAGCTTAATTAAATATTATTCATTTAGGCTACTCTCATTACCATCACTTCTCCCTAGATAATAAATTGACTTTTCAATAGGTGCAAATTGTTCACACCACATTATTTGCTTCATTTATTAATTAGGCTACCAGAGTTGGGTTTTTTTTGTTTGTTCTTGTTTATATTTGTTGGCTTGGATTCATTTTGCTTTTTCAGCCTGCTTTCCAAGTTGAAGATAGATACAGGTAAAGAAGAAGGGAGCATCAACCTATTTGGTGATATTTATAAACGTAAAGATCATGTTCTCCACAGTGGTAGAGACTTCTGTTTACTGGTAAAGATTTGTGTACAGATTAATTTTAGACCTAGTCACTTCCTACCAGATCAAATATTGTGTGGGTTGTCAATTCTAGGAAGGGTGATGAATTTTAAAATTGTACTATCATAATATTGGGAAGACCATAATGACCATAATTAGAAGAAACAGTAAGGTTAGGTTAGAAAATGTTTACGACTGGGAGCTAGAGTTTTGACCCTTTCCTGTGTACTTCCTTGATATTACCTAACCATTGAAGGACTTTGGTCTGTGGATCGTAGCTTGGCTAAGGGGTTAGACAAAGTTTTTGGTGAGGCAGTTAAAGAGATTCTGTATGGTATCTCAGCAGAGTTCATACACCCACTTGTCTGAGTTGGGGAGGAAATGGAGGATGGGGTCAGAAAGTCACCTTTTCCTGCTTTTAGACATTTCCAAAGCTTTCAGGCTGGGGTTTCAGATTTATTTTTGTTTATGGAGAACTGGTTTAGACAAAAGTAAAATTGTGATGCCTTAACTTCTGCTGAGATTTCAAACTTATTTATTTTAGCAAGCTCTACCTCTTATGTTTCCAGTTTACATATTTTGGAAGGAAAAGAGTAACAGATTTGATTTAAATACTGTAATCTTTAGTATATGAATGAATAAAAATACTTTATTTTTTAGAAGGGTAAAAAACTGTACACATAGTATATCTAGTTTTCTAAAAGCATAACTACTTTCATAGTATTCTTGTAAAATTGAGCATCCGATTTGTTTCTGGTTCTTCTGTCATTTGGTAGGCAGAAGGATGGGGACCAGGAAATAATGTGGTTAAACTCTATCCTACTTTTCTAGAAATGAGGGAACTATTTATCTGAGTTTCCTCATTTTATCTTTCACTCAGTGGAATTTTAATACATTTTTAAAAAACTTTGTGAAGCATAGAAGTATATAATAAATAGCTGAAGAATTTAGGAAAATAAAGCTATGAAATCTGTATGAATTTCTAATAGAAACTAAATGGCTATGCTATATATTGCTTTATAAATATTCATTTAGTTGCTTTGAAAGAATATAGTTTAACATATGCTTAAGAATTTCAGTTGTTATTTTAAACCATGCACTTTAAGTTTTTATTGAGGTATTCAGAAGGTATCTTTCGGAAACAAAATAGGCCTTCATTAGAAATAGCACATCCTGGCTAGGGCCATTGGTTTATACCTGTAATCTTAGCTACTCAGGGGTCTGAGATATGAGGATTTTGGTTCAAAGCCATCCTGGGCAGGAAAGCCCATGAGACTCTTATTTCCAGTTAGGCACCCCAAAACCACAGCTTAAGGGGTAGGGTTCTAGCCTTGAGTAAAAATGCTTAGACACAGCACGCAGGCCCTGAATTCAAGCCCCAGAATGGGCACCAAGAATAAAGAAAATAAAAAAATTGTACTTCCTAATTTATAATTCCATAATTCCAGTGCTAGAATTTTTCCCTCAGGAAGAGGACGAGTAGGGGAGAAAACAATGGGTAGCTTTTTTTTTTTTTTTTACTTGTGGCTATTTTAAAACTGTAAGACCACTCAAGGTATAGAAGAACAGCAGAAAAGTCACAAAGAATAGAGATTCCAGTAGAAGTTTTGGTTTGGATGAGAAGGGCTATTGTCAGTGTTGATGAATTCAGTAAACTCAGTAAACTAGAATAGGCATGATGAGCTATGAGCTTAAGGCATTTATTTACTTATCTGGCTATTTAGTTAGTTTTTGGCATCATCATGGTTCTTGAACTCAGGCCTGGGCACTGTCCCTAAGCCTCTCTGTGCTCAAGGCTAGCACTTTACCATGCGAGCCATAGCGAACACTATAAAATTATTTTTTACTTGACATTCACATTTACCTGGACATTTTCACTCTACTAGAGAGCCCTACTCTGTGGTCAGTGATGTGTAACAAAATTCAAATAAATGCAAATAAAATGCAAATGAAATGCAAAATAAAATGCAAATGAAATGCAAAATAAAATGCAGCTCTTGCTGCATTATTTTCCATGATGTTCCCAAACCTTCATTCGCTCCTCCCCAGTCCAAGAATGAAGACTTTCAAAATATTTAAAGTATTTGCAAATGTCAACACCAAACAGAATCCCCATGCATGAGATTCAAAAATCAGACAAGATGTTTTGCATTAAAGAAGTAAAATCCTTTTTTTTGTTGTTGTTATCAGGATTTTATTTTGGGTTTGTTGGTATTGTTATAGGCATTGTTGCTGATATTTGTTAAAGGAGTTGTTATGGTTTCTGAAGGCATGAAGAACCAAATCTGGTTTTAAGAACAAATAAAATTCTTAGGACTCTCTCTCTCTCTGTATGCAAATTGTGAGAGTTTTCTTTGTGGATTTTAACATAATGTTAAGGTTTTGACATTATTTTTAGGCTCTTTCAAATAAGAAGATGTAACTTTCAAAAACCACCTATAGGTTTGAATATCACATTGTTCTTTGAGTCCTTATTATCCTTTTCATATTCTGAGATTGTCATTGAAGGGCTTTTGAGGCAATATGAAGAAATGATGCAATTTGGTAGAAATGATTACCCAGTGTAAATTTATCAAATTTGGATTTATGGTTACCTTCCAGGAAAGCAAGAAAACAACACTCAGTAAGAAAATAGTCTTGCCACTGAATGTCAGTACATGGCATAGACTCTGAAGCATTTATGTTGAAGTTCTTAATGCATTGTCTTAGACTTGCCTTTGTCATTCTTAACACTTATCCCATGATGCACTATCATTGGCTGACTTGCTAGTGATGTCACAGGTTCTACAATTCCTGATTTTTAGAGGAAGGCTCTCCAATGGGGAAAGAATGGTGATGCATAGTCTCAGGAAAGCAGAAGACTGAAGGGAAATGTACCTATTAGGGTCTGGGTAGTCTCAGATCTAGCACTCTCATCTTATTTGCTAGGCTTGGGTTGCAGGGATAGTCTGTGACACCATGTTTTGTAACTTTTGGCTGATTTTAGTCAAGGAATGTAAGCAGTTCCATTTAGCTGTTTTTCTCTCCCCCTCCCCTCTTCCTTTTTTTGTTGTTCTTAGTGTGGGTCTTGAACTCAGGGCCTGGTCACTGTCCTAAGTCTCTCTGTGCTCAAGGCTAGCACTTTATTACTTGAGCCACAGTGCCACTACTGGTGTTTTGGTGGTTAATTAGAGATAAAGAGTCTTACTGACAGGTGGGCCGAAAGACACAGAAGATTTCTCCTTTCTGTGTGCATCTAGCATCATCTCTGGTCAGGCCTATGTCTTCCTCACACAACCAATTTTCACTCAGAGACCCCACCCAGGTCCTGGATTATGTTTGCATTCTCTCCCTTCTCTAATTTGGTTGTGTGAGTGGATTCCCGATGGTGCTGCCTTAACAAATCTATTTTGATTCTTGGATCTTTCATTTTCCATTGCAACAATACCCTATTTTGGAAAGCTTTTTGTTTATTCAAGTCATATGACATCTCTTTACAGATGGAAAATGATGAGCTGTTTGTGGAAATAGCTTATGTTCTAATAACGATGTCATATTTTCCACACGAAGAGTAAATGAAGCCTATAAAAGAAGAAATATCTGTCAATATCTGCTTTTCTGTTTCTGTGTCTCTGTTCTCTCTCTGCCTCTCTTTTTCTTTCCCTCATATCCTACTTACTTCCTTGCCCATCCTCTTTGTCTTCCTCTCTTGCTTCCTGCTGGCTAAAGGTGACTCCAATATTTCTATTTACAAATATCAAGCTGTTGGTAAAGGATGCCAACCTTGAAGCCTGTAGGATTTCCCATGAGAGAACTCTGGAAAGAAGTATATAAAAACAGTGAGCTGGAAGTCTATGACTCATGTCTGTAATCCTAGCTACTTAGGAGTATGAGATCTGAAGATTGTGGTTCAAAGCCAGCCTGGGCAGAAAAGTCCCTGAGACTCTTATCTTTAATTAACCACTCAAAACCCAGAAGTGACACTGTGGCTCAAGTGGTAAAGTGCTAGTCTTGAGTACAGAGAGGCTTAGGGACAGTGCCTAGGCCCTAAGTTGAAGACACACACCATAAAAAAAAAAAAAAAGAAAGGAAGGAAGGAAGAGGAGAAAAAAAAAACAGCTAAATGGCATTGCTTACACATATGTTCAAGTTGGATGGTGTAATGTCTCTATCTGTAAAAGTATGCAATGTGTAGAACATAATATTTTTTTTTTGCCAATCCTTGGGCTTCAACTCAGGGCCTGAGCACTGTCCTTGGACTTTCTTAAAGCTAGAGCTCTACCACTTGAGCCTCAGCACTTCAGGCTTTTTTCTATGTATGTGGTACCGAGGAATTGAACCCAGGTCTTCGTGCATGTTAGGCAAGCACTCTACCACTAGGCCAAACCCCCGGCCCCAGAACATAACATTTTTTGCATATGACTATTTAACAGTGCTTATAGAACCAGAATGAAAGCAATGAGAACCCTGAAAGCAATGAGAACCCTTCTTTCTTTTTCTTTTTTTCTTTTTTTTGATGGAGTACTAGGACTATAACTCAGGGCCTGAGCACTGTCCACTAGTTTTATTACTAAAGACTCTGTCATGTGAGCTATTCCTTCCGTTCTGGCTTTTTGGACTTTAATTGGGGATAAGAGTCTCATGGACTTTTTCTCCTAGACAGGCTTAGAACCATGATCCTCATATATCAACCTTTTGAGTAGTTCAGTTCATAGGCGTGAATCACCAGGGTCTCAGAAACTGTTAATTACTGATCATAGAAAAGCTGACCTGATGTTTTAATGATGACATAAAAAAAACATACATTTAAATACTTCACTTATTAACACTTAATTCAAGGCTTACAGAAAGTTTATTCTAGTTCATAGTCTAAATTAAAAAGAAAATTGAAGATTATTGCTCTGCTATAACCGCTAGATATTTGGTTGTTAAAAATAAAATGAATAACATCTTCCATTTAAAAAAAAGAAAAGCTGAACTGATGAAAAGTATTTCCAACTAGAGATTCTTCCACTTTGGTTGGCTCATAATACAAATGAAAGTTTATGACTACATTTCCATTTAAAATCATAAAGACAATTGGCTGACTTACAAAAAATGCAACCTATCTTTACCCCATCACTTTGAGGAAATTATAAATTTTAAAAGTCAATTTATTGTATATTTTCATTTTTGCTTTTGAAAATCATAAAAATCTCAAAGCTAGAGAAATAAGTATTAAGTAATTAAGTAGTCATAAAGTACCTTTTATTAATTCTGTTAAGCTTTATGATTATGACAATAGAAATGTTCTATTTTCTGTTTAGATATTAACAAATAATTTATTTTCCTAGAAAGTAAGAAAGAGGATACTGGCAACTTTTCAGAATTCATTTATTAAATTCAAGAAACTACACTGAAGCAAAGAAAGAAAGCCCCCTAAGTTGAAGGAGTTTAAATTGCAGTGCAAACACTGTGAAAAAATACTGTGAAGGAAATAATCAATAAATACATAATTTATGTATTTATGTATAATTTATGTATAATTTATGTGATAAATATAATAGATATTTTCCATAGTGTTAATTGTTAAAATATTTACATTCCAATTAACCTATTATGGAAATGTTATCTTTGTCTATTTTAGAAAAACAGGGAAAGAATGTGCTTTATAAACCATAATCAACATGGCTTGCTATGTTTTTAGAAAGTAACTTGAAGTTCATGAGAAGACATCTGGCTTATACAGTGCTTTTCAATATTTGAAGTTAGGTTTGTGAAGAGAGCTCTGGTCTCTAACTTCCTGTGTGAGTAGAAAAGGAAGTTCAATAAGGTTGGTATACAATGACCAAGCAATAATGACAGCTTATACATCAGAGATCTCTGCCCATAAACACAGCCTTTGGAAGATACCCTTACCACAGCACATGTGCATGGCTTGCTGAGCTGACAAAAATTGTATATTGTAAAACCCAGTTTTGAAATTTGGCAATTGTACTAGAAAGTCATTCCAAAACAAAAAATCTTTTATTTTTTATCGGTCATGGAGCTTGAACTCTGGGCCAGGGTGCTGTCCCTGAGCTCTTCAGCTCCAGGTCACCACCCTACCCCTGGGCCTGGGTGTTGTCCCTGAGCTCTTCAGCTCAAGGCTACTGCCCTACCACTGGGGCTCCAGCCCCACTCTGGTTTTCTAGTGGTTAACTGGAGATAAGAGTCTCTCAATCTTCAGTGCTCAGGCTGGCTTTGAACCACGATCCTCAGATCTCAGCCTCCTGTGCAATTAGGATTACGGGTGTGAGCCACTGCTCCTGGCTTAAAAACTTTTATTTCTGAAATTAGTGTTTGACTCTTGACAATCAATTGTTTGGAACTGTAATCACTAGTGGCAAATTTAAATAGTACCAGATAGACCCTGGAAGCCATGTCTATAGCCAGAAGACTGAGGTCTGAGGATCACAGTTTAAAACCAGCTGGGGTCAGAAGGCTCATGACATTGTTATCTCCAATTAACTACCAGAACAAGCCAGAGGGGAATCTGTGGCTCAAGTAGTAGAATGCTAGCCTTGGGCAACAAAGCTCAGGGGCAGTGCCCAGGCCTTGAGTTCAAACCCCAGGACTGATATTAAAAAAAAAAGTCACAATTAAATAGTACTTGAAAAGTTTACTTTTCAAAATGTAGACATTAGACGAGAACTTCCATTTTCATTTTGTAAAAACCCTCTTTTAGCTGGCTGAAGAAGGAGAATTCTAATTAGTCCCTCTCACCCACAGAGGATTTGCTCTAGGACCTCTAGTGGATGCATGGACGACGGAAGCATGGACACTGTATACAATGTCTTTTTCCATATGTGTACATCTGCATTAAGGTTTAATTTCTAAGTTATTGCACAATGTGTTATCAATAACAACTAGTAATAGTTATAACAGTCGTCAGTAGGGCTGCTCCATGAGTGGTAGAGGGCAAAGGGATGGCTGGCGTTTTGCTCTAGAGGAAGAAGACTGTGAGATTTTGTCATGCATAAAATGAATTCAACTTGAATTGATAACTTGTTATTTCTGGAAAATGTTGCTCTTTGTGAATTGCGATTCATTTGAGGAAATAAATTGTGGACAGTAAAGCAACAGAAAAAAGATGATTATAAAATGTTATGTTTCCCTGTTCAATGATAATTTGTTTTGCATATTGCAGAAATATGCTGTAGGAATAGAGAAGTATTTTGAATGTAGAAGAATCTTTTTCAGTCCATTTCCATTCTTGCCAACTTTCATATTAATGTTCTAGAGTAGATATAACTGATTATGTGACAATATATTAAGACAAATATGCGTGTCAGGACACTGGACTACATGAAATTAGGCTATTGTCTATTGCATTTAATATTCTTCTCTTTCTCTTTTCTTTCCTTTTTTTTTTTTGTATGTCCCAGACAAGGTCTCACACTTAGTCACTTAGTACCTGCTACTTTTGCTCCTTGGCTAGTGCTCTACCAACTAAGCCATATCTCCAACAGGGGTGGGGGAGGATACTCTTTTGTAATCTTTAAGCAGTTGCACAAAGGAGTTTCAGTGCAAAGTGTCAATATGTGAATACAGTGCATCCTAATCAATATCTTAAGGGAGTGGACTAAACACACTATGTAAGCCCATCTAAATTCATCCTCTCCTGTTGTCTCTATAACAGGCTAGTCACATTGAGTCTGTGCTTAATTGTAACCAGTCTCTAATTGTCCTACTCTAAGGTAAGGGTCACTCTCAAGTCATGTGCCAAATGGCAATTGTTTTTTAGACACTCCTTTCTGTGTAGCTACTTAACATTTACTTTCTAGCAATTTCAAGATTTTGGTGGGCCCTTAAAAACAGCAACCAAGTGGCCGAGGGAGCTTTCATTCAGAACTAACTTCACAGCCATGACCCAGGAGCAGCTGCATAGTCAGTCTCAAGCTTCTTCTCACCCTGCTGTGTCTACTGATTGAAATTCTCATGTTCACCCCCCTCTTGCATCTTCTGACTTCAAATCTTCTAAGTCAATTTGCTCAATTCTAGACAATGACTTGATTTTTTTCCTTGACCAGAATGGTAAATTCACAAGCCCTTTGGGCTTTGCACAGTAGAATTCTAGCATTACTGACAAGGCAACAGTTCAATTTCAATAATAGTCATTTTTTTTTGTGGGTCATGAGGCTTGAACTCTGCCTGGGGGCTGTCCCTGAGCTCTTCAGCTCAAGGCTACCACCTTACCCTTGAGCCAAGCCCCACTTCCCATTTTCTAGGGGTTAGTTGGAGATAAAGAGTCTCAGGTCCTTTTGTGCCCCGGTTGGCTTTGAACCTTGATTCTCAGATTTCAGCCTCCTGAGTAGCTAGGATTACAGGCATGAGCCACTACACCTGGCTTAATAATACTCATTCTTATGCTACCATGCGGTGTCTGGAACCCCACTCATTGCTTCTGACTAGCTGTCTCTCCTTTGGCTGTTGCTTCCACTTCTAGTCATTGCCTAGCCTACCTCCTCCCCTGTCCTTCCCACCTTTGGAATGAATCTGCTATAACAAAGGATCACATACAGGATGTATGCCACTTCCAGAGTTGCAAGTCTAGCAGGCAGGTGTAGGCAAGGCTGACCCTCCTGTGGTCTTTCTCCTTGGCTTGTAGATGACTTCCTTTTCCTTGTGACCTTACATGGCTTTCTTCTGTGCATTCCTGGTATCTCTCTATATGCCTTAATCTTTTCTAGTAGGATCAAGTCAGGATGGGTAAAGGCCATTTTCATTTAAGTGACCTCACTTAACTTGAATTACTTCTTTAAAGGGATTATCTCAAAACAGAGCCACTGACTGAAGTACTGGGGTTAAAACTTCAGCAAATACATTTTGGGAGTGGGGAAACACAGTTCAATCCACAACTTTCAAGTTAACTTCCAAGTCTCTCCCCTTCCTCCCCTACTTCTCCCTCCTCTTCTTCTTCCTCCTCCTCATCCTGGGACTTGAACTCAGGGCCTGGGTGTTGTCACTTAGCCTTTTATTATTCAAGGCTGGCGTTTTATTACTTTAGACACAACTCCACATCTGGATTCTTGCTGACTAATTGGAGGTAAGAGTCTCATGGACTTTCTTGACAAAGCTGGCTTCAAACTATGATCCTCAGCTCTCAGCCTCCTGAGTTACTAGTATGAAAGGTATGAGCCACTTATGCTCAGCTAGTGCTATCTTCTGACCCCCAAATTTCAGCTCAGTTTCTATAGTACAACACCTTTGTTTGTGTTGAGTACAAAATGATACTTATTTTCACACATTCAGCCAAACGTTCTGATAAAAGCTTAAAATTAGTTTCTTCTAGATTATAAATAAGTTCCCTGGTAGGATTGTTTTCTCTCCTTTCTTGTGCTCAGGTTGGGAAAATGTGATACACAAGTCTCTCTGCTCTGAAATCCCCATAGCACCACTTAATAGATGGAGGCTGGCTAAGAATATTTTTTTTCTTCTGTAAACAAATGCATCTCCTCTTTTAACTCACTTGACTTACAAGAAGACTTCATTGAGGTACTAATTCAGAGACAATTGGAAATATTGTATCATTTGGTCATGTATCAATTTCACAGTTCATTTTTTGCCAATCCTGGGGCTTGAACTCAGGGCCTGGCCACTGTTCATGAGCTTTCTCAAGGCTAGCACTCTACCACATAAGCCATAGCACCACCTCTAGCTTTCTCTGTGTATGTAGTACCAAGGAATCTAACCCAGGGCTTCGTGCATGCTAGGCAAGTACTCCACCATTAGGCCATACTCCCAGCACCTTGTACCTTTAAACAAAAAATTATCTGCTTCATGTAAGTTATCCTACATGAATAAACTAAATAAATATACTTGCCTTTTCAAACCTTTCTATCCCTAATATCTCCCAGCACCTCAGCTTCCCTCAGTGTCCTCTATTTGGGGACCTCCTTTTTTTCCCCTGTCATCACACACACTCATACAAAACATCTTTATTGGAAGAATTGCTTTATTGTCTCTAATCTTTACATCATTCTTATAAGATAGGAATTAGTAAACAAAATCTGAGATCAAGCTGAGAAAAAAAATCTGCATTTGATATATATATATATATATCTGTCAGATTCTTATATTGCCATACTTTCTATTATACAAAACCAGCATATATAATACTTTGACTTTTCAAACTTTCAGAAGGATTTGGGTTCTCAAAGTTTTTAGTCATGCTTTTCAACATTTTGAATCTGCTAACATCTAACCATATTTATATTCCTGCTCTTTCATCCTTTCAGAAATAAAAAAAATCATATATGTGTGGCATCCTGTCCAATTTCACAATCTCATGAAAGAACTCTAATGGCTGAATTACTTTTGCACTTTGCTTTCACATGCTGGCTACTATTGGTTTACTTATTGCCGGGCTTCTGGCTGGTTCTTTCTGGTTCAGCTGGGAGAACAGCCAGTCATGCAAGTTAGAATCCTGAACAGCAGGAAGACGTTCATGCACAACACTTGATGGGAGGGAAGAAAGAGAAAGCAAGCTGGTTCAGTGCCAACCGAGAGTACATTGTTGAGACACTCTTCCAGGAAACAGCAAGCTAGTGAAAGTTTGGGAAGGTCACAAACCAAGAAATAGTTCAAAAGGTAAATCAAGATGAAAAACCTCAGAAAGAGAGGCAAAAGATTGGACTAAGTTGGTTAGGAGCCAAAGGAAATAAACCCAAGATGAGGAATATTTCAGAAATAGCATCGTTGACTGTGGCTGTGTTGTTCTTTGTGCATATCTCTCTGGCACGTAGTAAAGTGTGTGTGTGTGTGTGTGTGTGTGTGTGTGTATGTGCCAGTCCTCAGGCTTGAAAGTCAGGTTCCCTCACTGACTCTGAGCTATCAAATATATCCTCTGTTTAAAAGAGAGGCATGGAAAATGGGTGTTATAACAAAGGTTTGATTGATCAGCATGCATCACGCCATGAGGTAAAATAATGGTACAATATGAATAAGTGGAAAGCTAGCATCTCCTTCTTGGATGATAATTCCAGATCCGTTAATGAAAGGCGATCCCATAATATGAGTCCATATAAACATTACCTGGATTTGCTCTGCCCCAAATATCACCTTTGCTACTGCTCTGTTACTCAGACACTGAAAATAATACATGGCCAGAGACTTGGTTTTCTTGACAAAATGACCCTAAGTTTTGTTGACATTCCTACTCTACAGGGCTTTGCTATTCCATTAATATTCTTGTTTGCTTCAGAAACTCAAAATATATGCTCTAATGACTCTTTGAGTGTACTGAAGTTTTTTTTTAAATAAGAATTAGCAGGAAGGAGATGAGGAGATATTTGCCAAATGATATACAACTATACGTAGGGGAAATATTTTAAGTCATAGGTGTCAAACAGGCAAATGTGTGGAGACAGAGATAAGTAATTGAAAGAAGCTGTAGGAAGAAACTGGAGATTATTCATTTACTTATTTTTTGTGTGCCAGTTTTGGGACTTGAAGTCAGGGTCTAGGTGCCATCCCTTAGCTATTTTGTTCAAGGTTGATCTACTTGAGCCACAGCTCCAATTCTGGCTTTTTGCAGTGGGTGGTTAATTGGAGATAAGGACTTTCTAGACTTTCTTTTCCTAGCTGGTTTTGAACCTTGATCCTCAGATCACTGTCTCCTGAATAGCTAGGTTTAGAGATGTGAGCCACGGACACCCTGCTAAAGACTACTTTTAGTGTAATAATCATGATCTAAATGAGATGTAATGGGTGGTACACAACTCTGTAATCATGCTAAGAACTATGGGGCTTCATAATGTGATATCGTGTGACTTGTAATACCATGTTTCTGTCTTATGGTCTTGATACTTGTTCTTAGGGAAGTCATTGACAGGAGGCCTGTAAATACACTATATGGAGATCACACAAATAAGTCCCAGAAACAGAAAAGGGGGGGAAGAGAGAGAGAGGGGAGCACAAGTATCTGGCCATTATCAGCTACCCCAGACTCCGTTATGCCACTTCCAGCCAGTGTTTGGCTGCACTCACTTGAAAGACCCCAGGCCAGAGCTACACAGTCCTTCTGTTTTCCGGATCCAGCAATTCTAGCTGCATAAAAGGTAATTTAATAGTACTTACTGATATTGCAGTGTTTGCTAGGAAATATTTTACTTAAATGACAGAAAGGGGTTTTCTGTGAAGTGTGAAACAGTAAATAGCATGGTGGTGAGCAAATCTTCAGTTGGCTCACAGAACTGCACTGGAATGTGAAATACCATTGGTTTTGGAAGAGGTCAGGACTCTGAGAAACACAGGCCTCCCCTGGAGCACCCCTTTATTTCTCCCACATACCAGGTGTCACGTGCTCTGCTCATTCTTTTCACCTGGAAGATAATGGCTATTATTTACTCTTTTTTAAAAAATAAAGGCATTAGATGCCTATGAGCTTATTTCTAATGAGCAAGTTTAAATCTTCAAAACTGATAGCTTAAAGCAAAGCAGAACATCACATCCCATGAGCACATCACAGGATCCATACCCACCCTTCAGGACTCCTCTTGGACCTTTCTCTCCTCATCTCTACACCATTATAACCCACTAGCAATGTTCAGAATCTTGCCACATAGGCCAACAGTCATTGGCAAACACAGGAAAGCAGTTATTTAGTCTTATTCAAGTGTTTGTCCTTTTAGCACTCACAAGATTTTTCTTAGACATTCATTTCAATGTGGAACGAGGCAAATATGTAATAGGAACCGATGGAGAGTATTTTATTGGTGTGTGCATGTGTGGGCGGCCCAATGAAGGAAGAGGGTGGGGTGACAGTAGGGTTGGGAGCCTTGTGATTATGGGATAGACAGGTTGGCTGAATTCTACCCCAAGGGTAAAAGTACCTCCATAGTCCTTCTAGTTGATATTTAGTAATGATTCCTTATTATTATCAATGAAGTGTTATTTCTCATATCTGGACTGCCATTTTACCAATCTTTGGGGGAAGATTTGAATAATATATTTGCAGCACTGTTGGAAGTAGCTCTGAAATGTAGGCGTCTGCTCTCAGTTGTGCAAACACTGAAACAACACCCAAGTTTGAATACAGTTCAGACTAGTGAAAATATTGACAAAATATTCATTAAACCTATTGTCCCTCCCCTTTAGGTGAACTTTGTAAATTTTATTCCTCTGCCCTGTATTGCGTGCGCTCTTATTTAATCCACCCTCTGCTCTAAGTCACTAGCCTCTATTTGAATTTGCTTCATTCAACAAAAAGCACACCCCACAGAATTATATTTTGGACAATTCTACATTTTTCTGTTTGCTTTGCATTTTCTGTGCTGGGTCTGGGGCTTGAATCCAGGGACTTATACTCTCACTTGGCTTTTTTGCTCGTAGCTGGTGCTCTGCCACTTGGGCCATGCCTCCATTTTTCTGTGTGTTAAATATTCTGTGGTCTGAAACAAACTTTTTTTTTAAAGGAATTTCATCACTTTAGTCCCTTGTAGAGATGTAGAGATCAAGTGTAATATACAGGGAAATAAATAATCAAATCATTTGGTTTGCTACAGATTTGGACTAAAAAGATGTCATTCTTGGGTGGGTGGTATTTTATTTTATATTTTTACATGACTTCTAGCTTCTGGCTGAAGAAAGTTCTCTCAATGGTTTTTAGCCATTATGCAACTGAAAAGAGCCAATGAAGAATGCCTTCTTTGTACTGGGGCAAAAAATAATGTAGAAAACCACAAACCTTGGGCAAAGACTCTGATTTACTCTGTTGAGAAGTCTGTATTTAGTTAAGAAATAATGGAGTGAGCAGCAGTACTTTTATAACAAGAATGATTTTTCTTTTCTGGTCATAGGGCTTGAACTCTGGGCCTGGTCACTTTCCCTGAGCTCTTCATCTCAAGGCTACCATCCTGTTTCTGGGCCTGGATGTTGTTCCTGAGCTCTTCAGCTCAAGGATACCATCCTACCGCTGGAGCCACAGAGCCACTTCTGGTTTTCTAGTGGTTAATTGGAGATAAGTATCTCACAGACTTTAGTGTCTGGGCTGACTTTGAACCTTGGTCCTCAGATCTCAGCGTCCTGGATAGCTAGGATTACAGGTGTGAGCCACTGTGCCTGGCTAACAAGAGTGATTTTTAACAATACTCCTTGTCAAAACATCACACAAAAAAATTTCAGTCTTAGTTCTTGTTAAAGTAAGGTTTTATTGGCTTTGTATCAGAAAGATAGAAGAAACAGGACAGCAATTTCTTCTTTTAATACAGTCTTACCAACAAAGTAGTACTTTTTTTCCTTTGTTTTTTGCTGGTATAGGTCTTAGCGCTTGACCTCATGACCTGGGCATTGTCTCAAGGCTAGTACTCTACCACTTGAGAAACACTTCTCCTTCTGGATTTTGGATGGCTAATTAGAGATGAGTCTTACAGACTTTTCTACACAAGCTGGCTTCAAACCTCCATCCTCAGATCTCAGCTTTGTGAGGAGCTAGGATTACAAGCATGAGCCACTGGCATTAGCTCAAAGTAGTACTTTTACATAACATGTAAAAGCTGATAAATTGACATGGATCTTTAAATTACTACAAAAAAGATATTCATAGGAACCAGGAGTTTGGCCCTGTGGTAGAGTGCCTGCCTAGCGTGCATGAACACAGGGGTTTGATTTCTTGGTACCACGTGAATAGAAAAAGTCATGATCTCTCTTGGTGATGTCATGCACTCTCTTTAGTTCTTTCTTTCAACAGTGTTGGCACAGAAAGTGGACAGAGCAGTGCATGGGCTTAGCAACCGGGCCTCCTCCATAGCTCCACTGTTCATCTGCCTATCCAGATGCGATTGCTAAAGCCAGTGTAACACCATCATGAGATTCTGTCCAGTCTCTTGGAAAGGTGGAAATGTCAGAAGGCTCCTTTATAATACCTTCTGGGCATAGAGTCTGACAAGATAAGGTAACTGATAAGATCCCGATAAGATAACATAGCATTTGCCTTAAATCTGTGGCCAATATGAGCTGTCACATTTCCTAAAGCTAAAGATTTTCTGTCCAAGAGCCATGGACTGAAAATTAGAATGTGTCAGGCCGCTGGGGGAAGGGGAAGGAGAGGCAGCTGGAACCACTCCCTGCACAAAACACCACCTGCCTAACTGTGGTTCCTGGGGCGTGCTGATCCCAAATTGCCCAAATTTGCAAAACAAGTCCATGCTAAGACTCCCAGTTCTGCTTTTACCCCAGCTGTAAAAGCCCTGCTGCAAGCTCTCTGGTCTGGACCTGGGGAGGTTCCCCAGGAGCCCACCCCAATAAACTTTCTTCTACTTGTCCTATTTCTCCCTGCATGCTCTTTTCTCCCCGAAAGCCTTACAATCCACATTCTACTTTTTATACCAAGTACATATTTGGTGATACTTTTCTTTCCATTCATGTAACCTTTAGCTCTGTGGACTTAGAGCATGAGAGGAAAGGATATAGTCACAAAAGAACACACCAAATCATAAGCTGAGACTAACCATCACTCACTACTATTATATAATGTAAATGTTCTAAAATGACTTTTAATATTTGTTTATGCAAGTAAAAACAAGGAGAAACTCCACCTTACATTTAATGTAACAGGAACTCGAAGGTTTAAAACTCTTAAGGCCTCACAGCTAGTAGTGTCAGACTTGACCCTGTTATTTCTGATATTGATACACAAGACTTCTCCATCTGATTTTTCTGAGTATCAAAATGCTATATGGGAATGGGGGGAAGGAAAGTCAGAGAAAAATATGGGAAGGGGTATCAATGTTCAAGAACTAATGTACTTACTTCCTGATGAATAGAATTGTAATGACTCTATATATCACCCCGACAATAAAATACAATTATAAAAACAAAACCAAAAACCACTGCATGGGATGGAATAGCATGAGAGAGAGGTCATGCATGAGCCCTCCCCCAACTATATCTGAACACTTTTAGAAAAATAATGCTAGTCTCCCGTCTCTTTATCCCATTCTGGGTTTAGAAATGAATGGTTCCCAGAGATTAAAATATCATTTCCCCAAAGTGTTTTGTTGAAAATTTCAAGGTATTAAGAATAGAAAATGTTAGATATTAAAAGTTTCATGACTTAACAGCTAGAATAACTTAGTGAAATGCTGGGTTAATGTGAACATAGTGAATTTCCAGGAGGAAAAGTACTATGCAAAACTGAGCAGCACAGATAGAAAATATTTTCGTTAAACCTTAGTACCCTTTCAGAACAGAATTAAATCTTCAGTGATAGACATTATGCTGGCTGAGGAGTTTAGTATCATGATAAATTTCACAATAGACTCTTGGGTGTATGGAGGAGAAGGAGGTAGCATATTTGTAATGGCACCTTTTGAATCTTGTGCTTGTGTGTAGCTTACTCAGCTTGTGCAAGCCTTCTTTCTTTTTTTTTTTCCTCCTTCAAGTTTGTGGCTGCCAAGTTTTCATTTCTCTGGTCAGACCACATGTTATTTCTGCTGGTCTGACTAGTCTGGTAGACATATTGGAACACTTCTGAGTCTATTAGGGATGTCTTGTGTTTGAGCCTAGATAAATTTGAAAGCATCTGATGGTCAACTGTCCCATAACTGTCAGTATAAGCTTCACTGAATTTGTCTATGATTTGTTTGGCTGTAATATATATTATATTCCTAAAGAGATGCATGGAATAAATAGATGAATAATAAAAAATATTGTCATGAAAATAAAAGAGACTTAGAGACTCATGTATAAGAGCACCAAGGAAAAAACATTTCATAGGTAATTCCTTTTTTCTCAGTCATAGGGTTTGAACTTGATGCCTGGGTGCTGTCCCTGAGCATTTTATGATGAAGACTACTGCTCTACCATGTTGAGTCACAGCACCATTTCTGGTTTTCTGGTAGTTAATTGAAGTTAAAGAGTTTCACAGACTTTCCTTGTATGCGCTGGTCTTGAACACCATCCTCAGATCTCATCCTCTTGAGTAGCTAGGATTATAGGCATGAACCATAAATGCCCAGCACAGTAAATTTTAATAATAAAATATTTTCTAAGGTACAGGAATAGTATTATTTGTAAAGCAAATTGGTCCTTAAAACTGATAAACTTACATATAACCCTCATACTTTTCATGGATATACTTAGTATCTACTTTCATTCTAGCTTTACAATGCTCTTTCGGTTTTGTTCACTGTGCAGCTTATCATTTCCATGGAATCTAAACAAAACAAAACTAAAGAACTACATGGGCCTGGAACAGGTGAAGAATGAATAACACAATACTTATGAGTACTTTGTATTTGAACTAAGTTGTTATTTAGCGTTCACTGTAGCCTTCAGTATTGAAGAAAGACTGCTCTGAGTATGTCTGCATCTTTCTATAAGT
Organism: Megascapheus bottae; assembly: GCF_031878675.1. Classification (NCBI taxonomy): domain Eukaryota; kingdom Metazoa; phylum Chordata; class Mammalia; order Rodentia; family Geomyidae; genus Megascapheus; species Megascapheus bottae. The sequence continues at coordinate 7,340,256 of NC_143521.1, forward strand.
TATCTGTGAACTCTCAGGGCCTTTTCTATTTTCTAGATTTCTGTTTTCTCATGTATGTGATGATGATATGCCCAGGGTGATCCAGGTGTAAAATGTGTTCCTTTCATGAATTCATATTTCCTATTTTCTGTACATGCCCACCCCTTTACCTCTTCCTGCTCCACTGTGAGGATGATGGAAGACTTAAATTCCAAAAATTAGAGGATGGGGGAAATCGGAAAATATCCCAAATAATGAATAGTTTAACCTTTATCTAGACAGAGTGTGTAGCAATATGATCAGACCACAAGATCTAACAGACTTCTACTTTTGGAGATAGCAGTATAATTTGTAGTAGTCTATATGCTGTTCAAATACCATTCCCATCTGCAGTTAGTTTGGATCAATTCTTCTAGTGATAACTATCATATTGAACAGCTGCAGCAAGAAGCAGCTTTTAGGTGAAAGTGCTGAGTTAGCAATGAGGAATTATAAAGCTCTGGTTTAAGAGAAGAAAGGAAGCGTGAGGTCAGCAATAGGTATTCTTCTAAGAAGAACGTTCTAACTCCTGGGAGCAGTGAAACAATAACTGTTAGTAGCCTTTCGCCTGCAGCAAGAGCTATGATGATCTAAAATTAAATCTAACCCCTGCTAAGTGACAAAAGAAGCTATGATTCCACATTTTCTGAGACTTGATTAGAATATACCCAGCTGTTTTATAATTAATAAACTCTGAAATTATATACGAGCCAAGAGGGAATCACAGGCAACTTGAACACTATTTGGAATTGAGTGAGAATGAAAAACAGCATATCAAAACTCATAAAATATCCAAACATAGGACAAAGCTGCAAAACTCCTAGAAGGAAACATAAAGGATAAACTTGAAAAGAAAAATGGATTGAAAATAATTACTGGGATATCAAAAGTGTAGCAAAAATAGATAAATGGGGCTTCATGAGGGAAATAGTCAACAGAGTACAAAGGCAATTTGTGGAAAAGGAAAGAAGCCCTGCAAACTGTATTTCTGATGAGGGTTAATACCCAAACTATATAAATATGTCTTACAATCCAACAGCAATAAAAACAAATATCTTTTAGAAAAAAACACACACACACACACACATATATATATATGTTATCCTCTCAAATATCTTCTCCAAAACACATAAAATAGTCAACAAGCACATAAAATATGCCTAATATCATTATCAACAAAATACAAATTAAAACCATAAAGAGATATTTCTTCATAATATATTTATTGTCAGAGATGTACACTCAGTCTCTCACGTACTGTTGGTGAGGATGTAAAATGATGAGAAAATTAGGAAACTCCTCTCTCTCTCTCTCTCTCTCTCTCTCTCTCTCTCTCTCTCTCTCTCTCTTTCTCCATATATATACACATACATAGAGAAAAAGAGAAAAATCATATGACTCATCAATTCCACTTGTGTATATATCCTTGGTTCTTATTATCCAACAACAAAATATATAAATAGTTGTGGATTTACAGCATCTAGTAATTTACAAAGCTACCTAAGAATTTAAGTCTAACTTTCTATAGACGGATAGCTCAACCTCTATTTCCACATAAATCCATTTAGCCACCCACAATTTCCAAGGGTTATCCCTAGTCCCAAAGTTTTGTGCAGCTCAGTCTGCAGGTCTGCCCATGGGATAAGTAAGTGTCGGATTGGGCAGTGGTCCAACAAGTTTGTGCCTCCTTTCCTAATGTTGGAAGGTTGGAAAGTCTGTGCTCCTTGGTTGCTGGTATATATTTTGCTTTTCATTGAATGCCCAAGTTGTTGTTCCTAAATAAGCATGTTATTGTGAAGCGTATAAAGGGATGAAAGAATTAGGCTATTGATGGCTACCTTTCAGATTTCACCATTGCTGTCCTGAGAATTGTGTTTACCATATATGTGTTTCACATAGTCCTAAATGGTGGACCAAAGTAGTAAAGGTCTACCAAGGCCTGTTGATAACGAAATCACAACAAGAATGAGAGAGGGGAAAGGGAGGGGGGAAGGGAGGAAGAGAAAGATCTCAACTTTAAGCCAATTGGAATGCTGAGATAAATGGCATGGAGAAGTACTGTCCCCAAAGAAATTAGGAGAGATAGCTGTCCTATTTATGAATTAGCTCATTGATATGGTATAGCCAACTGAAATGGTGACAAATGTGAAACAAGAGAAATATACAAAAATGTTCCTCACAGCATTATTGTAGTTGCCCTAGAATGGAAGTAAACTGAGTGTGCATCAGCTGGAGAATGGAATACTATGCAACAATGGAAAGAAATAAAATACAGCGACATGCTACACCAAGGATAAACTGCCACGCATAACATAAAACAAGAGTCCTGTGCAAAATAATGTGCTAGTTCCACTACATTAACTTCAAGAAAAAAATTAAGAATGCTAGATTGAATAAGTTGCCTTTGAGGATATCTGCAGAATAATTAAAGATGATATCAAAGAGGATTCTGTGGTGTCAGAAGTATTTGGAGTTTTTTAAAATGTGGTTAAAAAATATAGCATGGTGGGGCAGGGAGTTTGGCCTACTGGTAGAGTGCTTGTCTAGCATACACGAAGACCCGAGTTCAATTTCTTGGTACCATATATATAGAAAAAAAGCCTGAAGTGGTGCTGAGGCTCAAGTGGTAGAGCTCTAGTCTTGAGAAAGTCCAAGGACAGTGTTCAGGCCCTGAGCTCAAGCCCAGGACTGGCAAAAAAGATTATATATATATATATATGTATATATATGTATGTATATTGCATGGGGCCGGGAGTTTGGTCTAGTGATAGAGTGCTTCCCTATCATGCACGATACCCTGGGTTTGATTCCTTGGTACCACATACACTGAAAAAAGCCGGAAGTGGTGCTATGGCTTAAGTGGTAGAGCACAGGCCTTGAGGAATGCTCAAGGATGTGCTCAGGCCCTGAGTTCAAGCCCCAGGACTGGCAAAAAATATAGCATGAAACTTTAGCATCTTAAATGTACAGTGTATTAATGTTTTAGCTATATGCACGATGCCACTCAACTACAAATACTTTTTATCTTTCAAACACAGACTGTGACCTCTGAACAGCAGCAGAGAACTGCAGTTCCAATCAGTCTTGGCAGGACAGTCTGTGATAACTTTTTTTTTTCTGGCCTTGGGGCTTGAACTCAGGGCCTATATATTGTCCCTGAAGTTATTGGTGCTTAATTGGAAATAGGAGTATCACAGACTTTCTGCCCAGGCTGGCTGTAAGCCACAATCCTTAGATCTCAGCCTCCTGAGTAGCTCAGGTTATGGGGCAAGTCAACAACACCATGATATTCCTCTCCAACTAACCACCAAAACTCAGGAAGCGAAGCTGTGGTTAAAGAGCTACTGAGCTAACCTTGAGAGGAAAAACTAAGGGACAGCACCCTGGCCCTGTGTTTAAACCCCTAGTACTGACTCAAGCACACACAAACACTATAACAAGAGCAAAATAAAGTTTTTACAAAATCTTTAAAAAAGAAACTCTTACTAATTTTAGAATTTCATGAACACCCAAGAAGAAAGGAACCTTTTATTTTTTCTCTATATTCAAACTTCCTTGAAGACAAATTTGTCAATGGGCCCAAATGTATATAGTAAAAGAGAGTTGAACCCAAATGATATTTATGACAGAATGGAGCACATTAATATCACCTGTCCACATGACTAAAGATTCTTTTCGGGGGACCTCCAATGAGGCAGTTTTATACAGCAACATCTCAGTTTGAAATTGATCCCTACCCTTCTGCCACTCTTTATGTTCAGTCTCTGTAGTCTCTGCACAAGGGGATTAGAAGCTGCTCCATCAGGTGCAATGCAGTTTTATCTGCAGACAGCACATCCTCCAAGCAGCCCTGGACTACAGAAATACACAAGGCGAGGATTCCCTGCTCAGTGATTAGGTGTCCAGTGGAATTGTTGCAGAAGGAGATGCAGCTAATACTCTGCAACATACTTACAGAAAACGCTGTCGGGAACCTAGATCATATTGGCAAATCTGTTCCAGTCTGGAATCTTTGAGTCATACAGTTACTTCAGGCTGTCCTGCCCCCAAATAGCAGAAGTGCACAAAGGAACCATGCTCACTTCTTCATAGAGTTTTCCCTCAAACTGAAGCCAACTGAGAGAAGAAAGGGGAATCATTACTCTTCCTTTTAGAAACATATTTATTTATTTTTGCTGGTACTGAAGCTTGAACTCAGGCCTCCCTCAGCTCTTTCACCCAAAACTGTTGTTCTATATCATCTCAGCCAAAGCTTCATTTCTGGGTTTTAATGGTTAATTGGAGATAGTTGCACAGACTTTCCTGGCCCAGACTAGCTTCCCACCACCATCCTGAGATTGCAGTCTCCTGAGTATCTGAGATTACAGGCATGAGCCACAGGCTTCTTACATCCTTCTTCCTTTGAAAGACAAAATGATTTCCACTTTTCCCTTATGAACTGTCATCTAGATTCTTCTTAAAGATCAACAGTGACAGCTAGCTCACTCTCTCAAGAATCTGTAGTGTAAAGTTTAGAGATGGATTCATTCCCTGAATCACATGACGGGCTCAGTGTTGGGTATGGACTATTATTAGAGCCAGCAAAGGAGTGTTTTGCTAGGTTCGCTGGAGAGATGCAGATGGTTTTGAGGTAGGATTTGAACTTGGGATAGGATCAAAACTCAGGAGCTACTGTTGACCATGTGGCAACATACAATGCCCCGAGTGCCTTGGACACTTTATATGTTGAAAAAAAATTCCCATTTGATGACAATATCTTCATTTGCAAAAACTTGTGTTTTTACCTTCTAATCTTTCTTGCCCTAGGATGCATGTATTCTAAAATTTGCCAGACTAACTCTTGTTGGTTTTTTGGTGTGTGTGTGTGTGTGTGTGTGTGTGTGTGTGTGTGTGTGTGTTTGTGCCAGTCCTGGGGGTTGAACTCAGGGCCTAAGAATTATTGTACCTGAGCTTTTTTGCTTAAAGCTACTTAGAAGACTACCCACAGCCCTACATATTCTGGCTTTTTTGGTAGTAAGAGGCCATGAATATTCCTGCCTCAGCTGGCTTTGAACCTTGATCCTTAGGTCTCAACCTCCTGAGTAGCTAGGATTACACACATTAGCTACCAGTGTTGGACTCAAGTGTTGAACATCACCTTCCATTTTTATGCCACAACTTCTGACATATGCATTTTACACAAATGTGAGTCAAGAGTTGTTGCTTCTCAGAGTTTATGAAACACAATAAGAGGATACACACACACACACACACACACACACACACACGTCTGTTTCCTCAGTCACATTTGATCTGATTTTCATCAAACCAGTAAGTATATATAAACTTACTATATTTTTTAAAGATACTATGTCCATCTTCGCTTATGTAATGGTTTTCTAAAATTAAATGTGTTGTAATTGGTTGCTATAATGAAGATTAATATATTGGCCAAACGACCCTGAGTTTTAGCTTCTTCTGCCAAATATTAATGGTTTCTGAGATACCATATGTGATAATTCAGGCAAAAGTCTATATAATTATAATAAAACAAAAAAACAATGTCAGTAACTGAAAAAACATATTTGAAATGTATTCAAATATATTTTAAATTTTGTATTGCCTCATAGAAATTGTACATATTGCCAGGCACTTGTCTCTTAGGCCTAAAATAGCTACTCAGGAGACTGAGAGCTGAAAGATCATAGTTTAAAGACAGGTTGAGATGAAAAGTCTGTAAGATCCTATATCCAATCTCTAATTAACCAGCCAAAATCAGGTTTGGAAGTATGGCTCAAGGGGTAGAGCATGAGCCAAGTAAGCAAGTTGAGAAATTAAGTGAAAGGCCCAATGGGTAAATTACTAGACTGGGGAAACTGTCATAATAATCAAATCTGATATTTACTTTTCTCATTAAAAAAATGAAAACAGCTGGGCACTGGTGGCTCATGCCTATAGTCCTAGCTACTCAGGAGGCTGAGATCTGAAAATCACGGTTCAAAGCCATTCAAGGAAAAACCATGAGACTCTTATCTCCAATTAACTGCCAGAATATCAGAAGTGGTCCTGTGGCCCAACGTGATAGAGCATTACCCCTGAGCTGAAAAGCTCAGGGACAGTGCCCAGGCCCAGAGTTCAAGCCCCAAGACTGACTAAATAAACAAACAAATTTAAAAATATCCAGAGTCCTTTGAAGTCACTCTTTCAGAACACACAAGTAATTGATGTCATTCTGTTTTGTACTACAGAACATTCAATATTCTTTTCCTTACTTGTACCTATTAACCATCTCCAAATATATTTCTCTGCTTTCCTCTATTAGGCTATCGCTTTCTGGTTTCTTCTGGAGTGAAAACATTGTGTCATTTTGCTGACAGTAGTAGGATTGTTATTTATTTTTAATTAATTAATTCATTCATTTATTTTGGTTAGTCATGGGGCTTGAACTGTGGGCTTGGGCACTGTCCCTGAGGTCCTCAGCTCAAGGCTAGCATTCTACCACTTGAGCCACAGCACCACTTCCAGTTTTCTGGTGGTTAATTGGTGATAAGAGTCTTATAGCCATACCTGGGTTGGCACTGAACCATGATCCTCAGATCTCCTGAGTAGCTAGGATTACTGGAACCCAGCTAAATTATTTCTTTTTTATTAGCTAAGTAACTGTACAAAGTAGTTTCAATTCATAGTATCAATATATGAATATAATTCACCTCAATTAGTGCTGTTTTGATTTTTGATACACCATAGGAAATTCAAAGTTGGAAACTTTAAGCAGATTACCATTTTTCCCAGTTTATATAATTAAAAAAAATCATCCAGAAGTTACTGCCTCAGCTAATGGTCTTTTCTGACTCTAAAATCCTAAAATTGTAAGATAAAATGCTAGACACTTACAGAAGTAAGTTTATCTAGTTAGAGGGTCAAAAAACCAAAATATACATATATATATTATGAAGACAAAAAACCTGTCATTGATATTTTCAAAGGGGAGGGGAGTTGTTGAATTCTTACCGCTGCCTAGTGTCCTGTAAATATAACTGAATCATCTTGAAAACAGATTCATAAAATGAAACTCCCAGTTTTGCTAGTAAAACTTCAGCCTCAGATTCCTGGTTGAAGTTAACATTTAACACAACCTTCATTGGGTCTTCCAATTTTGTCATTGTTAATTTATTACTTAATTTATTTAAACCAATTTCACTAGTCTTATTTTTAATTTTTAATCTGATGAAGTAAGGTAACCAGAGTGCCAGACTGTGAAAGAAGAGCAAGAACTTCTCCTTTTCCATTTCAGTTCAAGTAGTCTTAAGTTCATATACCAGGAGTGCACAGAACGTTCAGAATAACTAGGCTGTTCTATGCAGCTCTTAAAAAGAAAGTATACCTTGTAGCTCATTAAGAAATGAAAAGCTGGTTGTGGTAGCTCATGCCTGTAATCTTAGCTATTCAGGAGCCTGAGATCTGAGGACCACAGTTCAAAGCCAGCCTAACATTTAAGTCCGAGAGACTCTTATCTCCAACTAACCACTAGAAAAGTGGAAGTGACGCTGTGGCTTAAGGGAGCAGGGTGGTACCTTTGAGCTGAAGAGCTCAGGGACAATATCCAGGCCCAGGGGTAGGGCAGTAGCCTTGAGCTGAAGAACTCTGGAACAGCACCCAGGTCCAGAGTTCAAGCCTCACGACCGACAAAAAAAAAAAAAAAAAAAAAAAAAAGGTAAAAACTAGCCATACTGCCTGGCTACCACTTATAATTCTAGCTACGCAGGAGGAACTAAGACCCTGAAGCTCTTGAGTTCAATCCCAGGACTGGCGCGCACACACACACACACACACACACACACACACACAAACACACACACCAGCTGATCTTTATTTAAAAATTACAAAGCTCATCTTTTCATCCATTAGAAATATCTCATCCTCTGATGATATGTCAAGCTTCTGGTTTCTCACTGGTGTCACATAGGTTCTGAGTTTCTAGTTTTTCTCTCTAAGGACTGAACTCCAGCTCTCATGCTTGCTTCACAGGCTTTGTAACACTTGAACTAGATGAGCAGTCCTTTTGCTTTTAGTTTATCAGGCAAGTTGTTCTGCTAAACATAATCCTCCCATCTCTACCTCTCAAGGGAGTAGCTGGGACCACAGACTTGTGTCAAATGCCAGCCCTCTGCTCCCCCACCCCTCTCTCTTTTCATTGGCCATGGGGCTTAAACTCCCGGGCACTGTCCCTGAGTTCTTCAGCTCAAGGCTAGTGCTCTAGCACTTGAGCCACAGAACCACTTCCAGTTTTCTGGTGGTTCATTGGAGATAAGAGTCTCACCATTTTGCCGAGGCTGTCTTTGAACCACGATCCTCTCTTTTTAGTATGGATCACAGGCTTACTTCTTTGTAAAATTACTTCTTTGTATACTTACTTCACTCCCTTATTCTACTTAGGGTTTCTATTCACAGGTTATAGACAAGCATCATAAGCACAAATGGCTTCCGGGCACAAGCATGCTCAGCAATAGAAGCTACTTTTCTCAGAATTGACAATGCAGAACTAATAGCCATGGAGAACTGGTGTTTTGTTAGAGTCCTGCTTTGTTTTCTTTGTTTAAATATTTACCTTGCTTGTTTTTGCATTAACTAAATTGCTGGGCAACTTTGCCCAAGAACACTTTAATCAAGGTAAAGGAAGTTGGTTGGACAAACGATGGGAATGGAGTCACATTCTCAAAATGAATCTCACATTTATGCTCTGGCTTCCATGCTTTTCAGGAGAAAAGTTACCAGAATGGGTTGTAGTTGTTGTTTCTGTTATTTTTAATTTTTGTGCCAGTCCTGGGACTTGAACTCTGGACCTGGGAACTATCCCTGAGCTTTATTTGTTCAAGGTTAATGCAATATTATTTGAGCCATAGCTTCACTTTGAGCTTTCTGGTGGTTAATTAAAGATAAGAATCTCATGGTTTACAATCAGGATTCTCAGACCTCAGCCTCCTGAGTAGCTAAGATTACAGGTGTGAGCCACCAGCTCCTGGCAAGAGTGAGGCCATTTTATTCATTTTTTATTAAAGAATTTATTAACGTTGATTTTTATATCATATTTCAAATGTCATGTTTAACAAATAAGTATTCAAGAAGGAATCTCTATATACAATCACTGGCACTTAGGTTTTAGAACATAATTACAATTAAGCTGAGGGTTTGTATTTTATTTTTAAGAGAAAGAAATATTAAAGACTGAGAACGGGGCCTCAAATCTATTTTCCATGTTCTTTGCTTATGGTAAGGGATTTTTAAGATAAAGACAAGATAAGTGGTAGAGTGATGAGCTGTAAATAGATCCGCTGTTCAGAGACACCGTGTTCTGTCAAGAACTGGAACTATTTATATGCTTGCAAAGAGCTCTGCCTAGTTTACTACCAAATTAAAAGTTCAGAAGGGAAATGAAAAGAAACAAATTATCTGGATGTTTAGTGTTCCTCTTTGATTTATGTCTGTTCTCGTCACAAGATGGAAAACTTTCCCAGTGGTCCCGATTGTCTCCGGTGCAACTCATTCCACCATTCCACTTGAGTGCTTTTCCAGTGGAGCACTTAACACATGCCAGAGAAAGAGGCCAAAGCATGACAAGTGTGGAAGGAACACATTCCTGCCCACAATCCAGCAGAGGAGAAAGGCTGAAGAACAGGAGAATTATACCTTGTCAAAGACAAAGACAGTGATGTGGACTTAGGGTAACTGACTCATCACTGTTTGCCTGGAAGTTTCCTAGTTTTAACACAGAAAGTCTTATGTTCTGGGAAAACCCTATGTCCCAGGCAAAGCCAGACAGTAGTGAGATATCTCTGGAAAAATGTAACATGTTTCTAAAAGGAGAGGCTAGATTTAGGTTGCATGGGAAAGGCTGAGACAGAAAAAGATAGATGTGGTTAGCAGGGTAATGACCTTAAGATATCTAGGGGTGCCGGGAAGAGAGTAAACTGAAGGAGCCACACAAAAAAGGTGTCAGGTAATGAGGGATATTCAGAATTCAATATGGACTCATTTGGCTTCAGGAAAGCATGCTTGGGAACACAGTAGGAAAGTGAAGTCTTCAGCTAGGTGGGGACTGGGTCACGAATGATCGTGTAAGACCATACAAAGGCATTTTCCTTCCATTTTAAAGACAAGGAGTGTGGCCTAGTGGTGGAGTGATTGCCAAGCATGTATGAAACCCTGGGTTCAATTCTTTGGTACCCTATACAAAGAAAAAGACCAAAAGTGGTGCTGTGGCTCAAGTGGTAGAGTACTAGCCTTGAGCAAAAGTGCTTCAGGACAGTGTCCAGGTTCAGAGTTCAAGCCTGAGGACTGACAAAAAATGACTATCAGGATCCTCTCAATGACGGGAACAGGGCCATAATGTGAGCATATCTACAGAAGTAGGCTGGAAAGTGAATTACTGAGAGGAAGATCCAAGAAGGCATTTTACAAGTAGAATGACAGGGTTGCTCAGGCAGGTTAAGACCAGTGAGGATGGAAAAGAAGAGGACTTCCTGGCCGTTCTTGGGAGGTAGATTATTCAGTAGTTGGTGGCTACTCTGTGAAGCACATGGGAAGGCTGAGGTTTTCATTTGGGTGCTGCGGAAGGATGGATTGTACTGATGGGAGTGTAAGAGTAGCTATGTATGCCGAGTAGAAGCAGGAAGGATGGCTAGTTTCTAGAGAAGATATATTAACACACACGCATACACACACACACACACACACACACACACACACACACACACACAGAAGTTCAACCAAAAACTGAAATTAGAAAAAAAAATCTTTTTCAAATAACCAAATACAAATATATCTGATATATCAGATAACAAAGTGAGATACTGTAACAATATGAGATAACCAAGGGACAGCAAAAGAGATGAGAGATAACATAGTACCTTAAGGACAATGATCATTCATTATATGGCTTTGAAATTGGATAGGGAAGGGGGGAAATCAAGATGGGGGGGTGGAGGGGAGGGTAGTGGGGACCAAGACATGTGAAAGGGTATTAATGTATGTGAATTAATGCACCTTCTATCTGGCAAATATCATGTAACCCTTTTATTAATTACAATAAAAATATCAAAAAAGAAAAAAAAAAGTCTTAATTGTCTACTAGTGGTGGCTAACACCTATAATCCTAGATACTCAGGATGCTGAGATTTGAAGCAAGCTTGGGTAGACTAACCCATGAGATTCCATTTTTAATTAACCAGCAAACAACCAGGTTTGCCTCAGATGGTAGAGTTTAGAGCAAACATATTCAGCAAATGTGAGACCTTATGACATGAATGAATGAATGAATGAATAGCCAGGTACCAGTGGCTATAAACTGAGATACTTAGGAGTCTGAGATCTAAGGGTCAAGGTTCAAACCCAATCTGAACAGAAAAGTCTATAAGATATTATCCAATTAAGCAGCAAAATGCCAGAAGTAAAGGTGTAGCTTAAGTGGTAGAACACCAGCCTTAAGTAAAAAAGGCTAAGAGACATCATCCAGGCTCTGAGTTCAAGCCCTAGTATCAGCACAAGCAAAAGTGTTTATTTTGGCCTGGAGGAGGAACTGTGGAGGAAGTACAGGTAGAGCCTAGACAGGGTCATTGCTGATGTCATCCTGCCCCCTTCCATAGCCCTGTCTTTCCAGTAAGCCACGTCCATTTCCCAAGCATCAATATTCAGGCCATTACTGGTGTGGCCTGGCTCAAAACCCCAGAGGTTTGGTGTGTGTGTCATTTACCTTGTGAATCTGCAGTCTGTCTTCATGGCTCCAAGCTTCACCTGGGCCATGTTGCGGATCACAGTTCTGCCATGGTTTTGGAGCAGTTCCAGAAATATTCCCCTGAACATGCCAATGGGGGCACATTGATGCCTTTGAGCTAAAGGCATTTGAGAAGTAGCAGGTGTAGCAAGAGCTCTGTTCTCTCCATTGACCTAAAACCAGGTCATAGTTTCCTTGCACCAGGAAGAAATCATTTCCATCAGCAGAGGCTGGGAATCAATGCTGGCATGAACTTGGGCAAACAAACCTGCTGGAAGAGACTTTATCTTCCCTTACTTTCCCATAGATTTTCTAGTCACTTTCCCACAATATACTAAGACTCCTTTGCCTCTGTCTTATCATTTCTCCACAAATGGAAGTTCTTTTCTGCTTAAAAGATGTAGAATAAAGTGGCATTGTGGCTCTAGGGGTAAGGTGGTAGCCTTGAGCTGAAGGGCTCAGGGACAATGCCCAGGCCCAGAATTCAAGCCCCACGATAGACAAAAGAAAAAAAGAAAGAAAGAAAAAAAGATGTAGAATAGCCCGTCACTGGTGGCTCACACCTGTAATCCTAACTACTCAGGAGGCTGAGATCTGAGGATTGTGGTTGGAAACCAGCAGGAAAGTCTACATGAGATCCTTATCCCAATTAACCACTCCAAAACCAAGTGGTAGAGCATTAGCTCTGAGCAAAAGAAGAGCTCATGGGGCCGGGAGTTTGGCCTAGTGGTTAAAGTGCTTGCCTAGCATGCATGAAGACCCGGGTTCGATTCCTCCGTACCACATACATAGAAAAAAGCCAGAAATGGTGCTGAGGCTCAAGTGGTAGAGTTCTAGCCTTGAGAAAGTCCAAGGACAGTGCTCAGGCCCTGAGCTCAAGCCCAGGACTGGCAAAAAAAAAAAAAAAAGAAGAGCTCAGGGACAATTCCCAGATCCTGAGTTCAAGTCCTACAATTGTCAGAAAAATAAAAAAAGAAATAGAAAGATGTAGAATTGCAAATTGTACACATGCAACAAAACATAGCTATGTACCCCATAAAAAAGATATAGAAATGAGCATTACACAATGTTCAAAATATAACAGTGTAACAAAATATAACATCTTACTCTTTAAATATATGCACTTGTGCAAACTTTTAAAACAATCTGTAAGCTTTTGGTCCTGACTTCAGGGCTTCACCATCTTCATCCTCTCTTTCCCTGTCAGCAATGATAAAAGTACAGTGCTACTTAAGGGTTGCGTGGGTTGCTGAGTTGTGGAATGCCTGGCTAGTAATCATAAAGTCCTGGGTCCCGTCTCCAGCACTGAAGAAACACAAAGGAAAAATTTGCTTTGTATGTGGAGTGCACCCATAATCTCAGCATTTGGGAGAAAGTTGAACTCTTACTTGGGCTACATAGTGAGTTCAAGACTAACTTTGACTACAACTCAAAAAGGCCAGTACTGAAAATGAGCTAACAGCTAATGAAAGTGAGGATAATTAGAAGAGTCGAAATCATACATTTGATCTTCAAGAGATACTACAATATTATATTTGGGCCATACTGGAGGTTGAACCCACAACCTGATGCTTGATGGGCAAGTGTTGTACCACTTGAACCACACTCCCACTTCTTTTTGCTTACAGATGAGGTCTCTCCCACTTGTTGCTCAGGCCAGTCTCTGAGTACAATCCTCCCATCTCCATCTTCCAAACAGCTGGGAGGCCTGGCCAAAATCATGACCATCTTGAACAATAAAATCTGTTAATTGCCACCACATCACATCTAGCTGTTGGTAGGGATGGAGTTTCATTAACTTTGATGCCTGGCCTTGAACTGTGACCATTCTAATCTAGGTGTCGCAAGTGGTGAATATTACAAGATGTGGGTCTGCCATTGTTTGTTAGATTTTTTTTTTTTGCCAGTCCTGGGTCTTGTACTCAGGGCCTGAGCATTGTCCTTGGGCTTTCTCAAGGCTAGAGCTCTACCACTGGAGCCATAGCACACTTCTAGCTTTGTCTATGTATGTGATACCGAGGAATCAAACTGGGGTCTTTATGCATGTTTCACAAGTACTCTACTACTAGGCCAAACTCCTGGCCCCAGGTAGATATTTTTTAAAGAATTTACTTGGTTTTAACTTTCAGAGAGATAAACATCTTAAAGGCAGGACCACATATTTTGTTAATTTGTATCCTCATACTGTGCATATCTGAGCATCGTTGTACTTAATAAATATTTGGTAAAGTCAACTATTTATTATTATTCTCACCAGAGTACAGATGACATCCCATTTTCTGATAACCTCTTGTGCTTTTTCATCATATCTATGTGCTGAGATCACCTGGATATAAAAACATGAAGCACACCCTTGGTCATGATAAGAGTAAGTTCAGTTCAGTGACATGTCAAGGTGCCTTGAATTTTCCACTGCTGTCAGGTACTTTACAAAAGGTTGGAAATTTCCACACATTGAAGC